>NC_136062.1:141446179-141945909 GCF_964261635.1 Lissotriton helveticus
ACCGAAATGAGAAAAATCTAATCAGTAAAACTGAAGATATGCATGATAAAGTTTTCATTGACAATAGTGCGAGTTCATGCTGACCACAATGGAGCGTGGGCCAGCTACAGGGGCCATTAGGACCGCTGAACAAGAGTACCTTAAACTATGATTGCAGAGCATTGGGAGGTGCTTCGCCAGAGGTGCATCCCACAGCCGTATTGATGCATTAGTTCCGAGGAGTTGCGAAGCTGTGAGGTGAGTTCTTGCATCATTGTCTCAGTGAGGGCTTGTGATGCGAAGTCCAGTGTTGAGGATAGGTTGCACGGTCGAGGCGAGGTGTAAGTTCTGAAGAGCAGTGATGCTGCAATGCAAAAACCTTCATTGTTGTTGAGGCAGCTGGAAAAGCTTTCAACAGGTTGCAAGTTGACTGTGGGTTGTAAGGTCAATGCAGAGTCCTTGCTTTGGTGTAATCGACGCAGCTGCTTGTGGTTGTGCTGCGCAGCAGAGGAAATGCGTTGGTTTTGATGGTTCCACAGAGGGGCTGGCAGAGCACCTTTAGGCCCACGTGCTTTTAAATAAATATAAGTCACCTCTAGTGTAGGCCCTGGACAGCCCAGTGGGCAGGGTAGAATGTATTTTAAAAGGAAGACATATAGTTTTATGTTTTCGATATGCTGGTAGTGAAAAACTCCTAGATTCACTTTTCACTACTGCAGGACCTACCTCTCCCTTAGGATGATATTGGTGTTACCTTCTTACATGATATAAGCTGTAATTTCCAACTTGAAGCAGGTAAACAGTTCATGTTTAGTGTTTTGGGAATTGAAATTTAAAATCTTACTTCACCATAAGTCATATGGTGACATTGGATTTTAAATTACAATTTTGGAAATGCGACTTTATAGAAAGTTGCCATTTTCCTGCCTTAGCTATTTAATGCCCGGAGGCTGTCTCTGGGCCACATGACTGGGTGTAGCTGATGGTTGGGATTTGTGTATTCCTCTTAGACAGCCACTCACAGTAGAGCGCTTAGGTGAGCCTGCATGGGCCATCATTGGCAGGATGGGAGAGAGGAGCTGGGCACAGCCCCACTTACACTTGAATAGGCTTTGTCCTGCCTCCACACAAAGGGCTGCATATCCTAACCTGTAGTTAGTCATATGCCAGGACAGGAAAGGGAGGGTGCGTAGGGACATCAAATGAAAGTTCCAGAAGCTTATTTCACCTTCCATAGGAAAGGCACCAGCTATAAATATTGGACCTCAGACATCACCTTTTCAGGACACTTCTGGTCATGTGGCAGACACTGCCAGGAAGAACGAATGGTGTGCTGCTGAAAGACCTGCCACTCTGCTGAATTGCAGTTCTGAAGGACTGCTGCCCTGCTGTGCTGACCTGATGCCTGCTGCCCTCTTGCCTAGGTGAGAAGGACTAGACCTGCATCTGTTGAATCCAGGGCCCTAGAGTGACTCCAAAGGCTAGTTGGCTGGCCTCCTGACTTGAGCCTCAGGGACAGAAAGATCCAACAACCATGAACCTAGCACCTGGTCATTTATGAGCTAATCATGTCAAGTAATTCTAAGGTGCACTGCCAGCCTCTGTGGACCCAAGGAACTCGACGCATCTAGTCTGCTGTGCGTCGCACCTCCGAGCACAAATGACTGCATGGATTGAACCCAGCACAAAGACCTGCATCACCTTCGCAGCCTATGGTCTCTTTGGAACTGCCAATGTATGACACATCCTCTGCATAGGCTCTCACATTCCCCATCAACAGCAGCATTGACTATGCTGCCGTACTCCGCATCGCAGCCTCGCATCTCATTGAAACCGACGCATCGCCATGACTGCACGACGCATTACTGATGCCGGACTTCACATCGCAAGCCATCATGAGTGGGATCCTCGCTGACGACGTGGGACCCAACATCGCAGCCTTGCTGCACCTCGGAAATTAGCAATCGCCGTGAGTGCACAGCGCATCTTCGACAAGGATTCTCGCAACTCTCCTTAAACCAGGATTTAAGCAAACTGGGTCCCTGTAGCCAGCCCGCAGTCCATCACAGTCAGCCTGAACATGTGACTTTGTCTGTGTCCGGCGGGACCCGATTTCCACAGTTGTGACATTTTGCTTTATGGTGCTATTTTCACGGTTATCTTTAATTTTGCATATTTCCAGTTGTACTGATTAGATGTTTGTTGCTTAGGACTTGTTTTATGTATTAAAAATATTTTCTAACTTGGTGTGGGATCCTTTTAATGTGGTGTTTTTCACTTTATTACTCTTTGAAGTGTTGCACAAATACTTCACACATTACCTCCTGACTGCTCTGTGCCAAGCTATCAGAGGGCTGAGCATAGGGTGATCCAGAGTTTGCTTGTGATCTTTACCCTAACAAGGATTGTGGTTGCTGCTTGAGTAGGGTTTCACACCTTCAACCAGTTACTCACTCTCTAACATTATTTGAAATGCACAATCTTGTAACGAAGCATCTGGTTAATGCTCAACCACTTTGTGTGACAATTTGCTTAATTAGTATAAGAAAATGGATTATTAGTTAGGAAGGATGTGAGTCCTACCCACATAATAAGTCTCAAAATCTTTAAAAGGTCAAAAACACAGTTTTGATAATTTAAGCCTGGACACACCCCTGATAGCATCGGCACAGAGCAAACATGCTTAACTTAGGAAAATATGTCAAGTATTTAGCAACACTAAAACATTCAAATAGTGAACACACCACACAATAAAAACCACACAACTAATTTTTATACATTAAGACACTCTTAATAAGCAATATATGATGCTAAAAGAATCAAAATAAAAAAAAGGGTGACCAGAGATATGAATTGTTAACGTTTTAAGTCTAAAAACTCCAAGAAAAGGTAACTCACCGACCAGAAAGAACTGTTTAAAGTTAACCAGGACCTAGACACAATTTCAGGCCTTCTGAGATAAAGCACAGGCCTCATATACCAAGCGAGTCGTCACAATTAAAGTTTCTGCCTTCCTAGACTTTTATCTGGAAAGTGAAATCCTCCTGCTTGGAAACATTGAAGGCTATATCTGCAGAATCATTTGTGAAACTAGATTGCTGCTGGACAAGGTCTTGCTGAAGACACTGGCTTTGGCAGGAAAATCTCTTCAAATGTTGAAGTCCTGGCTTCGGGGTTACTTTTCGCACCTTCGTCTGGTCAAGATTTCTACCTTCTTACTTCATCTTTTTAATAAAGCTCAAAATCCTCCAGCAAGGCAAGCTACCTTGGCCCCAAGGTCAAGCTGAAGCTGCAGAGGTCTTGGAAGTCTAAAACTTTTCTAAGTCACAACATTTCAGACTTACTGGGTAATTTCTCTTAGCCAGCTCTCAAGACCTTAGGTTCAGCATTTAGGGGCAGGCCAAGCTGGAGTAGACACCACCAACATGTTCCAGTCCAGATCCAGTTGTAACTGGTCCAGTGATCAATCCAGTGATCAATCCAAGAACAAGGTCTCTTGTAGCTTGCTATATCCTTACAGCCACATTAGGTCAGCCAACCAACCCCTGGAGTCTACTTCTGAGTCTTGGGTATAAATAGGAGCTGGTCCAGCCCATCAGGTCTACTCGCAAGTTATAGACAGCAAGTCTAGTCCTCTTTTGCTCTGCCATATGTCCACAAAGTGTTTTGAGGAACTTGGGGTGAGGTGTGACTTCTGTTCAATTCACTGCCCAGTGGGTGGAGGCGACTCGTGGAAACGTTCTGCTCCTTGAACAGTGTTCCCAAAGGCAAACCTTCTCACTTTTGCAGCATGTTCTCTTTGCCTTACTGCAAAATATCCCACAGTCAGTAAAATCAAACATTTCAAAATCTTTCTGCCCCTGATAAAAACTCGTGGCACACGTAGGGATGGGTAATGAGCAGTCGTCACCCATTCATTCATTCAATTCCAAACCTCCTCCACCGAAATTAAAGCCAGGAAGCTAAAGTGCGTTTTGGGACTCCCCTTCCTCAAGTTTCTGTTAACACTAAAATATCAGAGGTCTCCTCGGTCCTTTTTAAGTTAGTAAAGTTCCTGGAAACTCCTAAACAGCTCTGCTTAGACTTACACTGGGTCATATTCCTCTCCATAAACACCCGTCCACCCTCCCCATAACAATTCTACGACCCCAAGCTATTGTCTCTGCTCTGTGACCAGCATTTCACACCACATCAAAGCAGCACTGATAGGCCAGCTGCAGGTCAGTCAAAGCTAATTAGTCAGAAGGGGCTCAAGTAGGGACAATATAACTTTTTAAACATTGTTTTCCTGTGTGTGTATCAAAAATCGAACTTCACAATTGAATTACATTTTTAATAGATATTATAAACAGTTATTTTAAAATAAAAAATGTAGAATAAATATTTTGAACCATACATTAGCTTCTGCTTTATAGAACCAACCACAGCTCTAACAGTGAAAATTACTTTTAGGGGTTAGTTACTTTAGAAACATGTAAACATTAAATTCTAACGTGTTCCACTTCTAAAAGTAACATGTAAGAACCAGGCCCCCTACCTTGTGAGCTAAAATGCCAATCAGGCAGTGAATATGTTAATATTTAAAAGTAGGGTTTCCACCGTGTCAAAAGGTTTATTTTGGTAGGTCTGCCTGCAGGTTTAAAAGCTGAAAGATTCAGACTACAAATGTAATCCTAAAGCCATGTATTTATTGTTAGCCTATTGAATGGCATAATGCTTGCTGTAGTACACAGGTGAAATTTTACTTTCTATACCATTAGGGTATTTCTTTATACCATATACTATGGCTTTACTGGAAATGTAAATATGCCAAATGATGATTATCTACCTGAACCGTGTTTTTGTGATCAGAGCACATGCACCAGGTATTGGACAGCAGTGTCTTAGTACACAGAGTTAAAAAAAACTGCAGCATCAGTCGACAAAAATGGGATTGAATGAGCAAAAAAGAGCACTTTCTTACAGTTAGGATATCTTTGCTGTTGAGATGCTCATGTCGTGATCTGTTATACAAAAAACTAGTACACGAAACCGGGAGAGGGGGGGTCAGAGGGAAGAAAAGATTAAAGACCTATTGCAAGTTCACTTCCCCAGAATCTAAAATAGGGTGATGTGTCAAAAACTACTCTTTGTGGGCTAAACGTCCCTTGGCTTTCATCAGAGCCACTGCTCTTAACCAGCCTCAGGAAAGGTTGGTGGCACCAATGGACAAAGCGGGGCCTCGTATACCTGAGCACGGTCCAGGTGAGGTGAGGCCCAGTCCCCTGTCATTTTGGATCACGCTGAGTATCCATTTGACAAGGAGGATGTGTACACAAATGTAGGTACAGGTTGTATCGTTCCTACTTTCACTTGTTTTCTGATTTTTTACTGATTAGTATGGTGTAAAAAAAAGGTTTTTATTTCTCACAGATTTGTCACAGTAGCAACATTTAAGAGCAGTGGCCCTGATGAAAGCCAAGGGACGTTTAGCCCACAAAGAGTAGTTTTTGACACATCACCCTATTTTAGATTCACCACATTTTTGTTATGTTGCATTTCCACCACTTTCAACCATCACTAACTGGCCAACAATTGATGGTTCACAACACACTGTGGACCTGATCAAATACTAACAACTTACTGTGCGGCATGGGGTCTAGATGATCTGAAGACCGGCCAGGTCACAGTGTGGATGACCAAATGATATGACTGATCACTTGGTTCGTTTGATGGTTATCCACAATAAGATGTTCTGGATTTTGGTGACCAGGTCGTGATTGTATTGTCTTCTCGCACATATGACTCACATTCTCTCACTTTATTAGGAAGGTGACTATAGCACTTACTGACATAGTATATACTTCATGTCAGTGTGCCCAAACCTATTTGGCTAATAGACCTTACAAGTTCTGTTCTGTTTTTCATACAAAAAACTAGCACAAAATAAAGTCCTTTTGAAAGCCCATCTTCCAATAGGCCTAACCATTTCTGAGATTTGGACTCAAAGAAAACTGAGGGGCATATTTAGAAGCCTCTTGCGCCGCCTGTACATCACTTTTTATGACGTACCAGCAGCGCAGTGTGGTGCTCCATATTTAAAAGGCCACATAAAGCCACCCTACATGGCTTTTAATGGCCTTGTAAATACAGCCCCTTTCACGTAGCACTGTGCATGAAAGGGGCGTGCCATGGGTGTTGCTGTGGCTGTTCCCACGCAACACACATGGATTCTGCCACATTCCCAGATTTACAATGTTTCGAAAACCTGGGTATGCATCAGAATCCTATGCATCCCTAGTGGAGGCATAAGGAGAGACAATGAGGTGAAATACTTTTATTTCTCCTCATTTTTCCCTCTTTCAATGCGTGTTGCATTCTGGCGCAAGCCACCTGAGATTTCATTAAGTTTTTTATTCAACATAGATTGTGTAAAGCAACTGCACAAACAATAACCGATCCATAGTAGATGTCACTTGAACCCAGATGCCAGTAGCGAAATGGCTTGGCTTCCCTGGAGTTGCCATGATTCAATCCATTCGGCAGAGAATCATTGGACTGGTTTAAAATGAATTCATGCTGTTCTTGTGTGTCTATTAATGTATCACCTAATTTTCTTTTCTGAGACATAAATTCAAATAGTATATATTATTGTCATTATTGCTTTGTTTGATTACAATGCCATTGTGCTACATCGTAAGGTTTTGTTAATATTGCACAATTGATTCATGCCTGAGTCATTCATGCTAAAGAAGAGATATCCTTTTCATGTAAAAATGTAACAATCATAACTAAAGAAATGTGAAATTAAAACACTGGTTAAATTTATTGGTTATCTTGCCCTTTATTGAAAGTATGTAACTACAACAACCACCCCTTTGTTAGTTTGTTTGCATTTTGCTGGATGGCCCACAGTGGTTGTTGTAAAGGGCCCAACCCCTCTTAGGTTTCACTTTTTGAAAATTGGAATTTTTTCTGACTAAAACAATTGGCCTTTCTACCAGTGTCCAGGGTCACAAAACTGTCACTTACTCTCCTGTGATGTAATGGGTACTCCTTCCAGACAGAGAACAAATTAGCCTTGGATGTTGGAAAGATGTTTCTCTCCTGAGCAGACTGGCCTAGGGGTTATACCCAGCCTTTCTTGAGCTTCATAGGTTAGTCTGAGGGCCGTACCCAATGCCTTCCGGGTATATGATGATGCCTGCTCTGTCACTGGCAAATGCAGGCCACACCAGGGTGTGCCTGTCTTTTGGTGCCATGGACCATTTCCAGTCAGGCCCAGGGGAAAAGAAAGAACTACCATAACCAGTTTAGGATTAGACAAAGAGAGCAAACCCCCCGACCCCCCACACACATGCCGGCACTGAATATAAAAGTGGCACCCTCAGGACATATAATCAGAACAGGCCTGAGTAGAATCAGAAGAAGGACTGCCATGCTTTCTGAAGAAGGAACACTAGACCTGTTCGCCTTGATCCCAGGAAACCAGGAGTGGCTCCAAGAGTTAGCTGACCTGCTGTTTAAGCTGCAGGGACACTACTAGCTTTGAGAGGCCTCCCTGCAACTACACAGCTGGCCAGCACAAACTGGAAAATGCCTGAACCCTGCTGTTGGCCTCCGCTGGAGTGAATTCTGACCCCGAGAGGTTCCTCCCCAGGTCCTGTACCCTTGACTGGCATCAGAGTGTCATGGTTCCTCTATCTGACCAGCGCTCCATTGTGGTCAGACTAAACTTGTGACTTTGACCTGGGCCAGTGCAACCAGATAACTGCCTGCCAGTCGTGCTTTTACTGTTTGGTGCTATTTTCACCTGTAACCTTAAAAATATATAACTCCAGTATTGTTTATTGGAAAAGTTTAGGAGAACACCATCCTAAGGATGACAGGTCTAACAAATACCCTTCTACGGGCAAAGCACATCTCAGAGACAAAATGCACATTAAGGATCAGAGAGATAGTCCACATACACACAAATATTAATGTGCATATTATCCAATGCAGGTAAGGATATGAAGCACAGAATAAAAATGCTCAAAGGAAACCATCTACCAAACAATTTGAGTAAACATAGACATGCTTGTGTACATGCCTGTGAACACACACCCCTACATGCATCTGATCAAACACAGTGATTCACACATTGAAGACAGGAGATCAGAGGAAGGTAGCATGACTCATTCCCCTTTAGCACCCTCCATTTTAGGAACTATCAATTTCCCACATACACACCAAGCACACTCATCATCAGACAATATATCATATTTATTCACTTTTTTACAACATCTACACACATTTTCAGATACAAATCATAGGACATTGCTGCTTTAGACCATCCCCAACAGGGAATATCAAAAACACAAGCCTATCAACCAGCAACATGGGCCAGATAGAAGATTGCAAGCCTATTAATCTGGTTAAATGCACCAAATGCGGACAATTGCAGTAGATTCTGCAAACATAGTAACTATCCGTATAATTGGAGAATTCTAAAATGTAAACCAACTGCATGACCTACGCAATCATAACATGTATATGTGACATGAAGCAGTCCTCCATGTTGAGTAGTACACCCATGTATGTTGCCTTTGCGGGTAGTCTTAGTAAGTCAATTTTAATAAAATGTGACATGATGAATTTCTTTCTTCTGGCATTCATCATAGAGACAATTACAATCCTTCAGTCAGTTTGACACCCTCTGACTTTTCACAGAATATTCTTCCAAGTTGTGGTAGCTCTGGGCATTGTCAGAGTAGAGGAAGAGACGGATTACATCATACTTTGGAATGAAGGTAAACAGGACAAAGTAAACTTTAAAGTCCTGGCAAGAGGACGATGGAGAGTGTGGAAACGTTTGACTTCTCAATGGTAGGTAATGGGAAGGAAGGAGAGCCACAATAACGTTGTTTCTCTAACTTCTATGACAAATTGAACGTAATGGATCAGCACGTTATAATCAATATAGTACACAAGGTTCTGTAATCACTGTATCAACGCCATTATCTAAATTCTTTATAATCAGTAACTTGTGCGACATCCATTTGCCGATTATAAAGAAATTACGTCAGAAATCGCCTACTATAAGTTATCACAGATGAGTTCTAACATCACAATGCCTGTGACCAAAGCCAGCAGCTGCGATGAAAGGCAGGTCAGGTCATAAAGCTTAATTGTTTGATAAATAAATAATAATAAATAAATTGTAGCAGCTGTTTACAGCAACAAAAAAGAAACTTGTTTTTCTTTCTTCTGCTCTATTTTTTAGCTTACCATGATAAGCAGAGAGAGCATGTTTATTGTTTGCACTCTTTCGATAGAAGAAAGCTAGTATCTTGGCTCAGGTTTATTCCAAGCTAGTGCACTTTTTTATTTTTTAAAAATCTGATTTCGATTGAACTGTTTCTAATTATCTGTTTGCAACAACTAAATAACAAGTTTTTGATTTGTTTAATTTTGTTCTAGAGTTTTTTTTTATTCTTCAAATTTTCAAGCATGCTAGTACTTTCATATCAAAGAGCTATGAACCATGGTTTTCAGGGGTTTGTGGGAAAGGTGATGGTGTGGCCACGTATTACACGGGATAAAGTACCCCCTGGCATACAGGATAAGGATATTGAAAGTCACCCTGAAGGGCCATTACCTTAAAAAGGAACTTGGAAACGTTTCTCTAAGGTTATGGAACTCCTCTGTGACTTGCAATATCCTTATAATGTAGAGTGGAGGTACTTTAGCCCTTAATTATTAAAGGGCCAGCACATTTTGAAGTATGCATTGAAGTTAGATGACAGGGTCAATAAAATGAAGATGCCCTTTTGTTCCCATTCTTGCTAGATGAGTGGATCCTCCTTGTAGCTAGTAAGGTACTTTTTGTGCCACATTCTGATAGTACACTAGACTACATTTTGTGCAATATGGTGGTTCTCCATTTAAGAGTAGAATGAGTATATGCCGTATCGATTACGGTGCCTATGCTATGTAGGATAGACAAGCAATAGATCTGTAGTTTGATTTCTGTGTTTTTACTTGTGGAGTGATGAATGAGTGTGCTTATGGGAACATCTCCCATCAGTGGTGTAAGGAAACTTGAGAGCCTACCCCCTGCAAAGTACATGGAGGGGCCTCGGTGCTCTGGACCCAGTCAGGCCCGCCACCCCTGCAAGAGGGGGCCTTCTGGAGCTCGGGCCTGCCTGCTCTGCTGGAGTTGCAGGGGCTAATGTTACACGACTGTTTCCCATTCATAAGAAGGTATTGATGAGACTGGTAATAAGAGAAACCAGTAAAAGCTATCTGAGGTTAATGATCTTCACTTCACGGGGTTGCTTTTTAGAGGAAAATGGTACCTCAGAAATGTCCTCTTTGGGAAGAATTTATGAACTGTCTTTGAGCGGCGTCATTGTTCCAATTCATTCAGGATTCAAAGCAAATTATTTTATTCTTGTCCTACTTTTGTCACATTTGCTACAAATGTAGGCCATTAGGTTCTTGTAAGTTCTGTTCATGAGAACGGGACATCAGTGAGGACGAGTAGTTTGCTATATACATATACAATAATAATTTCAAAACGTTCTTCCTGTTCATGACTTGAGTTTGAAGATAAGTTGATTGGCTCTCGTGCGGTAGTGCTGACAGCCCCTGGGTATTTCTCCCGCACTCTACGGGATGCGATCTTTCCTCTAAAGTGGAATCTTTAAAGAGGTCTGCTCTTTCTTTTAATTTTTATTAACTGTAGGACATCAACCGAACTGTTTATGTTTCTTCAGTTGCTTGGTTTTGTGTTATGAGTATAAAGGTGCTTATATATTTGTCAGGAATTGAGGATACTTGACTTGTAGCCCTTAAAGTATTGTACAGGTGGAGAATAGTAAGCTTTTTTCCAGTTTATGGTCTAAGCTGTCAGTTTTCTTTCATGTTTTCACTTGGACTTAAAATTGAAACTTACAAGGACATGAGTGGACCACTGTAGGCAGTGCTCAATTTGTGGCTGTGTTTGGTGCTCAGCACCAGCATTTCTTCCCAAACATCAGCACCTATTATGTGATTACACCACATGGTGGTGCTGTGTGTCTATTCTTCAGCTGAATTCATCCGCACAATGTTTTTTTAAAGTGGTAAATCTAGCACGAAATGAATGCTACTACTGGTATTCCACACTAGTGGCAGGGCAGTAAAGGGGGGCAGCTGGAGTGGACTCCTATGAAGTGCCTTGGGCCACAGCACTTGATATTTTTACAGATTAAGCTTGGGTTGTAGGGTGAGTTGGAGCCAGATAATTCAGAGCTATTACGGTTATATTGCTTTCCGTGGCACTGGAACTGGTGGTGCCGGGAGAGCTGGGGCACCCCCATGAATCTTGAAAGAGTTTAGATTGAGAATGAGCAATAAATACAGGGGCCCTTTAAAGACTCTTCTTCTGGAAGACTTTGGGTCCTATTTACATAAGAAGTGAGGGAGTGTGGTGTTGCCTTGATGGCTTAACACTGCTGGGGCCACTTCTGAAAGGCAGGGCTGCACCTTATTTACAAGAATACGGTGCATCCCTGCGTTTGCACCTGCGCTGCTGCTAATTGCAGTTGCCTAGCACCATAGTGCAAGGGTGCCTGTGTTGAAGGAAAGGATTGTTTGTACAGGAAAGTATCCCTTCCTGCACATAAACAATCTGAAATGGCGATTTGTAACTTGTATATGTGCTAATTTGGGCAGCACACTTAGTAGTTGCAACTCGTCATTTTTTTTAATGATTGTTTATGTGCAGGAAGGGACACTTTCCTGCACATAAATAATCAATGACTCTTTGTTGTTTCTATGTGTGCTGCAGCTCACATAGAAACAACAACATCGAGGAGAAATAAAGCATTTCCCTCGTTTTGCCAGGGTAAGACCAGTTCTTCTCTGGTCTTAGTGTTGGCGCTGCCCCTTATTTAGTCCACCCGTGTAAATATGGGGCAGCGTCAAAATCTATGGGTGTTGTAATGGAACGCCCACCACAGCACCCATTGCCCCCTCCGGCTTTCATGCTAAGTATAACGTGAAAGGGTGCTTTATTTACAAGTTGCCTTGTGAATAAGGCAAAGCCAGTATCACCATAGGAATGTCTCTAAAATTGACGTTCCTCTGGCGATCGGGGCTTGTAAATATGCCCCTTTATGTTTAAAAAGAAACATTGTCAGATATCCCCTATGCCTTTAGGAGGTGAAGTTATTGAACAGCACTCTTATTCAAAAAATCGTTCCAGCACCACTGATCGCTTTGGCAAATTATGCTGCATAATGTGACACTTTTTTATATTATTGCTTCATTATTTTGTCATTTTTTACACATCGTAATATTGTCTGGGTAAACATTGCACCTCATATAGTACTAGTTAAAGAACCAAATATATATAAAAAAGCAACCGAATAATGACCAGGTAACCTTTGAGAAGGGCCATTCTCTCCTAACGAACCCACGTCGCCACGTTTTAGGTAACCTTTTATCGATTTGAGCTAGAAGCGAATTTTTTCTTTTTAAAATCTGCAGAATATGCAGCAAATTATGGATTATGTAGAAAATACAGCACATTTATAATTATACGAAAAAATCTGCGGCTACACAATTGCATAGTTTAACCCCTACCGCGTTTTCCCGCTGTGCGCTGAAAATAAAAAAAATGGCTTGTTTATGACAAAGCCAGCTCATCATCCGCGTAGCGCAGGTAACGCCCATGACGAGCTGGCTTTGTCATCAGCACTGAAGGGGTTAAGCGGCCCTGATTAAAAGAAAAATCCAAACATTTGCACTGACTGCTGATACACTCACTGGAGAGGAAGATAAAATGCATGTACTGTAGTTTATATTTTCATTTCAGATTAATATTTTTGAAAAGACAAGAATATTTAGGAGTAACAGATGTTACTATTTTACAACCGTGCAAACTCGTTTCATTGTATAGTCTTTGCTGCACTCTGCTGGTTATTTTTTTAAATGCATACATTAAGCAAGAAACCATTATTCCCAATTTACTAAGATTTTCCTGTGATTTACTAATTGCTAACTCCTGAATTCCAGAAGTAAACCAGCATTACTACAAGAGAAAGTCACACCTTCTCTTACACCGCTATTTGTGCCATATCATGTGCGATTATCATGTTGTTATTTCCTAAAATTTATTGAATTTTTTTTAAGTGGTGATTTTTTTATAAACATGGCTTTTTTAATGAATCGAAATTGAAAAATACAAATTATATTTTCATTCACCGGTCGAGTTATGTAACTATTTATTATAAAATATTATGATAATCATGTGAAGTACTATGCACTTAGTACATTGCTTTTATATTTTCACTCTATTGTGGTTGAATTCTGATTACTAACCAATGCAAAGTTCACGATTTTATAAAATTTAAAGCTATTTATTTTACATTGAATGCCTTAATTCTTTAAATAAGTCAGGACTCGGAATTGGTGAAGCTCGGTTACTCAGAACTTCACACATTCTTCTCAAAAAGTGTATACTTTGCGACATGCTTAGCTTGCAAACTATAAAAACAAGCATTTGCAATGCAAGAGGTCTCGCATTATCGAGTGTTTGAGCTATTGACATTGTAAATGACAATGCCTTTTATTTATGTGTTTTGCAAATCTGCAAGCGGCGTGTAAACATGCACTTTGTACTTATAAACCTTCCATTCAAAAAGCAAGGCTGGTAGTAGCTGCATCTATTTTACTGCAAGCCTTGCTTCAAGTAAGCAAGGCTGACAATAAAAGGCATTGGTCGCCATACCAGAGGGAGCACTTTTGTCAAAATGACTGCAGACAACATGGCCATGATCTCCAAGCTTGATTTGCAGCCTTCTGCTGGCAGGGCAGTCAGTCGGATGCACCTTCCCTTGCAGGCTGGCACGCCACCATACTCGAGAAGACCCGCAGAGAGTTTAAGTCACTTTGTTTTCTGAACTTAAAGTTAGTCCAAAATTATCGAAGGGGGGATAGTTGTAATGCCTTAAAGCATCTGGCATATGCGTATGCATTAAAATAAATTTGTGTTTATCACCTTTGAAAGGTCGATGCTATGGTGTATGGAAATGCAGGTGGAGTGCCCTTCTTCCTATTCTCTCCCTGTGCTCAGTGATGCTTCCAGCTGTGATCTCCTGCCTGATCCTGGAAGAGGAGATGTAGGCGGTCACCAGGTATCTCCTGACTGCAGAACTGTCTGTCTTCGAAGGCACTTTTAGAGTACCTAAACTCCCACAGAAACGACCCACAGACACATGGCACAAATGAGACTTGGTATAAGGTGCTATATTTTCTGTACCGCCAGTAGAAAATGTATGCACTGGTGTTTCGAGAAGAGTGGATATAATGCACAGAAGTAATAAAAATACACATTTTACGAAAACATATTTTGAATCAGAGTTGTGTCTCGCGTCTAATTAAGATGTGGTGATTTCCGTATGTGCTGTGTTTTTAGGACTGGGGCATAGCGGAGAGCAGTGCCCGGTGAGGCACTTGCTATTCAGGCGCAAAATACTGCGCCAGGTGAGGAGGCTATCAGCGACTTGAAGGTTAAATCATTGCTCTGCCTGCAGCTCGCCGGTTGCAAAAGAAGGTGCCATAAATTGCAACAAAAAATGTATCCCCTGAAAACAAACATCTCGGGTTTTGCAACATGTGGACAAATGCGCTTTCATTTAGAGGGAAAAGTGGGTGCCGCTTGGAAAGTGCGTCATGAGGAACAGACAGCAGAGCAGCGAGGAGCAAGAGCATGATATTGCGCTCACTTTCAGTTGCCATTTCTTACTGTGCACGTGCTCTAATCCCGGCTTGTTCCCGTTTATTGGTGCTCGAACAGCTTTATTTTAATTTGTGAAATCACTCCCTTGCTTTCCTTTCTAATGTATGCCTGGTAATCGAACACCGGTGTGGGCTTGCCTTCACATGTGTGACCCCATACCCATCCAGAAAATCCCAAATCTTTGAGCGTGCACGAGGAAAGGAGGGCCCATGCTAACAATCATAAATAACGTGTTCCTAGAATTGATCACAGGCAGACAGTGAGGAAGTGGCCGAGCCCAGGGTGGTTTGGAGGGCGGGGCACACGCAATGTGAAAATAACAAGAGAAAGGCATGCAAACAGCGTGCGTGCCCCTGCTCGCTTCCGGGGCACTACTCCATGGGAGTTAACGTTTAAAAAAAGATGGGGCATGCAACACCCATAAGCCATTACCACACTTGATTTTTTTAAATATCACACAGATAAGCCAATCCTTAGCAAAGGAGGAGTCAGACCCACAAAGTAGATACAACAGATCGCCTACAGTGCAAGTGCTCTTTATGCTCGAACTAAAAATGGCGGCTTTCATGGCCCGTTACCTTAAGCTGTTGAAACTTGGCAGAAGTCATTGACTCAAGATAAGCCCTCCTGGCGGGCACAGTTATGAATTCTGTCCCACATCCCATGAATTGCCCCTACCGCCACTTTCACTGAGCCATGCCCCAGCTGTCCCTGACACAACATTCCGGCCTGCACTGTCTGTCTCCTTCACCCAGAACGCGGCAAGTTTTACCTGGCACTCAATGTTCAACATACAGGACATACTGCACCTGGAAATGTGGAGTCCTTGGGGAACTGACTCATTTTCTCACAGAGAAAACTTTTGATCAGTCGGCTGACAGAACTGTACTTATACCCTCTTCAATAGACTTTAACATAAAAGCCACTTCAAAACTTCAAAGTTACCAGACCCATTATCCTGGCTTATATTCACTCTCAAATGGCAAGACAAGATTACACCATTCTTGAAATCTCCACATTGGCTGTCAATTAAAGAAGGAGGTCAATTCAGACACTGTACATTGCCCAGAAGGCACACAATTACAGCTATCCTGCATACATATCCAAAGTATTCCAGTCATACTATCTAGATAGTAGCCTGTGGTCATCTTCCTTGCATTTACTATTCATCCACCCAGAACATGTCAGTAAATTGGGCAGCGGGTCCCTCCACTTCTAAGTCTCTACCCTCTGAATGACCTCTCAGCATAGTTCAGAATTAGCTCACACTTAAGGCCAATTTATCAAGTTTCCAGAGGGATTTAGAGACACACTTCCTGCATTTGCCTCTGATGTTGTGCCTTGGGCCGCTCACGTCTGTAGGCCAACGTTATTCTCACACCCTCACTCTGACCGCCATATTCTTTAAGTGTGGCCAGTGTCCCACTGCAGTGAGCTGCAGACGTATTCCGAGGACACTTTCCTCGATTAAGACAGGAAACGGCCATTACAACGAAGCCGTTTCCACGAAATCGGTAACCACGCATGCAGTACAACGCATGCGTGGTTACCACGAAAGCCTTTACCACGCATACCTTTACTACGAGGTTTGTAGTAAAGGTATATGTGGTAAAGGTAAAAAGTAAAAAAAGGGGGGCTTGGGGGGGTCTCCCCCCAATAAAAAAAACTCACCTGATGTCACGTCGGTTTATGTATTTTATCAGCGTCGTTTAAGAGAAAACGGAAAATAAACTTCCGCTTTCTCTTAACGACGTATGACGTCACCACGCAGGGAATCGAGGTAAATGTTATGCGTGTTAAACGAATTCCGTTGTATCGCATGCGTGGTAAAGGCATGCGTTGCAACGGAATTCGTTGTAACGTCATACATTCGATTAAGACTTTACCTTCTAAAATACTGCAGTTCACTTGCAAGGAACCTAACTTTGATTTACCACTTTCTCATTGAATCATCATGTTTACCATAAATGCACATGCCAGTGTTTTCTTTTTTTTAACACTCTGGACAAGATTAACTAGTGTTTTTTGCACCAGAGCTAGCACAACGAAAAGTGTCACAAAGCAAAAGCAGGTATTTACTGTCCATCACAAAAAGGTTCTGTGCTCTTTTCACAGCGCAAATGATCTTTGTGCCGCTTTGCATCAAAGGGCATTTCTGGCTACGGATCACCAGAAGCACCCATTAATTTTGACGCAAAGCTACATTTACCAATATAGGCTGACTGGACATTGCATTAAAATATAAGGGCAGATTTATTCAGGACTTGCATTGTCCTTGCTCGACGCAAGACATCACAAGGCAATGCAAGCCCTTAACTGGGATTTAATAAGTCACTTAAAGCCATTTTGCATGGCTTTGCGTAGTTTAGTAAATACAAATTAAGGCAATGCAGCGCACAGCTCTGGCTTGCGCTACTTTGCTTTGGGCAGGCGTTACAAGTTAGTTGTACGGTGCAATCTATGCAAACGTTTGTAGTTGTTTTTTCTTTTTATATGGTCTAAGATACCATTCTGGAGATGAACTTTTGCTGTTCCTTGAGGAAAAGCAACCATCAGACTGAGGTGTATATGCAGGCTTTTATAGCATGTGGAAAATCGCCGATATTTATTGTGTTCTATTGCACCATACAAGAACCTGTACATACCTTTACAGTGAACCCCTTAGGGCCTAATTTATAATACTTTTTGGTGCAAGGCCGCACAGCAAGCCTTCCTCGGCGCTGTCATGCATCAGAATAAATGGGCAGGAATGCCCCATATCAACAAAATACGGCACTTTTCTGTTGTTCTGCCCTGTACCGGCACTGAAACGGCAACCTTGAGCCAGCACAGACACCCTTCCGTCATTTTGCAAGGGTGTCTGCGCTGAGGGGATGATTATTTTTGTGCAGGAAGGAACACCTTCCAGCACCAAAACAATAATTAAAGGCATTCTGCTCTTTCTATCATGCTACAAAATTCAACAAGCATATAAAGAGGAAAAAATGAGGAGAAATAAAGGTGTTTCTCCTCGTTGCTCCTCCTTACTCCTCCCCTGGGGAGGTGAAGGATTCTGACACATTACCAGGTTTACAAAATATTGTGAATCTGGGAATGCGTGACGTTCCATGGATGTTGTGTGGGAACTACCACAGCATGGAATGCCTCTTTCACACAGTTATGCATGAAAGGGAAACATATTTACAAGGCCATGAAAAGTCATGCAGGGTGACTTAACATGGCCTTGTAAATATGCGGAAGCCCTCTGCGCTGCTGGTGCATCAATAGAAGCGGAGCACCAGCGGATCAATGGGCTTGTAAATAAGCCCCTTAGAGTGCAATTTGCAGTCAAATTTTGTGTAAATGCCATTAATGAAAGGTATTTCTCTTTAATGAACCAGCTGCTTTGGAGTATTTCGGGCCATATATCGGTCCGTTTTAAAGCTCAGTAGTTGTGATGGTCAGTGTAAGCTGAGTCCCGATTCCTCTTTCCATAGGGGTTTCCTGGCATTATATACCTTCTAGTATTGCATTATCCAGTTTCTTACTTCCTATCTTTAGCATTATGCTTTCAGCTCTTTCTCTGTGTCCTGATTCCTTGTCTCAGTCATATCATTTTCATTTCTCCATGCCTCAGAAATCTGCCTGCAATGTTGCAGTGTGTTCATAATCATCCGTGATATTCCCTCATATAAGTCCAGTGTCCAGATCCTTTTTCTGTAGCTAAAATCAGCCACCTCTTTCCAGTGTTCTGCTTCGATTGAAGTATTCATTTCCATTTCATTTGATCTCATTCTAAAATATTTGTTAAGAGCTTTTGTCAACACAATATCATAAAATAGAATCACACAGAAATACGTAATAGATGCAGCATCAAACTAGACAGAAGACAGTATATGTGTAAAGGGAGACTGAAAGAAATAGAGAGCAGGAACAACATTGATGGGAAAGGAGAAAGAGTCCCTGTACTTTTGGGACCAGTAGTGAAAAGTGATAGGATTGAGACTGGTTATAAGGAGGATGAGGAGAGACAAGAAGATACTGGGAGTGTGAACAAAGAGTGCATGTAAGAACAGGCACTGTGAGGAGGAATAAAAGATAGGAGGGTTGTGACTACAGGACCATAGCAACCTTTAAAGGGATCCCACAGAATAGAGAAAACAACACCAGGATGTAGTGGGGGCCAAAAGAGGCATACTACACACATATATATTATATATATTATATTCACACAAAAAAACAAAGGTTACAAGGACATTATAGTTAGGTTCACATTTTACATGTGCAAAACTATAGAAATTCATCAGGCATAGTTAGAGTTATTTCAAGTACCTATATCTTGTACCCTCAGGGAATTATAACTCACGCCCCCACCATGCACAGCTTTCTCATCAATAATTTTACAGCAAATATTGCAGTGATATTATGAATGATGTCATTGAAGAGGTCATGAGTGATGTAATATTTAGAGAACTAGCAGTGCAGGGTGAGGGCCAAGTTATAATTACCTTAATGCGCAAGTTATAGTAACATGAGATAAATCTAACTATAACTGCTGAATTTCTATGGTTTTGTGTGTAACATGTGAACCTAACTATAACGTCCCTGTAACATTTGTTTTTTAGTGAATTTCTAATGTTTTTTCAATTGTACTTCCTAACTGTAACATGGCTGTAACCTTTTTTAACATAAAGTAATATTTAATTACCATATATTAATCCAACCTTTGGCCATGCGTGGTGGAGGGTTGGCCTCAGGCCCTGCGGCCAATCCCCCAAGGCAGTCATGACAGGTGGGGGCACATAGCCCCTCCTTCCCAGGCCAATTTCTGCCCCAGGAACACCATCCCCCATGGCCTGTCATCTTTATTTAGAGGGGGGAGTACATGAGTACATGGCCCCAGACCTTATTTGGCCCTGGGCATCCCATCTCTCGGGGCTCATATCTTAAATTATTGTGGAGGGGGGCATTCAGCCCCCTCCCCGACCAGTGTCAGCCTTGGGGACCCCATCTCCTGGGCCTGACCTTACTGTAAAGGGGGGGCATGTAACCCCTCTCCCTGTTAACCGCTATATCCCAGGGCTGGCTACCCCAAGACATAGCAGGAGCCTGGATCTGAGGAATGGGACCCCTAGGGCAATTAATAGCTTTGGGATGAGGGCTGCGTGGCCTCCCTCTGTTTAGATTGCATTGACAGGCCCCATAAGTTGAGGTCCCTGTGGCCAAAAATGATCCGGTCCTCCCAATTGTGTACGTCTGGGCCCCGGTGCTGAAATCAGCCCGGAAGAGGGGCCGTGGCGCCCCCTCCACCTATTAGTTAATGGCCAGGCCCGGGTGGGGATGTGGATATTCTGTGGCTGAAATCTCAGCAGCGGTTCTTCTTGAGGGACGGAAGGGCTTTGACCCACCGTTTTTCTCCACTCCACTGACCACCGTGAATTCTAATGTTTTTTTGATGGCGCTTATAAAACTCACTGCCTTTTGATGAATACTGAGGCAAGCTGGACTGCAATTCCTTATATTGTGCTGTCACAAAGAGGGAGCGTGGCTGTTGCCATGGAGAGCTGCAGCGGTCTCTGTACTTAAAGTGCGCATGACAGACTGGCCAGTCTCTGGACTCGGCCAGCCTGATATGTTTCCTTCAGGTTTTTCTGTTAAAACCCACTCTGCCTAGAAGGCAGGGGCTGGGCCAGCTAACACAGCCCTTCATTTCTTCCAGGGGCACCGTGTTGCCTTGGCCATCCAATTCTGGCACAGTGTTCAGGGTATTTAACATAGTAAATATCATAGGAGCCATGTCTGATTCGGATCGGTAGCAGACAGGAAACTCCAAGCTCAGGCTCAGAAGAATCAGGCAGGGCAGGAAGAATGTAAACAAGGCCAATTATGGTGCCTCCTTTTTTTGTAGGGCACAGTAATCAACCATGTTTTTCTTAATTTTTCTCTTCTGAGCTTCTTCCTTCCTTCAGGTAGTATGTGCGTTGCGATGAGAAGTCCATGCTGACGGCCGAGCTGTGTGCAGGCTGGTTGTCTCCAAGAACGCGCACAGGTTGTGTTTGCCTCTCAACATGCTGCAGACAGCTAAGGCACCTGTGGCCGCGGTCCTAGGGCAGTGATTAACTCCTTCGGCGCTCATGACGGCTCCCGGCCATCATGAGTCACAGTAGACGTGTGCTCATGACGGGAGCCATCACAACGTTGCCGCTCCGCCCACGCGTGGTTAATTTCCCGCCTGTGCGGGAGAATTAATCAGTGGGCGGAGTTCTGACTGCTCTCGGCCATCATGAGCAAACACCTACCATGATTTATGATGGCTGGGAGTCGTCATGAGTACCTGAGGGCCACGCCCAACCCTGCCCCCCTCGCACTGTGGCGAAATTTGCGCCGCAGTGAAGGGGTTATACTGAAAAGGTGAAGCCTGCTTGGGAAATTTGCCGTTGTTTTCAATTTAGTGTGGGACATCATGTTTTAACATATAATTGTTTACCAACCTGGGAATGTAGTTATTTTGACAAGGAGAATGACAATGTGGATTTATTGCAGCTGGGGAGCGCCAGCACTTTCTCAGCCGCACGTGGAAATCAATGAGGCAGTTAGACATGAATATTATAAAATTAGCTCTTATGTAGAATGGCGCACGCTGATTGTCAGTCCAGATCAGTTTTGCAAATCTCACGGTACCTTATACAGAAACCAGTAGGCATTTATTTAATGTCAGATTCGCATTTGCTAATCCTGTGCACACTTTCAAGTCAGAAGAGAACTCCCTTTGGGCTCATTTGTCACAAATCTTGCAACCACTTCACACTCTTGCACTAACTTCACTCATTGCTTTATATACACCCCCAGTTGCATTAAGGTTAAATACAACATCTGTCTAGTAAACATTTTTTTAAAAATCTTTTTTTATAAATAAATCACCATATATAATCAGAGTGACAATTGACTAATTTCATATGGTTACTAGACATGTAATGCCAAAGTCACACTTATAGTATACAAGATACCTAAAAACAGTTAAAAACCCACCATCCTAATATCCCTCATTTCAATAAATACAGTCACAGAACAGTTCATTACACAGGTACACAAATACAAACAGAGAGAGTACAGTAGACTGTCACATATGTCTTTACACCACTAATCTGTTCAGATCATTGCTCATACCACAGAATATCTCAAAATGCTTAATATCTACTGTGCCTTTCAATGGCCGTCAGATTTAGTTTCATATATGCATCAACGCGTTTTGGTAGATACCCCATAGTAAGAGCCACATATGTGACTGTCTACTGTACTCTCCCTCTTTGTGTTTGTGTTTATGTACCTGTGCAATGAACTGTTTTGTGACTGTATTTATTGAAATGAGGGATATTAGGATGATGTATTATGCAGCAGGAACATTAACCCTCTATGCTACTTATGATGCAGCAGGAACATTTACCCTCTATGCTACTTTATGAGTTAACACTGTGACATGACAAAACACAGAGCTTTTCCAGAACTATGTTAACCACTAGAGTTTGTTTTTTTAAATGTATTTATTGATTTATTTTAAGGAAGTTAAGTACAAGAAAAATCCGTCATTTTACAGACAAAATTGCACCAGTTGACATAATGTATACATTGCAGGCAGAAGCAATTAATAGCACAGAATACAGTTTGCAGAGCCCCTAATGTTAACCATAATCTTTTGAGTAGGAGCTCAACAGTTCGGCGGGGAGATCAGCGTGTATAGGTACTGGTCAACATTCACCTTAGGCTGTTACAAGAAATCACATCACCGACTGCCAACTGCAGAGCATCGGAACCACGACATTACCCAATGCAGTTAGGGTGAAAGTATGGGGGAAGATTGGTTAGCGACCTAGGGTACATAGTACATTCATCATGCGATCCATTGACAGTAATACACCCCTAGCGGTTACACTTCATCATTGGAGGGAGGAGCAGCTGATGGATATTTCAGGAGGTAATGTTTCAAAGGGTCCCAAATATCTTTAGGCCTTGAAGTTGGGGGAAACAGCTCTGCATAATTGTTGAGCTGCTCCTGGTAGTATATTAAATCAGTGAGCCGATCCTTGAAATTCGGCGCCCTCCCTCTGCCCCTTCTACACGCAATGCGACGCTTGACCATTAAGAAAGCAATGGCCAGGTAGTGCCGGTAGGCTTTTTCCATTAATTCAGTGTGTAGCCGAGAAGGGCGTTTAAAGGTGTGCGGTCGAGGGTTACTGAGGTCATCTGCTACAGAGCATAAAAAAATCTGACCCAATAGGCATGTATACTTGGGCATCTCCAAGCCAGGTGGAGAAAGTCGGCACCTTCTGCACAGCACCTATCGGATTCCCTCAGCTTGTATTTGTGCATTTTAGCCGGGGTATAGTATAAGCGATGTAAAAATTTAAAGTGTGTAATGCAGAGTCTGCTACTTGCCGAAATGTGTTCTGTTTGTAGATAGCAGTATGTCCATTGTTCGTCTGAGTTGTCATGGCCTAGTTCTAGTTCCCAGTGTGTGCGAGCGGGGCAAGGGGTAGTTTCCTGTTGAGTGTGTACTGTGTGATAGAGTAGAGAGACTGAATGCCCTGTAGAGGTAACTTGTAACACCAATGGCAGAGGGGCTAGCGTGGGCGGCGCAAAAGGGAATGCTTGGTTGTTGTGGCGTAGGCTTTGGCGCAGTCTAACATAGAGAAACACATCTAGTGTAGTCGATGGTCATAATGCACCTCCAGGCATCAACCATACACATTACCGATGCAGGCTCCTTGTCTCGGGAGTATCGCATAGCACACCCGCCAAGGGGACCGGGTCAGCTGCTACCTTAGGCATATACCTGGATGGGTGGAACCAGTAGAAGCTGTAATGCCCCATAGCGCATATGTAGTATAATTCAAAGTAATGGACTACAAAGACGCCAGCAGAATGTGGCCTGGTAAGTATATTCCATTGGAATCGTGACTCCCCCCTCCATATTAATCTGATCATCTCTGAACGTAGGGCCTTGAAAAAGTGCCCACCAGGGTGATACGGGACGTTCAGGAACAAGTACAGTAACTGTGGACAAACGACCATTTTGATTAACGAGGTTCGCCCCGCCGTAGAAAGTGGAAGTGGAAGTGTGAGCCAGCGCCTTACACAGTTGGAAAAATGTACCATTTCTCCTACCCAGCCAGGTACTCTTCCCTCTCAAGACTGGATAGACATTCTTTCCTTGTTTTTTGAGGATAAGATTGTCGCCATTCAAATTCCTTCTCAAAACATGATATTAAAGTAGCAAAAAACTTGGTAAATGACTCTGATAGCATTTTCCCTCCGTTAGAGGAGTTCCCCCTGTTTAACCCAGATAAATGGGCAACTGCCCTGGCCAAGATCAAATATGGTCCGCCAGCAGATCCGATACTTCCACGTCCTTTTTCAACCGTCGCCCCTCTGTTTCTCAGAAATCTCACTGATATATTCAATATGCCACTTTTGCAATCAGAAGTCCCAGTTATATGAAAAGTTGCAATGGTCAGACCTATCCTAAAAAAAATTTATGCTGAACGCAAAACTCCAAGCAATTACTGACCTATTTCTTTGCTTCCTTATTTTGGAAAAGTGTTCGAGTCTTTGATCAATGGACAACTCACTGCCCATTTGGAGGGCCACGGACTACTGGACCTATCACAGTCCAGTTTCAAGGCCGCCCACAGCACTGAAACAGTGCTGGTGGAAGTTATAGACAATCGGCAATGCTCGTCTTGTTGGACCTGTCGGCTGCCTTTGACACCATATCCCACAGCATTTTAGAGCAACGGCTCTGGGAGATGGGTGTCAGAGGTAAGGCCCTGAACTGACTTAAAAGTTACTTAACCACTCGTACTACTATGGTACACATTGACAACATGGTCTCCAGTAGCCGGCCAGTAAAGATGGGAGTTCCTCAATGCTCTATTCTGAGCCCTATGCTCTTCAATCTTTATAGGTCAACTCTGGCTAGGGAGATCAGATCCTGCAGCATTGGAGTGGTGTCTTATGCTGATGACATCCAGCTACTGATCACCCTAGGACCTGATCCTCTAGACACGTTAAACTCCAATGTATGGATTTCCAGGGTAAATTTTACCAATTGCAGCACGGTATCTACCTAAATATCAAGCCCCGTGAGGAAGATTTGTTGGTTGGAACGCGTTGGCGTTCTGCATTGCTTTTACTTGTTATTCAGTTTAGAAATTAGATAGACTAACAGGCTGTGTTTTCCTGTTATTTCTTAAGTTCAAGAAAAGTTTATTTAAGCAATTAAGATAAAAAAATATACACAGTATAACAATAATAGGTACATAAGAAACATACAGTTTAGCTGTACAGATTGGCACTAAAGGAGTAAATAATTAATAATAGAATAATACGCAAAGATAAGCAAAAAGTAGCAAATACATATTAAGTGAATACATAAAAAATAATTTAATAAAATAAAGTATAAATATAATCACAGAGAAAAAAGATGACAATCTAGAGGAAGTCATGGAGGTTTGGCAACTTCTTGTTGTAAGGCAGTTCGAGACAAGGATCGCCTGGCATGCATATCAATGAATGTTGTGACTAGGTCCCATAGTAATTTTCGTTTTGGGGCGAGAATAATCGGGTAAACAAATGTTGTATCTAACCTGTGATTGTAGCAAACTGCATACCACCATGCTTGGTATGATAATTTAGTAAGCTCCTTCCAATGTTTAGTTATTTGCTGAAAGGCTAATGCTATTAGCAAATCTATTATTCTTCTGTTAAAAGTGCAATGATCCCAAATGGGGGAAACGCTACCTAAGAAAATATGAGAAATAGAAAAAGGGTGATTGGAGGAAAAAATAGTGTTAATTTGAGACCATATTTGAAGCCAAAAAGTGTGTACTGGTGTACATATAAAAAGCATGTGGAATAAGTCTGCACCCGGTGAGGAGCAAGTCCAACAACTATCTGAAATGTCTGAATGTCTTTTGCTGAGAATAAGTGGTGATAATAAAAGTCTGTTATAAATAAAAAAAAAGTGTCTGTATGGTATTTGCAGCCTGTCATGATTTGCGTAGTTTTAACCATAAGGTATCCCATAAATCTACAGACCATGAATTACCCAATTCTTCTTCCCATGTAGTTTCTGTGTTAGTTTTAGTACGGGGTTTTGGCGAGGCGTGAAGAAGGTTGTAAATCTTGGAAGCTTTAGCACCATGGAGTAATAAAGGTCACAGTGTTGGGACGTTAGAAGGTGGAGGAGGGGGAGAGGTAGTGGGAGTGTTGTAAGCAAGTTGAATTGCATGTGTTAACAAAGAAAGATAGGAGGGAATTGAAACAAAGCAGCAGCAAGAGAGTAGGAATTAATTTGATCATGGTGGAACAATTGGTGTACCCAAATAAGACCCAGTTGTCTCAAAGATTTCCAGAAAATTGGTTTATTATTTATTATGCCAAATCGGTTGTTCGAGAAAAGAAGATATAAGAGGAGAAGGGAGAATCTTGGAAGTGAGAAAAAGAGAGATGTTCTTTGAAAGAAAAAGGAGAGATAAAAGATTGTTCTAAGGTAGTCCAAAGGGGAACAGGCATAGAGGGGTCTGATAACCATTTGGATGCATGATTTAATAAAAAGGATTTATGGTATAGGGAAAAATTTGGAAAATTTACCCCACCTTCTGTTTTTGGGCGAATTAATTTAAAGATAGACATGCGTGACTTTTTGTTACCCCAGAGGAAGGCAGATAGAATGGAGTTAATTTTCTTGAAGTATTTTAAAGGGATAGAAAGTGGGATATTAGAGATTGTGTAAAAAATTATGGGTGAAAGCATCATTTTTATCGTGTCCAATCTACCCCACCACGATAAATATAAGGGGTGCCATTTCGAGGTTAAGGTGGTAATTTTTTGTATGCAGTCTTCCATACATCGGGTAACTGTGCCAGGGATAGAAGCTGTGAAATGAAGACCTAAGTATATAATAGAATTAGGATTCCATGCAAAACCTGAATTGGTAAAGTCAGCTTTATAGGTATATTTAGTAAGGGGTAAGATTTCGCATTTATCTACATTTAATTTATACCCAGAGACTTGCGCAAAAGAATTCACTTCATCTAGAAAAGCCGGAAGAGAAGATTTAGGTTGGGATAAAAATAGTAAAACATCATCAGCATATGCCACCATTTTGACAGTAGTCTGTTGGAAATTGAAACCATGAATTGCATCATTCTGACGGATCCGCAATAAGAAAGGTTCTATGGCTAGATTAAATAAAAAAAGAGATAGTGGGCAACCCTGCCTTACCCCTCTACCAAGGGAGAAATATGAGGCGACGCCTCCATTTGCTGATACTGCTGCTCTAGGATGGGAGTATAGGAGAGAGATCAAGGTAGAAATTTTTGGTCCAAAACCAAACCATTTTAATGTATGAAAGAGATACGGCCATTCAACCCTATCGAATGCTTTTTCTGCATCCAAAGCTATGGCTGCAAGAGAGTGAGAGGAATGTGAAGTCTTATAAAGAATGTCAAAAAACAATCTAGTGTTATCTGTAAGCAATCTGCCTTTAACGAAACCAGATTGTTCCTTTCCTAAAAGTTCAGGTAAATGAGCATCCAAACGAAGGGCAAGAGCTTTTGAAAAGATTTTGTAATCGGTATTAACCAACGAGATGGGCCGATAATTTTTGCAAAATTGCGGATCTTTACCTGGTTTAGGGATAATGCAAATAAGAGCGTCCGAAAAGGAACCAAACGAAGTACCAGATTTCAGAAATGTGGATAATAGAGTATGTAATTTGGGAATAATTAAGTTTGAGAAGTGGGAAAAAAATTCTACTGTGAATCCATCTGGACCTGGAGCCTTCTCCTTTTTGAGAGTCTTTAGTGCGAGAAGAAGTTCTTTTTGTGTAAGGTCTGACTCCAGTGAGGAAAGATCCTGAAGACTATCAGAAGGAAGCCGGATAGTAGATAAAAACTGGGTATATGTATTGATCTGAAGAGTCATTTTCAGAAGAGTACAATGAGTTGTAAAATTTAAGAAATTCAGCTAGAATCTCATCATCTTTATGTTTGAGTGAGCGGTCATGACCATAAATAGAATCTATGTTAAGTTTGTTTTGTTTCACCTTTAGATAATTAGCCAATAGTTTTCCAGCGTTGTTCTGACCACCATAAAATTTAGCACTAGATCTTAACAAGAAATTGGATGCGTTATTTGTGGAATTTTTATTAAATTGAAATTTAGCATTGAGTAGTTCAGTTAAGCAATCCTTTGATTTAGAGGTGTAATATGAGTGTTCCAATTGTTTAATTTTAGATGAAAGGTCATTAGTCATTTGTTGCGCTGTTTTCCGTTTTCGGGAAACAAATCTAAGGATAAAATCTCTAGCAGATGCCTTGAATGCATCCCAAACTACAGGAAAAGAAACATCATCAGATTGATTCAACAGGAAGTATTTGTTAAAAAAGGAGGTAAATGAAGAGACAACATCTGAGTCCAGAAGGAGGGAATTATTAAAACGCCATTTTCGGTGGAGAGGGGATTTCTGTAATAAGTCCAAATGTATGGTAATCGGAGCATGATCTGATATCAAAATAGAACCAATATCAGCTGCAGTAAGGGCAAGGGAAAGGTGATGTGAGATGAAAAAGTAATCTAATCGTGATTGGGTTTGATGAGGGGGTGAATAGAATGAATATTCTCGTAAAGTGGGATTGCAAAGCCTCCATGCATCAATGAGTTTGTATTGAGCAATGAGTTGTGTGAAAGATTTGTGAGATTTGTGGGTAATATTTGCACTAGAAGAATGTCTATCCAAAAAAGGGTCAAAAACTTCATTACAATCGCCTGCTAGGATGAAATTATCTTCAAAGTGCTGAGTGATGTGTGGGGCTAAAGAGGTCCAGAAAGAGGCATCCCCAATGGCAGGGGCATAAATGTTCAAGAGAGAAATAGGGACAGTGTCTACTACAAATTTAAGCAGAACCCATCTTCCTAACTGATCAGTGCAATTCGTTAGTAGTTTAACAGAAAGGGATTTCCGGAATAAGATCATGACACCATTGCATTTACCATCACCTGGGGAAAAGAAAACCTCACCTACCCAGCCCCTTTTTAACTTAGCAGATTCTTCCAATGATAAATGGGATTCTTGTAGACAAGCAATATCTGCATTGAGTATAGCTAAATGCATTAAAACTCTTTGTCTCTTAATAGGTGAATGTAAACCTCTAACATTCCAAGATATAATTTTTAAGGGCATATGAAAAAGTCATAAAAAAATAACAAGAACCATATAAAGCATATCCATAAATAACAAGATTTTACATCTACAACCAGCCAACTGTATGAAATTGAAAAGAATTGAAATTGAGAGAAAAAGAACATGAGAAGAAAGAGAGAAGAAAAGTATGAAAGCATCAAGGGAGAATGGTGAAGATCAGATATGACTTATAAGAAATGTGAGAAGAAAGAAAAACAAGGAAGAAAAAGAAAGACATGATAAGATAAAATAATGAGAAGAATAGTGAACTTACATGACATCCAAAACATACAAAGGGTGGGAGGATGGAGGCCACATAGAACAATGATGGGTCCAAGGCTCAGGAGGGAGGGCAGGGGAAGGAAGACGGTCCCAATGAACTCCAGAAACATAAGGAAGGGAGATGACATGTAGGAAGGGAACCGGCAAGATGGGAAGAAAGTAAACAATGCATAACAACATTAGTATGCTAAGAAACATATTGAGAATACAACTGTCAGGTCCGTTCTGGAAGCTCCTCAGGATTGGGTCGATGCTAAAAGGGGGCCCACCTCTAGATCAACCCAAGTCTGACTGTATTTGTGCCCAGACTGTTAAGGCGATCAAGCGGGGGAAAAGTTGGGTCCGGAGGAGAACAGCTGGGCTCTTGTAACCGTAACCTGTAACCACAAAAGCATGGGATAAGTACTACAGAACCCTAAACTGGGACATATACAATGTATCAAAACCCCTGTTACCTCACCTGTATATCCCACAGGTGTGCCTGTATGCAGGAAGGATCTAAGGGCGTTTTCTATATCCCCTGGTTATAGTACTGGAAAATATAATACAGAAAGCATTAGCAAACCCCCTGGTTCCCTCCCGTCCTTGGTTCTGAATGAGTAGGACAGCAATGAACACCTACCCTTGTGTAGGATAAAGATAACCTAATGTTGCCCCAGAGCACCAAGTGATGAAAACAAATAACGATCACATTCCTGGTCACAGCGGTTAAGTATGAAAGGTCTTTCTCCTCCGAGGAAATGATGAGAATGACCTCAGGGTGTGCAAGACGCGAATACCCCAGGATCTCTCCAATATTCCCTATAAGGTAAGAGTTAGGAAAAATAAATCATATGCCCAGCTAAAGTAAGATTATAGCGTCTCTACAGATCCTGCTCTGCAAGCGCTTCAAAGTGGATGACAAGTACTGAGTAGGTAAGGCGGCACCTATGCCAAGGTGTCCTGCGCTAACCGGAGCAAGACGCTCCCTGTAAGTACACAACAAACGGATTCTGTAAACACTCTCGGAAAGTACGTGCCCCACTTGATTCCGAGAAAACAAAAACCTGTTGCGGGAATGATGGAAGGACTCGGGCGCTTCCTAAGCCCCTCCGGGTTAATCCACCTACGAGAGACTCCGCTCCAAAGAACACCACGTTGTAGGCGCTTCCGAAGCCCCAGCAGAATAATCCACAAACGGGTTCTGAGAACAAGAAGCGCTGAATCCACACGCAGAGTGCGGCGTGTCTCTACAGCGCAAACCAAAAGCTGGCCTTCGCCGATATCCAAGGATGCTGTTTAACAAATTCAAAGTACACGAACCAAGACACAAGCAGGAATAATCGGCAGCGCGTCTTGCGCACGACTTCCTGATAATCCCTAGAAGCGTCGCGTCATAGGAGCGCGCGGCGCCAAGGATCATGGGATATGTAGTTTCCCATTCCGTTTCTCAGGACCGGGCAGGCAGTGATTTACCAGAGGTCGGGGAGGGTGAATCGTGACAGTACACCCCCTCTCACAACACTCACTGACTGCCACCAGGTTTATCCGGATGTGACAAATGGAACCTCCGCACCAGCCTAGGCGCATGTACCGCACCCACAGGTTCCCATGAATCTTCCTCGGGACCATAACCCTTCCAAGACACCAGGTACTGGAGCCTCCCCCTTACTCTACGAGAGTCCAAGATGCGCCGCACTTCGTATTCCACATCCTGTTCTACCCTCACAGGCGCAGGGGCTGTATGACTCGGACCCTGAGCAGGCTTGATCAGAGAGACATGGAACACAGGGTGTATTCTGAAGTGTGAGGGGAGCTTAAGTTTCACCGCTACGGGATTGACATGACGAACCACCTGGTAAGGACCAATGAATCGGGGATTGAAAACACTGAACCTTTTGAAACGAATGTTCCTAGTGGACAGCCACACCCAATCCCCTTTCTTGTACCCAGGACAAGGCCTACGATGTCTATCGGCCTGCGCTTTGTACCTAAGCTTAGCTTTTACAAGGCTGTTTCTGGCCTGCATAATAGTCTTCCGTAACTGTACCAATCTTGTCTGTAACTGAGGAATCGGGGCTTCAACAATTGGCACACTCAATGGGACAAATCTGGGATGGAACCCATAAGTACAGTAAAACGGGGTACACAAGGTGGAGGAATGAATTGCGTCATTATACGCCACCTCAGCCGACCATAACCATTCCACCCATGCTTCCGTAGATGTATCCACAAAACACCTCAGGTATTGTTTGAGGGTCTGGTTTAACCTTTCGGTCTGCCCATCCGTTTGCAGATGAAAGCTAGTGGACAAGGAGGAGGCAATGCCCAATCGATCACACCAGACCCTCCAAAAGTTGGCGGTAAATTGCGCCCCTCTATCCGAAACAATGACCTTAGGTAAGCCATGCAACCGAACAATATGTATGAGCAGTAGCTGTGCTAATTGACTAGCTGTGGGTACCCCTCTACAGGCTATGAAGTGGCCCATTTTGGTCAAGTAGTCCACGACTACTACTATAGCCGACATCCCATGATCCTGAGGGAGTCCCACCACAAAATCGACTGAAAAGCTTTCCCAAGGACTCACAGGCGTGGGCATTGTTTGCAACAGCCCTTGTGCTGGTCTATGATCGCTTTTGGCTTGCGAGCAGACCTCACATCGTTGAACCCAAGCAAACACATCCGGCCGGATGGTGGGCCACCAGTAAGTGCGTAGCAGCTTTTCCAACGTTTTCTTCCCTCCAGTGTGTCCAGCGCACGGTAGATCATGGCACCACTTAAATGCTTGCTGTCTCAATGCAAGCGTGGGGAGAAGCAATTGAGACCCCTTCCTTGGCAGTCCTTGACGTATCTTCCATTCTGGGTGCAACCTAATCCATGTTTTCCAAACAAAGGTCTGGATGCCTTTCTTGACCTTGTGTAGGAAATCCGCCGTATGGATCGCTCCTATCACCCGTTGAGGCGTGATGATGCTGGTTTCAGGAGACTCCTCCAATGCTGGGTGACTTTCTTGACGGGTGAGAGCATCAGCTTTCCGGTTGTCACATCCCGGGCGGAAGGTGACCACGAAATGGAACTCCGAAAAGAAGAGCATCCATCTCAGTTGCCTGGGAGTGAGATGGCGTGCAGCTCTCAGAAACTGAAGATTTCGGTGGTCTGTATATACCGTGATTAGGTGTGTGGCACCCATCAGCCAATGCCTCCACTCTGTGAAGGCGTCTTTAATAGCAAGCAATTCCTTCTCTGAAATCGTATAATTGCGTTCTGCCGGATTTAGTTTGCGAGACATGAAGGCAATGGGATGTAGATGACCGGTATCTTCACTCCTCTGCGAGAGAACAGCCCCCACCGCTAGTTCAGACGCATCCGCCTCTACCACGAAAGGGAGGTGTGGGTCAGCATGGATTAGTATCGGAGCAGATGTGAATGCGGTTTTCAACCGATCAAACGCTGTTCTCTCTTCGGTTCCCCATATAAAAGGGGTGTTCTTCCGGGTTAATCTTGTGAGAGGTGCCACCAGATCCGAAAAGTGAGAGATAAACCTTCGATAGAAGTTAGCAAAACCCAGAAGTTTCTGGATATCCTTGACGGTGGCGGGTTGTGGCCACTCCACAATGGCTCGTACCTTCCTTTCGGCCATTATCTGCCCTGATGGGGTGAGCATGACTCCCAGGAATTCCACTGTTGTGACATGAAACTCACATTTCGTCAGTTTGCAGTATAGGTGGTTTTGCTGTAAAGCGTCCAGTACTTGTTTCACATGTTGGATGTGTTCTGGTTCGTCATTAGAGTAGATTAAAATATCATCAATGTATACAACTACAAAGATGTCCAGGTAGTCTCGCAACACCTCGTTAAGAAAAAATTGGAAGGAGGCGGGGGCGTTGCATAGCCCAAAGGGCATCACAAGATATTCAAAAAGCCCAAACCTGGTTTTGAATGCGGTTTTCCATTCATCGCCTGATCGTATGCGTACTAAATGGTAGGCTCCCCTGAGATCTAATTTCGTATATATCCTGGCTGATCTCACTTGTTCCAGCAATACAGGAATCAACGGAAGAGGGTATTGATTTTTTGTGGTGATCGCATTTAATGCCCTGTAGTCGATACAGCAGCGTAATTCCCCATTTGCCTTCGGAATAAAAAAAAGGGGGGAAGCTGCTGGGGACCGTGATGGTCGGATGAATCCCAAAGCGAGTAGATTGTCCAAATATTCCCTTAGGTGTTTCGTTTCGGGTTGAGATAAGGCATAAATACGACCACATGGAACCACTGCCCCTGGTGTTAGATCTATGCGGCAGTCGTATTCCCTATGTGGGGGAAGCACTTCTGCTTTGGTTTTACTGAAGACTTCTTCATACTCTTGGTAACACTGAGGTAGTTCCACCTCTTTTTCCGCTGCTGTGGAAATGTTGTGAGTAACAGCCAATACCATAGAGGGTCGGGGTTTCTCCAGGATGCAATGGGTCTGGCAATAAGAAGAGGAGGACTCCAAGGATCGTTCTTTCCATTTGATATCGGGTTCATGTTTTTTCAGCCAAGGGAGTCCCAATATTATACCGTAGTTAGGAGCCTGGATGAGGTTAAACGACAGCTGTTCCTTATGATAACCCCCATACCACATCTCATACTCTGGGGTATGCTGAGTGATAGGACCGGATTCCAACACATGACCGTCTACTGCAAACACTTCTTCCATGACGGGTTTATCTACTGTGGTTACTCCCAACTTCCGTGCTTCTGCCAAATCCATGAAGCAACCTGTTGCTCCGGAATCTACCATGGCACGTACATACTTAGGGTATTGATTAATCCATAATTCAATGTCTATAAAGAACAACTGGTTTCCCACTCGGTTTTCTTCGGTGATCGAAGGGATGAAATGTACACTTGAGTCCCTCCCTTCCTTAGAACTCAAGCCTCGGAGTTTTCCGAACCCTTATCGACAGTGGATACTGCTCCTTGACCCGTACGATAGCGTCCTCCTTTCGGTTTCACCGGACATTCTCGTAAAAAGTGGCCTTTTTTCCCACAATACAAACACAGCCCAAATTTGCGACGATGCTCTCTTTCACTGGTAGTGAGAGATGCTCTCACCACCCCTACCTCCATAGGTTCGGGTTTACCTTCTGCTTTATCCCCGCTGATTGGTTTCTCCCCGAACACCAGGGGTCTGTCTCTTCTTCCAGTCTCTCCCTTTCTCTCTCTCAATCTGTGATCCAAGCGTAACGCCAAATCGATAAAGGCCGCACATGTGGTAGGCTGGGGTTCAACTTGTGCTATTACATCTTTGAGATTGTCTGTGAGCCCTTGGTAAAACAGAACCATCTGTTTGGCTTCAGGCCAATCAGTTTCAGCGATCAATCTCCTAAAATGATTCAGTTAGGTCACTATATCTGAATTGCCTTGTTTAAGAACAAGCAACTCCTTATCAGCTGAGAAGGTCTCAGCTCTCCTGTCAAACGTTTTCTCAAATTCGGCTCTAAACAGGTCCCAATCATAAAGGATTCCATCATTATTCCTGACTATAGGTACAGCCCACTGGGCGGCCTCTCCTCCCAAATAGGAGATCAGAAAGGAAACACGTGATTGATTGGTCAAAAAACATTTGGGTTTACAGGTGAAGTGCAACATCACCTGGGTCATAAACACCTGCACTTTCTTCCTGTCTCCCATAAACCTTTCTGGGGGAGCCAAAGGAACCGGAGAAGGCATTTCTACTACCAACGAGGTTGGCTGAGGGGCAGGATTCCCTGCATCAAACTGGTTCCGCTGCATAGCATCCATGCGTGCTTGCAACGCAGCCGTTTCCTGGCGGGAAGCGGCCAACTCGGCCTGCACTAAGCCTAATGCGGTTACTACCTCATCTAAATCCATGCCTAGTATCAACCCAACCAGGAGGAGCAGAACTCTTAGGCCGATTATTCTGTCAGGTCCGTTCTGGAAGCTCCTCAGGATTGGGTCGATGCTAAAAGGGGGCCCACCTCTAGATCAACCCAAGTCTGACTGTATTTGTGCCCAGACTGTTAAGGCGATCAAGCGGGGGAAAAGTTGGGTCCGGAGGAGAACAGCTGGGCTCTTGTAACCGTAACCTGTAACCACAAAAGCATGGGATAAGTACTACAGAACCCTAAACTGGGACATATACAATGTATCAAAACCCCTGTTACCTCACCTGTATATCCCACAGGTGTGCCTGTATGCAGGAAGGATCTAAGGGCGTTTTCTATATCCCCTGGTTATAGTACTGGAAAATATAATACAGAAAGCATTAGCAAACCCCCTGGTTCCCTCCCGTCCTTGGTTCTGAATGAGTAGGACAGCAATGAACACCTACCCTTGTGTAGGATAAAGATAACCTAATGTTGCCCCAGAGCACCAAGTGATGAAAACAAATAACGATCACATTCCTGGTCACAGCGGTTAAGTATGAAAGGTCTTTCTCCTCCGAGGAAATGATGAGAATGACCTCAGGGTGTGCAAGACGCGAATACCCCAGGATCTCTCCAATATTCCCTATAAGGTAAGAGTTAGGAAAAATAAATCATATGCCCAGCTAAAGTAAGATTATAGCGTCTCTACAGATCCTGCTCTGCAAGCGCTTCAAAGTGGATGACAAGTACTGAGTAGGTAAGGCGGCACCTATGCCAAGGTGTCCTGCGCTAACCGGAGCAAGACGCTCCCTGTAAGTACACAACAAACGGATTCTGTAAACACTCTCGGAAAGTACGTGCCCCACTTGATTCCGAGAAAACAAAAACCTGTTGCGGGAATGATGGAAGGACTCGGGCGCTTCCTAAGCCCCTCCGGGGTAATCCACCTACGAGAGACTCCGCTCCAAAGAACACCACGTTGTAGGCGCTTCCGAAGCCCCAGCAGAATAATCCACAAACGGGTTCTGAGAACAAGAAGCGCTGAATCCACACGCAGAGTGCGGCGTGTCTCTACAGCGCAAACCAAAAGCTGGCCTTCGCCGATATCCAAGGATGCTGTTTAACAAATTCAAAGTACACGAACCAAGACACAAGCAGGAATAATCGGCAGCGCGTCTTGCGCACGACTTCCTGATAATCCCTAGAAGCGTCGCGTCATAGGAGCGCGCGGCGCCAAGGATCATGGGATATGTAGTTTCCCATTCCGTTTCTCAGGACCGGGCAGGCAGTGATTTACCAGAGGTCGGGGAGGGTGAATCGTGACAACAACATAAAGCAATTCTTAGGAGTGTCAGTTAGAAACATCAAACTTTGAAACTAATGAAGTCATAAGAATAACCGCATAGAAAGATCACTTGGAACTTGATGTAGAAGCAGTATCCATCGTGTCAACATTGTGAGAATATAAAAAACTCTTTAGTTTTAACGGGTCATCATAGGTTGTGGTTTGTTATTGAAAGTCCCTTTGAATAGGCAAGGATGAAACAATCCAAAGCGAGCTCCCATGGAGCGTAGTTGCGGTCGAAGGGATAGAAATTCTTTGTGGCGATCTGCAGTTGATTTGGCATAATCCTGTGAGAAGAAAAGAGAATTTCCTGACCAGATAATTTTATGCATGGCTCTGGCAGCTGAGAAAACTTTGAGCAGATCAGTGTATTCAAGATGGTATGTGATGATACCCTTTGGTTTTTTTACAGTAGAAGCAGACAGTGCAGTGGGCGGAGGGCCAAGTCGATGCGCTCTTTGTATATTGAGAATAAAACTTTCTGGTAACTGAAGAAGTTTTGGTAGGAAAGATTTGAAAAATGCAAGAGGGTCGGAACCTTCTGAGCCTTCCGGAAGGCCATAAATGCGTAGGTTATTCCTTCTGCTCCTTTTTTTCCAAATTTTCAATTTGCTTATGGAGAGCAGAGACTTGTGCGCATAATGGGTCAACCTTGGCAGCAGAAGAGTTGAGAGAAACAACAATTTGTTCCAGTTGGGTAACACGTTCATCGACATTTGACCACTTCTCAGAGAGCAGTTGGAGTGTGGCTTTAGTTTCTTCCATAAAAGGGCGCAGAGTCCTGATTTCGTCTAATAAAATGTCCATTGTAGCTGAGGTAGACTGCTTGGGAGGAGAGGGAGGAGTCTTTTTTAACCTTTTGATGGAGCTCTTGCCTGCACATGACGCTGACGTAGTCGAGGATGTGGATGAACTCTCAGGTGAGATTTCAGGGGAATCATCCATTGTGAGACACTGATAACGAGAGCTCGTGTGAATTAGAATTTTACGCGGGGAAGAAGATAATTTACGTAAATCTCTAGAGGTTCTTCCCATAGAGCAGGTGCACAAACCAAAGAGTATAAGTCAAAATTCTTCAGGGTGCAGTACACTCCCACTCAAGTAACAATGCAGTCAAGTAGAAAATCAAGAAAATATAGCTAGTAGAAAAGAAACTATAAACATATAAGAATTAAAGTAATAAAGGTCATATACTCAAAATATAACAAAAGTGCCATAGGTATAGAGTTAGTGAACTCAAATGTATATGAAACATATAATTCTGACAGGAAAAACAGAATTGTAAAGCTATAGCCAAATATTGTAGACACGGATAACATGAGTAAATAAGACGTTACTGCAGTAATTATAATGAGAAATATATGAAATAGAGGTCTACACAGCAATACATTAAGTAACTGGTAACAGTTAAATAGAAAAGACCAGTAAGCTGAGAGACAAGTATGCAAAATAGTAGAGTACAGCATCTCATAAAGGTGAAGTAAGCACTTCATGAAGTATTTGTAGAGTTGAAAATCAGAAGAGAAGGCATTAAAAAGAATAAATCCCGCTTGCTTGTGACAAGAGTTCATCAATTCAACATAGTAGGAGATTAATGAATATTAGTGATTAGCAGGTGATATAAGTTGTTGCCTTGTTAAGGAGACATCAGCGTTATGTAATGAAAAAAAGCAGGTGGCGTCAAAGCTGGAGCAAAGTCGGCTTTCATTATGAAGCAAAATGGCGGTAAAGTGTAATTTCGGTCACAGCACCGATTTTGACTAAATATGGGGGGGAAAAGCAGAGCGGAGCACTTCAGGCGCATGAAGCTGTATAAATGAGGCTTGAGAAACACATACGCACAGAGCAGGAACCGCGTTGGAGAATGACTCCGTCAGGGGTATCAAAGAAATGGCGGCCGCGTTCCTCAGGAGCAGTATGCGCCACTCACTTCAAGAAGAATGCCATTGAGGACGCTGCAGGGATGTTCGGAAAAGAAGCCAGTCAAGTCATCAGGGCTTCCCACAGCATCTCCGACGTTTCCGGCTACAAATTATAGAAGATGGGGCTCCGTCGAGTCCTCCGTTGTCCCCGCCGTCCGGAAGCGCTACAAGGATGCCGCCATTCTCCATGGGCGCTAGCCACGCCCCCCCTTCGTGTTATTTCTAGATCACGATAATGATTGATATTGCATTATAAACTACTAGCAAACTCATTGACACTTGCCACAAGCTGGCGCCAATTTCCAAACCAGTGTACCTGAGTTTGTTTACTAGTGATGAAGGTGCTGAAGTTTCATGCAAGACCGTGACCTCTTCTAGAGTATTAGGTTGCAAGTGTTATAGACAGAACTATCCTTTAAGAAGCTTCTTGACACTGAGAGAAATGTAACTGTTGTCAAGTCAGAATGGACAACTCCCTTTTCACTCTATAAAGATTTATACGGAAACAACTATGGCTTTAGTTATTTTCTGCAGAATGAATAACGCAGCGCCAGTCTTGTTTTGACTCTCAGTGTATTTCTGCTCACAAGTCTGACCCTTCAGTTCTGGCACTTACAAACTTTGAGACTGACATCTGTACAGTTATACAGATGGCAGAGCTCTTGGTTGATAATTTCTCAGTTTACGGCTACATAATCTCAGGCCCTTCCTTTCAGCAGCCAGGTGCACATTGTGCATGGACAAGATAATAATCCTGCCTTATTGGACGCCCATGATTGGCTAGCAAAGTGAAACAAGCATAATTTCAGTCAGCGTAGATCATGACAATGTTGCATTCTGCAACCTCTCTCATTTATCCAGTAAGTATGGAGGCTTGTAAGTACGGTATATCTGTGATGTATTTTGACTTATATTTATGCTTTGAGTGGAGCTAGCTGGCAAGCAACAGAGTGCCGATGGGTGGGGATCAGTTCATGAGTTAGAATACAGTAGGCAGTGGGCAACCGAGTTTACTAGTGCAGTTTAGAGATTAGGATCAGTTCTGGTTTGTGGTGAGATATTTCTACACACAAGTACATATTAGACCAGATAACAACTAGCACAGCCTGTTTTCTTGTTCTTTCACATGGATATATTCTAGTCTCCACATTACTAATTCCATAGATGTGTTTAACTAAACTTAAAAGGAGAACGGATGCTTGGAGTTTATATGGGAATGAAGAAGAGAAAACATATTCTTGTTTTCCTAGCTGCAGATGATGAATCAAGTGCTCATATTTGACCAAAGGTCACTTATGGATACAGAGTGGTGTGAGAGTCCAACATATTAGACCAGATTTCAACAGGCTGCTTTGTTTATAAGGGCGCTATTGCAATATGCCAAACATCCCAGCAAAATTCCATATGGCTCTTGTTGGTTCGTTTTGCAGGGTTATCCCCAAACATTTTGCTTCTTCCTCCTTTGTTTTTCCTAACCTGTGGTTGTTGGCTATAGGACTCTGGGCACTTTAGTGCTAAAGAACATATGCTCTCTGTGTAACTTGATACTGTGATTGGTTATCCATGATTGGCATATTTGTTTTACCAGTAGGTCCCTAGTAAAGTGCACTGAGTGTGCCATGGCAGGTAATTCGAATGCTACTACTAGGCTTGCAGCACGGATTGTGCCACCCACATGAGTAGCGCTGAAAAGAGGTCTCAGGCCTGCGTGCCTGTGCGCAGTTTGTTAACTGCCATGTCGACTTGGCCAGTGTACCCACTTCCCAGGCCTTACCCTTCCCTTTTCATACACCTGGGACACCCCTATGGTAGGCCCAAGGTACCCCCCTGGGCAGGGTGAAGTGTATGTAAAAGGTAGGACATGTACTAGTGTGTGTAACATGTCTGAGAGTGAAATACTTCAAATTTTGTTTTCTACTATTGAAAGGCTATCTTGCACATAGGACAGAATAGGGAATGTTGTGCAACATGTTTACCTGCATATCTCTCCATAGGAGCATGATAGAAATTTGGAATCTGGTATCCCTGAACACAGAATTTAATAACACATCTTTTAGGAAGGATGGGTTTAAAATTCTGTGTTTTAAAATAGTAAGTATGGGCGAAATTTGCGAATTCGCATTCCGCGAATTTGCACGAAAGCGAATTCAAGGTCTGCGAAATCCGCGAATTTGTGCAAACTTGCGAATTGTTTTATTTTGGCATGTTCGCGGTTTTTTTTTCAGCGTGGCTACTGCAAACTTACCCATGCGGTTGTTTTTGGGCGCGACCATCTTGGTCGCGGGAGGAAAACAACTCGGCAATCTCAGAATCAAGGTAAGTCAACACAGCGTGCGCGAGATTGTATTTTTGAAGCGCGAACAAGCAAAAAAAATTCACAAACTTGCAAATTGCGGATTGTTTGGCAATTTCGCGTGATTCGCGGAACGCCAAATTGCCAAAAATCCACACATTTTGCGAGCGGAACGAATTTTAAGCCCATGCTAAAAATAGCACTTTTAGAAAGTGGCTATTTTCTTGCTCAAACTTTCTGTGTGCCTCTACCGGTTTGTGGATTGACTGTCTTGTTTGAGAGTGACAGGGGTTGGGGTGGCTCCAGGGGTCTGGGTGAGTCAGCACTAGGCTGAATAGACCTATCTGTATTTGGAGTGATGGGAGGAGTAGCACCTGGGCCTCAATAGGGCTGTGCCTGCCTGCCACAATGCTGGCTCCACCTCCTGTGGTGTGTCTGATGACCCTGGCCCATACTGACAAAGGAAGAAGTTGTGCACTGCAGGAGTGCACCCAGAACTGGTTTGGTCACACATAGAGAACAAAGACTTTTGGGGTATAAATTTCAGAGCTGAAACCCCTCTTTGTGATCAAGAGGAATCCCTGCCAAAGAAGATCAGCTGTAGAGACTTAGGAGAAGTACTGCCCTTGCTGAGTGTCTAGGGTTGGCCTGCAGTTTGCTGTTTCCACTGAGGAGAGGACTAAGTGACTTTGCTGTGTGCTGTGTCTCCTGCTTGAAGAAGGACTTTGCTGTGTGCTGTGTCCATCTGAAGAAAAGTCTCCAAAAGGCCTGAGAAGAGCTGGCCTCCTGTTTCTGAAGTCCCAGGCACAAAAGGACTTCACCTCCAGCTTCCCTTTTACTTCCTTGCTGGGAGTTCCAGTGTTCCAGGAGGGTCTGTAATTGTGTGTGAGGCCTTTTTGCTGTGGGGAGCTGGAAGCGTGACGCATCGAGAGAGAAGTGTGACGCCGCCACAGCAGCTGCTGTCGCAGTATCGAGGAAGCATGGCGCCGCTGTTCGCCGTCCCATCACCGGAGAAGAGTGCCCCCGCCACAGAGGGTGCCGTTGCATCATCAAAGAAGCGTGTCGTAGGGCCATCGCATCGCTGGGGAAGCGTAGCGCCGCCGCAACACCGGAAAAGCGTGTCGCAGTCACTAATTGTGTCATCGTGTCACCAGGGAAGGGCGTTGTAGGGCCTGTCACGGCTCAGAAAACACAGAGTTTGCCTCACGGCATCGCAACAGAGATGCCAATTAATCGCATTGCACCGGATCGTCGCAACGCATCGAGGCGCCATCTTGTTGCATCGGAACTGGAGTGCAGGAAGAATCAACGCATCACCTTTGCTACGACCCTTTTGTTTGTTTTTGCGTTATGCATCCCAGGCACTTTGTGAGGAAAGTGTTGCATTCCGTCATCTACAAGTTTATTTTTGCAACAACCTTTCTAAAGACATTCTACTGAGTTTTTGCATGTTGAATTTTTGTTATTTTGATCTTGTTTAATTTAGATAAAGATATTTTATTTTTCTAAACTGGTTTGGTGTTCATTTGTGGTGTTTCCACTGTGTTACTGTGAGTGTTGGTACAAATACTTTACACATTGACTTTGGGGATAAGCTTATCTGCTCGTGTCAAGCTACCAAGGGTGTGTATCCCTCTTACTCTGACTAGAAGCAAGGGTCCCCATTTGGTCGAAGGTACCTACCTCTGCCAACTAGAGACCCCCATTTATAACATCTCTTTATTTGCTTGAGTTAATTTAAAGTGTAACTGTAATGCAGTTGTGAATCTTTATGCTAACGATGTTATTGGATATATTCACTGTAGTTCACCTGGCATAAACCAAACCAGATAAAAACAGTGATGAGAGATAGGTCTTGGTTCCACCTTGCTGGAATTACATGATACTGGCAAGCAGCACCCTTAGAGGCTATTACTTAGATTTTAGTAGTGAGGTTATCCTAGGGATGAATTGACTACTCTTAATTCTTTAATCTCTATTGGAAAATGAAGAGGTATGGTATCTTCCTTTTGAACTTCTCCACCCAGGGTAATGGAAATAACAACTGCTGCAAAATCATAACATCTCTGCTGATAGAAACATATAAAATTGTAGTAAACCATGAAAAATTATAATGAAATAAACAGATGAATATAGAAATGTGACTTGATCACTCATAACTAGCTATTTTTCTTGCTAGTTATGTGCCCCTTGCCATTTGAATTAGTACTCATGTGTCTGCCTGAGCTTGGAAGAAGAATACAAAAAGTGGTAGATTGAATGCTTGAACAGCTCTCAGTTACTGGTAATCACCCAGGGCTGCTTCCCAGTCCATTGTTACTTGGAACAATGGGTGCGACTCGCGGCTCGAGGTTTGCTGGAACTGAGACGCCCTGGGGGACCCGAGGATATTCCAGCCCATCCGGGGATTGTTTGCTGACTTTGATTACCTGTGGGGATTCGACGGGTGCGGCGGCCAGGGACTGTGAGTACCAGCATTCCCCGACATCACCAACAGCTGGTACTCTTCTCCAGCCAGCCCGCCTCCTGCTTGTTGTCGCTCCCGCGACTCGCGGCTCGAGGTTTGCTGGGACTGAGACGCCCTGGGGGACCCGAGGATATTCCAGCCCATCCGGGGATTGTTTGCTGACTTTGATTACCTGTGGGGGTTCGGCGGATGCGGCGGCCAGGGACTGCGAGTACCAGCATTCCCCGACATCACCAACAGCTGGTACTCTTCCCCAGCCGGCCCGCCTATCTGACCTACTTATACAGTCCGTATTTCTGTCCCGTGGGACGCGCGCGGATCGAAGCACGGGGCTAAGCCCGGGCAAAGGGCGGGCCCTCTATGGCCCTCAGAGGCCAGGACGGGCCACCCCACCTGACATTTCCATAGGAGGAGGTACAGAGACACATATTACTTACTGACTTGCACTGTATTGCTTATTGCCGCTTTTTGGTGTATTGTATTCAAATCATGTCCATATGGGAGGAGCTCAATGCCCTGTGTGGCACTAAGTATGTCCCGGATGCATCACCATCATCATATATTGGGCAGTATTTCAGACAATTCAAACGGCACTCCGCGGGATCTACCTCTAAATATAGACAAAACTCAAGCCAATGCACTGCCTCGGGGTCTTAATATTAAAAGGAAGCATGCCGGGGAAAATGATAACGAGACCCAACCTAAAATTCAAAAATTGTGCACCAGCCCTACATTACCCCCCTCTAACCCAATCACATCAACGGTGGATATGGCTGTGGATAAAATAGATGACCCTGTATCGTCCTCTCAACTGACTTTACTGGCTCAGCTCGAGCAATTGTTACTATCTGTCATATCACCTTTGGTTATAAAAATTAATGATCTGGGGGACAGGCTGACTAGCATTGAGAAAACAATTAAAAGGAATTCTCCACCAACCAATAAGATGGCAATACCCATTTGCCCTAATCCTCCCACTACCCTCGAAAAGGTTAAGTCAATCATACGTAAGAATGTCCAAACCCAATTACTACCTCTTAATACACCTATCGCAACAGGCCCCAAAGTAGCACTAAAATCCCCGTTAATTAATCACACAGTGGCCAGAGCCGATCTAGAAAGAATGCCACGTATTAACGTACTTCCTGAAGCCGCCCCATATGTGACTGTTCTCTCTGGGGTCCCTGCACTAAGCCAGGGAAAATACGAAACACATCAGGACCTGTTAAATAAGGTGTATTTTTTGGCTTCAGAACAACAGACCTTTGCTACCTGACCTAGATGGTGAAATCCTGAGCGTCAGGAGGGTGGAGTGGTTAGGTACGCTGCCCAAAGACACCTCTGGGGACCTGGTGTTAATTAAATTCAAGAACAGGAACATTGTCCCCTACCTACGATTTTGCCAGCCAAAAGTAGGAGATGGCCCCATTTGCATTTGGGACTTGCATGATTTCTATCCGAGATTCCTACACATCCCGTTACTAAGATCAACGGCAAAGAAATATGGCACCTGGGGAAGGGGATCTTGTGCACCTAGCGCCACTAACCTTCTAGCCCCTAATAGATTTGAACCACTGTTTAAAAATTTTATTTTCTGAGAACCATCTATAAAGAGGCCATTAGCTTAACTGACACAGTAGTATGCAATTGATAAGTAAACTGCTGACATAGGTTTGCCTGACGTTCTCCCCCTGAACCTTAAGCTAATTTGTGGCACTGTATGCATGACCCTTTTGTCTTTAGAGTTGTCCTATTTGATAATAAAATGTCTTATTTTGATTAGCTGATCCGTCATACCTATTTAATCCTATTTTAATAGTTGATATTAACTTTGTAATGAAATGGCAAGGTATTTACTCATGTATTGTTGTTGCTTTTATGATTTTAAACCAAAAAATCGAATAAAGCTAATCTGACTGACTGACTACTTGGAACACCATGCCACCTCAGGATGGACCCAGCCATTTACAAATCAGTCTTCATCCTGCTGAAATAGGACCAGTCGAGCCCGAATTGCCAGACCACATCCACCCTGACTGGAACACAAGCGATCCAGGACTCTTCATCTTATTAGGGCTCATCAGCTGGGCATAGCTTGGTTTCAAAAATTCAATGTGCATGTTACCCACTTCTGGGCACACCCGTCCTACTTTGGACATTGCACTCAAGTATACAAAAAAGTGATGGATGGAATGCTTTTACTAATCTCAGTCACTGGTAATCACTCTGGACCTCAGTTTGGACCCAGCCCTTTGCAAGTCAATCTTGACCCTCCTCAAATAGGAATAGTCCAGCCCTAACTGCTAGGATCGGTCCTCCCTGAACCATAACACATACAATTCAAACCCTGTTCTGCCCATATATTTCATGGGCAGAACAGGAATTGGGTTGTATTTGGTATGGTTCAGGGAGGACCGATTCTAGCAGTTAGGGCTGGACTATTCCTATTGGAGGAGGGTCAAGATTGATTTGCAAATGGCTGAATTTGTCTAGTACATGAAGAACTACTCGTGTACAACCGACCGGGTACTGCTGATGCCTGGTTAGTCTACAGCATTGGGTGAGTCCCCAAAGATTATGTCTGCTGCTTTGTATATGTATATGTACAACGGCTGTAGTTCACACTAGCTCACCTTGTGCACTCACCGTGTGGCACCGTTCTTAACTATTTTAATTGTTTTTAATGAATTGGCATCCACTGTTCACTGATTAAAATTCAGAGTCAGCTTCACAAGGGAGAGGAGATTCTATAGACACGTGTACCATACTGATGTAACCGATGTCATATTTTTTCTCCCCGCACAGATAGTTCCAGTACTGACAGGTACACTAATAGGTAGTTGCTTGGTTGATGTGAGTATGATTCCACGTCACCAGTTCTAAGGTGTAGATAGTCTTCACTGTTTTGGTCGTGACGAATCACCTGTAGATTATACTTAGAGTTTGAAACATGTTGACCTTTCACCAATAAGTACGCTTAAATCTAAGAAATAAATCTTAGTTTAGCGCCTTATTGTCTGTTTTTACTTAGGGTAAGAGACCTATTGATTAAAATTTGCTGTCGCTGGTACTTCCAACTTACACATCTACACATTTCTGGCCCCTCATCCCCACTTCGCCATACGGCTATTGGAAAAAGATCTCCACTAAATTGCCCCTACTATAGGCAGCCCGTCGGGTATTGCACCACCGACCCGACGAGGAGCAGCCCAAATGATGAAGCATGACACCCAACTGGGTGTGTGAGGGCATTATAATCCAATATTTGAATCCCCAACTTTGAACCTATCCGGTCGAGTCGGTCTTCATTCCCCTTGCTCTGACTCAGATTCCTGAGGAACAGCATAACCTTCTTTTGTAGCCTCATTTATGAGTCCCTTGTGCCGCTGGAACATCACTTTTTGTGATATTCCGAGGTGCAGGACCCTGCACCATATTTACGAGACAACACTAAGCTATTTTTTTGGGCTTAATAATGCCTTGGAAATATCGTTCCCTTTAACACAGTGTTCTGTGTTAAAGGGGTGTGCAATGGGTCTTGCTGGGGGTGTTCCCAGCAACATCCATGGTAAGGGAGGCACAATGAGGAGGAATATCTTTATTTATCCTCATTTCTCATCTTTCTATGTGTTCAGCATTATGCAGCACACATAGGCAGAGGAAAAAGCCTCTTGTGTAGGAAGGTTTTGCTTCCTGTGCAAAAATAATAATCCCCACAATGCACGCACCCTAGCACCATGGTGCAAAGGTGCCTGCATTGGCGCAAGGCAGCCCATTGTACGCCGGCGCAGGGGAAAAGGACAGGAATGTGCCCTATCTAATAGATAAGGCACATTCCTGCCCTTTTCTTTTGCTGTAGGTCAGTGCAGCAGCAAGGCCTGCTATGCTGCCCTATGGAAAAAAAGATAAATGAAGCCCTGAGAGGTAGCTGAAGGTGACCTATGTTGCCAGAGAATCGTTTGCCACCTTTGACTACACTGTGGGAATTTCCACCGCACTCTCTGATATGAGAGGTGTGGTCTGCACAGATTCTATGAAAACTTTACGGGCCCCTGGGAAGTGTTTACTGAGACGTAAACTAAATAGTGTCCTAATCCTCTCCGTATGCCTTTTGAAGTTCTGAATTTGTTTGAATAAATATCGCATTATCCCATCATGTAATCAGGCCAGAGCATGCCTACGACAAATGCATCCATGTGACATCAGCTAAATCTGAACCAACTCAGACCTATTACTCAATCTATTTTATTTTAACTGTTTAGTGTGCATAATGACGTGTATTTTCAGCACACATACTTCATCTGAGAAAACACTGAAAATTCAAGTTTCTTATTTAGCTTATTCCATTTTATAATTGTGCTTTTTTTTTTCTAAGCGCAACTTCTATTTAACCATAATTGTCTATCCTAGCCAGCTTCCCCCAAAAAATTAAAGCTCGAAAGCAAAGAAACTGAGTGAAAACTGAGGGGGAGATTTATGACGACTGGCGCAACCCTGCAAATCAGCAGAGATGCGCCAGATAAAATGCGTCATGCAAGTTTACCCTTGCGCCACCACAGATGCGCCGCATTTACAATGCAGCGTATCATGGCGCAAGGATAAACAGATGCGTGACGCATCTTCAGTCCGAAGGGTGGCGCATTGCAGGAGTCGTGTTGCAAGCACGACACAACTCCAGCAATGCTCGTGGCCTGCCCATACACAACGTGGTGCGTCAAGCCTTACGCCTGCTTCAAGAAGGCAAAAGGTTTTGGTGCAGCGGTGTCGGAAAAGTGACTGAGTGAAATCTTGTAGATTTCACTCAAGCACTTTTCCGAGGCGTTCCTGCGCCGCAACGCCAACCCTGCGCCAAAACGCCTACATGAAACCAAACGCAGGTTTCATGTGGCACACGGCTTTGCAACGTGACGCATCTCCCTAGATGCGTCACGTTGTAAATCCGTTGCAGCAGGGCGCTAGCTTTATGCCACCGCTGTGTCACAGAAGTGACGCAACGGCGGCGCAAAAGTGGTGCACTGGGCTTGAAACCTGCCCCTGAGTAAAAAGGGTAGTGCTACGTTGTTGGTTGATGTGTTCCTCTCCGGTGCCACACGATTTCCATCATTTATCTTCTAGTAAAATAAACTATTCCCCTTATTTTGTTTTCCATACAATCATCTGGACTCCTTGGGAACTAAAATTCTTTAATACAGACATCATATATAGGGGAGAGGTGTGGCGCCGCGGCCAGGGCGACTGACACTGGAATCTGGGGACCACGGTTCGATCCCCGGCTCCGGCGGCAGGTTAGCCCAGCACCATGCGACTCTGGGCAATAGCTTGCTTAATCTTCCCGACGGCCCCCAGCGCCTAGAGACCCTAACGGGTGATTGTGCGCTATACAAATGTGGATTATTATTATTATTATTATTATTATTATATTTAATTATTTTTCAATATTAAATATTAAGTTGACGTTTCACTTACGAAACCAATAGCAAGGGGCTTTCAAACATATTGTTTTACACTGTATTTTCTTTTTATCATAAATCCAAATGTTTTCCTTAATTGGCTCCTCAGTTAAATCATTTAAGAACTCATCTCTGCCGGAAATGCATTGTAATACTTGTGTGATAAATACATCAAATAATCAGGTATTCTACAACATATACAAAGGAAAAGTGGTGAAGAAGCGTGAGAGAAAGAATGAGAGAAGCATAGAGAGAGATAGTGCCCGCATGTGTCTTCATAGAAATGATGATTTGATGCTCTTAAAATAATTACTTCGCGTTTCTGCTATTTAGTGTGCGCCAACAAGCATGCATTACTAAATATTACCACAAGATGGTGATCTCTACAATAAAAAGAAATGTACTCGAAATTCTACACGTGCAGCTCCTCTAGTTGCTTTAGTTAATGTGCATATATAAGCAATGTTTTAGGTTTTATTCGATTTCAAACTTTAAATAAAGAGAAGTATAGACCTCCATACACTCGATTATCAATGGCCACACCCCCACCACTGAAATTCATGGTATATTCATTTACCTGTAAAAAGAAAAGGGCTAGTGCTGTATTATAAAGACCTGAACGTAGAACAGAACTGCCTACTTGGAACACTATGGGGCAGATTTACAAACCACTTGCGCCACATTTGCGTCATTTTTCCCATGTTAAAAATGACGCAAAAGTGGCACAAGGTGCTTGTAAATCTGCCCCTATAAGGGCACAGTACAATAACGTAGCAGCACACTCAGTAACAGTTACACAATGCACCATTTTTAGACTCGAGAGCAGGGCACAAGTCGTAAAAAAAGAAGTGGGGGGATGCTGTCACCGGAAGTGACGTCACGACAGGAAGTGACGTCACGAAAGGTGCCGAGCTCCTAGTCCCAGAGAGGCCAAAGAGTGAAGTCCAGCTGTTTGGCAGGGGGGATGGCGTCCCCCGGTAAAATAAGTGGGGGGACGCCTTCCACCCGCGTGGTACCCCGACTCGAGCCCTGCTCGAGAGCCCTTGCCACTTATAGATCCATCAGGGTCTGAGGGGGATTTTATACAACGGATATTTTTAAATGCAGCACAAGCTGATAATTAATGTCATTATGCCCGTATAGTGGAGTTCCACTCAGGGGGCACTCCCAGCGAAGAATCGTTTGTGTGTCTTTGACTTCTTGATAGAATGGATTTCTAGAAGGCGGGATCTGAGCCTGGCAACTCCTAGCTCCAGAAGGGAGCCGCTTGGGATTGGTTGGGATTGGAAATATATATCAAACTTTCGTTTGTCTGTGGCCAGTGGATTAACCAGCTGGGGAGGTGTACCTTACTGTTTAGGCCCTCATTACGAGAATTTACCAGCTTCACTGGAATTATACCCTTTGCAGAAATAGTACAGTGTGTTTCGCCCATAGCGTTCCTGCTGCAAGCAGAAGTCTCAGGGTTAAATGCAGGGGGAAAACGTGGGAGAATTAGCACAGTAGATCCAAGTCCCACATGTAATCCCTGAAATATTACATTCCCCATTATTTCCCTCCATGCCAAAGTTCCAGGGACACTTGGCACAAGTAGGAGCCAGGGAAATAACTTCGAATATTTCAGGGCAATCGTAAAGAGGGCCTTATAGTTTTTACAGAGACATTTATGAAAACACATACATATTTTTGAGTACACCTGGTTAAGATTCAATTTAGTAGCCTGATGACAGAGTGTGAAATATATGGCAATTAATATCGCTGTCCCTCTCTCTCTCCTTCTCTCTCTCTCTGTTCCCCCCAAAGATGCAGCATCTCCCCTTCACTTTTCTCTCCTTCACCTTTGCTCTTAAACAGCTTCAGAAGTCCGTTTCCCTGACATCATCCTATGGTGGATAGAAAAGGATAAAACGACATTCAGGTTGTGCTCCTTTTCTGTTGCCCTGAGTACAACATATCTTCTGTCTCTGCACCTGTTACTATTCACAGGCTTAGCCTGAACCAGTTCAGCTATGTCTTTTGTGCGCATTACTTATAGGCAGCATCACTGGAATTATATGATTATGTGGCTGCAACGTTTTTCGCATAGCTATAGACTTGCCACATTTGCCATATAATTCATCATCAGCTGCATATTCTACAGATTTCAACTAACAAAAAAAGTTGCTTCTAGCCCAAACAGTTCAAAAGTTACTAAAAACACAGCACCACATGTTGCCACGCAATGGAAGGCCCTTTGCAAAGGTTGACTGGTTACCTTTATGTTGCTCATTGACATATTTGGGATGAGGAGTTGGCCTAACAGCTAGGGTGGTCGACCTCGAATCTGAGGAACTGGGTTTGAGTCTCAGCAATGACGCTGAACATCTTGTACTTCTGGGCAAATCACTTCATCTCCCTGTGCCTAACAAAAAAATGTATGCGTCCTCATGTAATTCACTGGTGCTATGTAAAGCGCTCTAATACCTGATTCGGGTAGGACATGTGGTATGATAGCCACAACAAAATGGTGCCACAGAACAATTGTTACTCCCTAGGCCATATCAGGGGTATATCCGATAACCCCGCTAATGTATTCAAAAGCGACATTGTGGATTACGTTCTCCTACAGCCAAGGTTTCATACCGCATGTTCTACACATTTTGCTGCAAATTATCAAGCAATTCTAGGAACTCAAAAGGAAATTCAGCATTTCCTCACCTTTCGCTCTGATTGGATTACCCATCGACGCAAATAGAGTGGAACACACGGGTCTAAATACCACCCCTCTCGCAACATACAACTTGGCCAGGCTTTAATAATAATAATAATAATACCGAAATTTCTAGAGCGCGAACAGCTACCTCGCCAGGAGGTGTCCCGGCGCTATGTGAGCAGCTCAGAGGGAACAATAAGTAATGCCGGTGGATCAGATCTTTTGAGTAAAGAGCCAAGTTTTTAATTGCTTCCTGAACCCAATCTCTCATGTTGCCGACTGAATGGCAGGCGGTAGGGCGTTCCACAGCTTTGCCGTGTTTGCTGAAAAAGTCCTGCCTCCCAAACGCGCCTTTCTGACTCGCGGGGCGTGTAACTGGAATAGGGAGTTTGACCGTAAGAGTCTCGCCTGTTCATACCTAGGGAGTCTTGCTTTGAGATAGCTAGGACAGGTGCCACGGAGACCTCTAAAAGCCAGAGTTAGCGCCTTGAATTTAATTCTGCTTGCCACCGGAAGCCAGTGCAGCTACTTCTAATTCTCTGCATATTTTCTACATTGCCCTGAAGAAGTCCTGTTTTTTAGGATGAAACTCGTTGACTGTCTGTCTTGTAAATAAAGAACTAATAAAAGAAAAAGAAAGAAAAAATTCCATCAGTGTACAACGACTTTGTGGCTTCATGGAGAATTACTATTTAAAGGACTCTTTGCATATTGTTGCAAAGTGGTGCATCTCTGATTTAGTGTTTCATTTTGTGGCCCCTATTAATAGGGGAGTGCTCTTGGAAAGGGGGTACTTTTGGAGATTTGAACAGAAGAAATCAAATTCGTATTTATACAATTTCAGTTGGTGATTGGTGCGTAATTGGTTGCTCTTTTAGTCCTCTGTCCATTTTTGTGTATTCCAATTCGGGTCAAGTTCTCACTATATAAAACTCTGTAAAAAAATAAATAGTAAACTGGTACTAATGATGTACAACTTATGCCCATACAATGTTAACAAGTATTTGCAATGCAATCCTTCTCGCCTTTGGGACCTTATATGATTTAGCTATGCAGCAACACATTAGCCTGGTTGCTGAAACACCTACTGTTCTTTAAAATGGAGGCAAAATAAGCACCAAACTGCGTAACACACCAGGTATGGGAACACATGGATAGAAATAATGCCTTTCAGCAGGAAATGGTATAGGCCAAAGCTCTCTTTTTAATACAAAATCAGGGCCTTCAGTGGTCATATAACTGAAAATACAAGATTTGAAAGAAATATTATTGTCTACAGGTGCTCGTGGAAGACAATTTCTATGGACTGGAAACTGGAGAATGCTAAAGTGATGATGGTGTTTTACTGACCTCTGCTGGTCATTTTCTATCAAGAAAGTTAAATAGAGGCAGTTGCCAGAAAAATAAAATAAAAAGTCCCTCAGAAGAAAGCAATTCTGGTGTTTTACTGACCCCTACTGGTCGTTTTCTATCAAGACTGTTAAATAGAGGCAGTTGAAGAGAAAAAAGGTCCCTTAGTGGAAGCAGACAAGTCATAGGGCTGATATCCAGAGCCCACAAAGTAAATACACATATAAGTATATACTAAAGTATATACAAGAGGTCTCAAATGCTCGACCTAAAAATGAAAAAAGAATTAAGTAATACTATCACAAAATGTGCTACATTACACCGAATAATTACTCTTTTCGTGTCACATGACTTACTTAACCTTGCCGCATAATTTGACCCTTCCCTGCTGCATACTTCTAGTGACCCTGTTTACCAGATTTTCTCTTGTTTTAACACAAGATCTACAACTGTTCTGCTAGATGTTTGTCCCTAGTTGCCCCTCCCAGTGGATGCTGTTTTGGTTTTTAAGGACATGTTCATGTTTCTTGAGTGTGACCTCCTTCAAACAGTGGTAATGATGTGCTTCACCCATAATGTGGAAGGCTTGCTTACTTTTTGTTGCATAGTTGCAATTTTTTATGCACATTGAGAGCCTGTTGGTGTAGTGAGTTTTTGTCACTTCGCTAAAATGGATTTATGATGAAACTGTATTTTGAAACGTGTACTTTTAATAGTTCTGCTCTGCTACATTAGTTCAATAGGTTTCCTGGACCAATTTTATGCTTTAGCAAAACAATATGTGAAGGATTTCTGCAAGTATTTGGTCGCGATAAGCGTGTCTTATTGTCATTATCCAGCAGCAGGCTTTAGTCCCATATAATATGACTGGAAGAAACACCCTTTCAAACAGGTTTTGCTGAAGGTCTAGTTCAGGCAGTGTGATACTTTCAGCTTTTTATTTGTGACATAGATGGAACACAGTGTTTTTTGTGTAATGATTTGAGAGCCGCTGTGTCTCTCCCAGGCACACCTAATATGAGATTATGGTCTGTACTATTCATAATAAACGCTGTTTGCATCTCATTAATACAAAAATATGTATTTTATGACTGTTAGCTTCACTTTGCAGCACATTGGATAAGTCCAGAAATGCTTGGCTTAAATAATACGCAAGATGCACTACCTGACCTGCCACTGGGTGGTGCACACAGTTCATATCTTTAATTTGGTATATAATGTTCATTAGCTGTTCATGGACTTTAACACGGGTCTTGCCTCCAGAGTTTTGTAATCATTAAAATATACATTCTACTATATATTTTACTATATAATTGAAATGTGCAATTAATCATACTGTGGGTGTTTTATCTACTTGCATATTTACCTATTTTTTGTAAAGTTTGCGTGCTCTAACCATTCGATGCCATATGCTTGAGAGTGAGGTTTGTGTGTAATCATGTCATATTATGCCAGAGAAAAATGCACTATGCACTAATCCAAGGAAACTGCACAGTGAGGACCACATTACTCAATTAGTGGTTATAGGGCGACTCATGAATGTCTTATGGAAGAGCTAAGGTTGTCCCTTCACCTGTAAAGAAACCAACGGCCGACCCAATGGACCTGAAAAACTACCGGCCCATCTCTCTCCTCTCCTTCACAGCCAAAGTCACTGAGAGACTCATAAACGCCCAGCTGACCGCCTTCATTGAAGAATACTCCATCCTAGACGCCTCACAGTCTGGATTCCGCAGCAACCACAGCGCCGAGACTGCCCTCCTTGCTGGCAGTGACGACATCCACATGCTACTCGACCAGGGACATACTGCACCCCTCATTCTTCTAGACCTCTCCGCGGCCTTCGACATCGTTTCACATCTCACACAGCCAGACTTCACGACGCGGGGATACAAGGAGCCACCCTCGAGTGGATCCAGTTCTTCCTCTCCAGCAGAACCTAGAGGATCAGACTCCCACCCTTCCTCTACAAACCCACCGACATCAACTGCGGCGTATCCCAAGAATCATCGCTCAGCCCCACGCTCTTCAACATCTACATGGCCCCCCTCGCCACCATCGTCAGACAGCCTGGGCTTAGCACAGTATCCTACGATGACGACACCCAGCTCATCCTCTCACTCACAAAGAATTCCGAAGACATCACACTCTGCTTCCATAAAGGAATGAAGGACGTTGCAGCTTGGATGAAATACAGCTGCTTGAAGCTCAACTCAGAGAAAACCGAGGTCCGCATCCTCGGACCCCGCACCTCTGCCTGGGACAACAGCTGGTGGCCCTCTGCCCTCGGGAATCCACCCACCCCCACAGACCACGCTCGAAATCTCAGTATCATCCTCTACTCCTCCCTCTCCATGAACCACCAGATCAACGCCGTTGCTTCCACCAGCTTCAACTGCCTGCGCATCCTCTACAAGACTTTGAAATGGATCCCCCTGACTGCAGAAGGACCGCCACCCACTCTCCCATAACCAGCAGACTGGACTACGGCAATGCACTATACGCCAGAATCAACAGAACTCTTCTACACACACTCCATACCATCCAGAACGCCGCAGCCAGACTCGTCCTCAGGAACACCTGACCCAACACCTTCGAGGCCTCCACTGGCTCCCTGTCAAGAAGAGTGTCACATTCAAGCTCCTCACCCACACTTACAAAGCCCTCAACAACATCGGACCCAAATACCTCAACGAAAGAGTCTGCTTCCATGGACCCAAGATGAACCTCCACTCCGCCGACCTTGACCTGGCAGAGGACCCCCGCATCCGCAGAATCAGAACAGGCAGGAAAGCCTTCTCCTACATTGCAGCAAGACTTGGAACTAGCTCCCTGTGAACATCAGACGCTCCTCAACCCTGCACAAATTCAGGATGGACCCTAAGACCTGGCTCGTAGACTGACCCTGACCCCCCTCCACTCCTAGCGCCTTGAAACCCTCACGGATGAGTAGCGTGCTTTATAAACCCCCTGGGTGATTGATTGGTTTAAAGTTGAGAGTTATTTTGAAACTTAACCTAGACAATGGATAATAAACTTTACTAAGTTCTGTGCTCTTTGAAGATTGGTAAGTGTATGTACCCGTGGCTCATACTCAGTGCTGGTTTACACCTGAATGGTTCATCATCAGCCGCAGCCTGTGCAGATAAGAACAGTGGGACTCCGGTGGCGGGGGGGGGATTTTGTCAGACGATGATGAGGGAAAATTATTTATTTATTCTTCCCTCGTCATCATCCGTCAAAATCCCCCACTGGCACAGGCGGCAGACCAGCCCAGCACCATGTGACTCTGGGCAATAGCTCGCTTAATCTCCCCGATGGTCCCCAGCACCTTGAATACCTTTGGGTAATTGTTCAGGCTTTACAAATACTGGACATTTACATTTACATTTTACCGCTCTTACCCGCATGGACCATGGCTATTCACCATACCCAAAGATTGCAATAACTAGTGATTGGAAATATTCCTGTTAGGTAGGCTAGGTGATGGTGTTGGGAGTAGGAGTGGATATTATGGTGTGAGGTCAACTCAGGCTCGAAGATGGTGTGGAGTGTGACACATCCAGGAAAAAGACTACGTGGAGGTGAGACAAGTTTATGCATCACAAGATGGCGCAGGCAGCAGGTGTTGAGTGCTTGCTCAAGGGGCCTGTCAGTAGTGGAATCTCCAATAAGGGACAGTTATTGTTCATGCATAACATGTTCCTTTGTTGCAGAAGGAAATCTTTCCTAGTACAGCAAGGGGCCGTTGAATCTACCTTTTATTTTTTCTCTTACTCACAAAGTTACCAGTCAGCCATGACTGTAGTGACAAAGGTATTTATTGGATTCCTTAACTCCCTCCCTTTATCCTTGTGCCGTTGCGGATCCTGTGCTTTAAAGAGGCAAAGGTTCACAGTACTGAAAAATGGTTGCAATTTGAGTTATTACTCTCCACTACTGGGGCAAGAAGAGAGGCCTCCACCTTTTTGCGCATTTTAAACACTGCACCTGTTACTTGGGAACGTTTTAGCGAGTTCTTCCCAATGTGTGTAGACCAGTCCAACCTATGGATTAAGAAAACCCCCAAATACACAAACACATGGACTTGCTCCAAGCAGCCACGGCTGGTAGTAGGTGTAACTGCAAGGCGGTGACGTGGGGAGGGGAAGGGTGAGGGGTAGTAATGTATGGATTACGGACTTTAACAGGTAAGTAAACATATAAATAAATAAAACAAATTTCATTGCGTGCACTGCATCACATTTGGTGATGCAGTGCACACACCGAAATTGTATAGGCCTATAATTCCCTGGGACCTCTTTACATCCCTTTTTAAATATGGAGACAATCTCAGAAGATGTCAAGAGCTTGGTATCGGGCCCCCTCCCAGGTTCAAATAAAACAACAAGAAAAAATGAGTGGCTCAGATGTGAGGTTCCGAGAAAAACAAATCCCCTGATATAGAGGTGAGGCCAAAAGCTTTATGGGAGGGAATTAACTTTATTTCCTTCTAAATATATTTAAATTGGAAAGACAGCAGATTGGCATCTTGCCCTAAGGAAATAAGTAACATTTTAGTTTCATTGCAGGGAAATTTGTGCTTGGGAGCATAGGCCTTCTGGAAGTGACAAGTCTTGGATTGTAAATTTTAAGCCACACAGGAGGTGGCATAAGAAACTACCATGGCCACCATGCCCCAAAAGGACTTGGGGGCATATTATCAATAAAAAGCGTTAAAATTATTGCCGCTTTAGCAGCAGGAAACTGCCGCTAAAGCGGCGATAATGGGCTTGATAATATGCCTTTGTGAATTCCCATAGAAGCCCATGTTTGGGTGTGAACATGGGCTTGTATTGGAATTCTCAAGGGCATATTATCAAGCCCATTATAGCCGCTTTAGTGGCAGTTTCCTGCCACTAAAGCGGCGATAATTTTAGCGCCGTTCTTGATAATATGCCCCTTAGTGTCTCCTGCCCTAGCTGCTGCTATCAGATCTTCCCAGATCCTTCTTTCCCAAGCTGATTTGGCCTGCAAAAATGAGTCTCTATAGATTTAGGGAGATTGTTTGCAGCGGAGCACACCAGAAATGTTGATAAGTGGGTAGGGTTACCCCTGCAAACATTTCCCCTATTAGTTAAGGAGGGACCAGTAGTTACCCACAAGCTAGTTTCAGGCATAAATGTGGCACCTCAGGCACTCTCTTTCAGGACACTGCTGAAACTGTAAAAGATAGAAGGACTACACCTGCTGGTACCTGAAGAGCAGGTCCTGCTCCCTCTTATACCCAGAACAAAGAATTCAACTACAAGTGTCAGCTGGCTGACCTCCTGTTAATCTACAGAGCTACAAAATACTCCAAGAATACCTTTTCCTGAAGGGCCGAACTGACCATCTCCAACTAGACCTGCCCTGGTCCCTGCTGGCTGCTTCTGCTGGTGTAAGCTTTGAACTGGAAGACATATTCCTCAGGTCCCAGGACCCTTGACCGTGTCAAAGTGTACATCTCCTAACATTCTTCAAAACCTTAGATTTCTAAATATTTTGGCTCCAAAAGACCACCAGATGACCAGGATAAACATGTCAAGTTAATTCTATGAAGATGTGTTGTTGCTGGACAGGTTGCCTGTTAGACCTGGTATCATTGGTGTGAGCCTTCCATTTTTCACTGATTGCCTCCTCTGTTTTTGATATGTTTTGCTGGTTTGGATGCTTTGGCCACCGTGCCACTCCTATTCAGGACTTTAGATCACTTCTGGGAAATCAAGACAAACCTTTGCCAAGGAGAAGAACCAAGGAAGCTGCAGGAGTTTGGACTGCCCCTCTGCCAGTGTGCTGTTTTGCTGGGTTGGCCTGCACTTTTTTCTTTATTGCCAAGGAAAGGAGAAGGAACTTTTGAGGAAATTTCAACATCTTGCAGAATATTTCTCCAAGGGCTTGAACTTGTGCTTGCCTCATGCTGTAGTATTAGGGCTACAAGACTTCACCACCAGCTCCCCCCTGAATTTCCTTGCTGGGAATTTTGTCTGGAGAAGCATGCGTATTCGTGGGAGCTGGAAGCATGACTCACAGAGAAGAAGCATGTCACCACCGCAGCTGTTGCCGTTGCATCACCGGAGAAGCGTGTCGCTGGCGCAGAGGCCACCGCTGCATCACCAGAGAAGTGTGTCTTCGTCGCAGCTGCTTGCCGCCACATCACCGGAGAAGCGTGTCGCCACCCTAAGGGTCCGCGTTGCATCACCGAAAAAGCGTGTCGCAGGGCCTGTTGCAGCTCAGCGGTTGTCCAGTCGCTGCACGTCCATCGCATCGTCTGCACGTCGTCGCATCGCATCAAGGGCGCCATCTTATACAATCGCACCGGATTGTCGCATCGCGGCGCCATCTTGCCGCATCATACCTGGAACGCAGTACGATAATCAATGCATCACCTCCTCTCCGGTAATTAGCAAGACGCATCCCCTACTCTGTGCAAGCTTTGAGGAGCGACGCATCGCCTCCGCCGAAGCAAGGAACCAATGCATCACCCTCCCTGCGAACCTTTTGTTTGTTTTGCGTTACACATCCAAGGTACTTTTGTGAGAAACGTGTCGCATTTATCATCAACTTGAACTAAGTTACTTCTACCATCCGTAAGTCTATTTTGAGTACGGTATTGTGGATTTTTGTCATTTGTGGTCTTGTGTTAAGTCTAGTAAAGATTACTTATTTTTTTAACTGGTGTGGTGTTCATTTGTAGTGTTTTCGCTGTGTTACTGTATGTGTTCACAAATGCTTTACACACTGCCTCTTAGATAAGCCTGTCTGCTCGTGCCAAGCTACCAGGGGGGTGAGCAGGGGTTATTTTAGAAGGGTACCCCCTTACCATGACTAGAAGCAAGGGTCCCTATTTGGTCAAAGGTACCTACCTCTGCCAACTAGAGACCCCTAGTTCTAACAGTTGCCCCTGCCAGGAGCTTCTCTGCAGCAGCAAATCTGTTTCAGCAGGATGTAGAAGACAGGATGCTCAGTCTCGTTGGTAGCCCTGTTCACCTGCAGTTTGCAGCCTAGCGCCACTGGAGGAATCTGAGCTGCAAAAAAGTGACTACATTTTTATTTCTACTAAAATAAATCAATTAAAAAATGTTAGTTAAATAAATGTGGTGCAAGGCCCTTTGCAGCAAAAACAATTACCCTTCAACACCACTATGTGCATACCACAAGGTCTGTTAAAATAACACTGCCTATATAGAACAATACAAACTTTACAAATCTCATCCTTAATGACTGATGATAGACAAGAATAGCAACTTTTGTAAAACCTCTCCTTAGCCATTGTAATGTTTCTAAACAGATAAGACTGTATATTAGCCGCATTTGTTTCAGTGCAAAAAGTACTCCTAAAATTAGATGTTGTTCTACAAATCTAGGGGCATATTACCAACCAATAGAGATCATTTTTGTCTCTAACTTGTTTAGAGACAAAAATTATCGCCGCAAATCGGATTTTTATTAGCAAGGTTTATCGCAAATGCGATAAAAAACGGCCGCAATGCATGAATATCGCTGAAAAGTCAGCGATATTCATGCATTATCGAGCAAATGCTCTTAGCCATGTTATCCACCTCCCATTGGATAACATGGCTAAGAACTGCTCAGGGCAGGTGTTAGCTTTTGGAGATATTCACGCTTAGAGCGAATATCTCCAAAAGTTGGTAATAGGAGATAGCGATGTTAGCGACTGTTTCCAGTCGCTAACATCTTGGCACGCCCACTTTGCATGTCATTAGTGATAAATATCACTGACATGCAAAGCGGGGCCCAAGATGGTCGCTATCTCCTATTAGCTGTCGCTAACTGGTGTTAGCGACAGCTTGGTAATAGGGAGATAATTTTATCTCCGCTTTCTTGGCTTTTAAAGCCAAAAAAGCGGAGATAAACCCCCTTGATAATATGCCCCGTAGTGTGAAATAACTCCAAAAGCGACATTTAATCACTTCGAAGGGGTCAGCAGTTGCTATAAAGAGGAAAATGCAGTAGGTAGGTGAATAAAGACATAGGACCACGAATTTATACGGAAACCGGTGGGCAACTAGCAGAATTCACTTTAGAACTGCAAGAACACACAAAATCCACGGTAGAACATTTGTGAGCAAAACCTCATATGAGACTGACATGCGCATGATATCGGATTTGGAACTGGAAAATAGTAAATCTAAGGTGTGTGATTGCTCCATTACCATTGTACTGCGCTCTGCTGCCTTTGGCCTCTGCGCTATAGAAATAACATGTATTGCCGGGCATCAAAACACTGTGAACCTCGACTACTTATTATGTCACACTTTGACCAAATCCCTTCCATGGAATATGATTTAATATGTGTCCATCTTGCTATTTAATTACACTTTGGAAATATTCAGATAAGTTATGAAAACCTGATTTAACTTACTTTGTCATTTTTCTTGCTCCGTAAACCAATTTTGACGTGAAGAAACCACGGTCCTTTAGCTATATACAAGACTCTTAACTTTGTGCGCTAGGATTCTTCTGTAAAAGTAACCCACATATAATTAAATGAATAAATTGCCAGTTGAAAACTGCTAAAAAAAACAAACGACAATTTCTGCTTCACTAGTTCTATGTAACATTTGTAATATAAATATATAAGTATATAGTTAGGAAAAAATGTGAAGGATCCTCCTGTCCTAAAGAAACATGCATAAAATGGCATACTGTACAGTTGTACAGAATGTATGACTATTATGCCATTGTACATTATTATATGTGTTAAATATTTTACCGGCTCCAGCTTATGGAACCCTGTGCTCCAACTACAGCATCAGGAAACACCTGGCTGGTACGTTAAAGGTGTTAATGGTAAAACAAATGGAGCATTATATTTCCACAGCTGTGAGGTAAGCAAAACCTATGTGCTTCAAATTTAGAAGGGCCTATTTGCAAAGCTATGCACTTTTCTAATATCGAATATGTCCTGCCTTTCTTACTAACCCCCCCACCCCCCACCCCCCTCGCGTCATTATCCATATAGAACGTTGGAAATTACCTCTTCCATCAATTCTCTAACTTTTGGAGAACATTTCTTAGATTCTTTAAATTGACATAGGGTTCCAGTAATGGTCATTCGTAGTTATTTCTTGTAGTACTCGCATTCAGAAACATTTACGTATTCAAAAATATGCCAGGTGTGTATTTTGAATGGGAAAATGTAATACATTAATACATTAGAAATTCTTCGTTTGCTTTCTTTTTTCTATTTGAATATACTTGTTTCCCTGTGGAGAGCTTGCTTCAGTTGTAGATGTAAAAAACGCGTACTCATTGTACGTGTGAGTAGATCAACTTACGAATGTATTTACAATTTTTGCAAATAGGAATCCTAATTATACACTCATGAATGCTCACAAGCAGTGGATTTGACCTGTCATAATTTCATGAACGACATTGCCTATTAAGAAGATGAGGACAATAGCCATAGCCTTTCGCGGTATAGCTAGTAATATTTTATCAATGTGGAAAATATTTTTCCCTAAATGTGTCCCCAGTTAAAAAACAAAAAGAAATATTCAAGAAAGACAGTGCAATAATTAAAGACATCAGTGCTGCAAAGTGTAACACTAATACTCAACCCAACCAGTGGGCCAGCATGAGCGCCTGCCATCAGCAGGTGATTGCTATTTGCATTTCCACACAGCGCCTCCTGGTGGGATAGGCAAGGGCATTCATAGAATGGCTTTAACTAAGCATTACCAGAGTTAAGCAAATGACATAATTTCCTGACAGGTTGCACTAGGGATGCCGTGTCTGTGGGAAAAGCGAAAGTACCATGGAAATTCATGAGGCTACAATCAGGAAACATGTTCCTCTCAGCATTTCTTTCTGTTTTGAGCCCTTCAACACATTGGCCCTCATTCGCTCATGTGAGTAGACCCCTAAAATCATTGCAAGGTACTTTTATTAATTCTAAGTAAACGGGTGTCTTTTTAGAGTCAAGCAAGTATTCTAATAGTTTTTTTTAATAACTCGGAACATATTCTGTGGCTTAGCTTTAATGATTTACACATTTAATGATACAGTTATTCTGATGGGTTAACGTTGTAGCAGAAGTATTACCCCCTTACCACTGGCATAAAGAAACTCTTGGTAACTAACTCTAGAAATACTTATTCCATAATACAAATGTTAACGTTGACATACCTATAAGCTATTCCAATAGGTGTGTAATGCAAGTAGCCTACCCTGAGTGCAAAGACCAGTGTCCATTTCAGAACAACAATTAGCAACTGATCGTAAGAGGCAACAAGCGTGGACAAAGCAGCCAATGTATTGTGCTGAGAAAGCTTTTGCTTTCTAGATTGGCTTCAAGTAGGATCATACTATAATGTGGGATTACGCCAGAGTCACTGCGCCGAGACGTGCAGTCTTGGTTAAGGCTTGGATAGGAGTTAGGCTTGGCTCGAAAGAGAGTAGTTATTTTAATAGGTCAGGAGTGCTTTCTTGAGGGACACTGGATATGGTCTTCAAGAATGGGAAATGGGACTGGGTGGTGCTGTTTGGGGGACTGAGATGGGAAATCCAAAAGCAAGGATTGATGGGAAGTTCAGGACGGGATAGGCATTTTAAAAAATGGTACACAATAAGCCTTCCAACAATAATGGAGGGATGAAGCTTCCTAAATTGGTCTGCAATGATATTTAAAGCGATAACTGAATGGGACTTTCCCAGGGGAGAGTGGTTGGCTTTATCATGAAGGGGAAATGTTTGTAACTTATTTGTATGAAAGATTGGCTATGACCTGCCAGAGCTTTAGTGGGGATTTGAAGAGAAGGATACAATGTGGTTGTTAAATATTATTTGGATTAGTCTTTGTAGGGGTGGTATGACTTTAGGGAGAAATCTGTATTTCACTTATATGGGTCCAGAATGATATTTGCAGGGGTTATATAGATGGGGCTTTGAGGAAATATTTTCTAGCAGTTGCGTGGAAGGGCCTTTAAAATGTGTCCCGTTAGAGGTTGTAAGAGGATATCTGTGTGGCCTTCTAGAACAAGCATAACACATAAAGCTCAGTCTTATGCTCAATGGCTACTTGTGTAAGGTGTAAATGTATGCCTGCTGGCTGGCCAGTTCTCCTACGTGATATAGAGTCCTTCTAGGTTGGTTTGATTTCAGGCCATCTAGGTTTACATTACAGCTTTATCAGGTAGAGCAAGGTGTAGTGTGCTCTGCCGTGTGGATGTCTATTTAAAATTACTGCATGAATATATAGCACTCTATCTCTATAAAATATGTGTATGTAAATATTTCATGAATTATGTAAGCACTTGTGTGCTTCTTTTACCAACGTGGTCTTTGGATATACCTTGTATCCTGTATGCACTTGTAGGTGAAGCAATGCTATTGACTAAGATACTACAGATTCTGAAAATAAATAATGTCTATACATTATTAAGGTAGGTGAAGAACTTCGTAATACAATTTAGACATAACAAGTAATTCTTCAACAATGGATGTATACAGTGGTATGATTGTAGAGTCAAGTTTTGTGGGACCTGCACATGGTGTCAACGATAATAAATATAACACAATATTGCGAGCTCTACTCCAACGTATGTGCTAGTCCTCACTTTGGGGAAAGCAACAGCTTACCTACGAGGGTTACCCCATGCTGGCATACTTCATCGTTGAGTTCTTCCCGTTCCACTGTGCATTGGGGAGTTCTACTACCTGTGTGCTATTATATGGGAGCATGGAATAACATCAGACTACAAAATAATAGAGGATAGGAGATGGAGGGGTTCTTTCTAGGTTAAAAATACCTGGCTGGCAGGAAACCGTGTTTTATTAAATCCTCCAGTCAGTATGCTAAAAGTATGGGAAAGAATAGGTAGAAAGTTTACTAAGTTTTAATAACCCGGCCTTCTTTCCTGGGTCGGTCTACATGTTTCTGCCACCCTTTCCTGTGGCTTTCATCAGGCCCATGAATCTCACTTCCTGAGACTACTCCTTACTTTATTTTATAATAAGCACAAACTGCTATACAATAACACTCTGCATGCTAAATATAAACCATATACCTACTTTGTGTTTTTTCCAAATCATCTGCAACGTAAAAGGGAGAATTAGCTTTCAAAAGTAGAGGGCACTTAGAAGAATCCTGTGCACCCAATAGGGATGTAGCTATCATAAACGTTGCTTGTACTAAAAATTAAATCACCATGTTGGATTATTGCCCATGCACCTGAAAAGGAACGTTCAAATTCTGCAAAAATAAAGGATTATGGGCCATATGTAGCAAGCAGATTCGCATTCGCAAAGGCCGAAATTCGCTACATGGTATGTATCAAGCAAAATGTGGTGCAAAATAAGGAATCGCAAAATTTGCGTTTCCTTAGTTTGCAATTGCATTTAAGGAATTGCAAATTTTGCGATTCCTTAAATGCAATGTATGAAGCAAAAAAAAATTTGCAAAATGCCCTTAAGGAATCGCAAATTACCACCAACTTCTAGTTGGTGGTAAGTTGCGAATTCCTTGAAAAATGCACATTTTTGCATTTTTCAAAGTGCCATGGGCATGTATTTGTGCCACATGTGCACCCATGCATATTTCAAGGGTGCAACAGGGTGTCCTTTGGACACCTGCACCCTTGAAATTATTCTCAATCGCAAATTGAGAATAATTTCCCATTCATTCCTATGGGCCTCCTGGCCCATAGAAATGAATGGGAAAGTATTCCTTAATTGTGATTCGCAATTTGCTAATCGCAATTAAGGAATTTTAAGAAATCGCAAAAAAAATGTCATTTTGTACATACATACCCATTTGCGATTCTCAAATAGCGATTTCTTAAAAATTGCTATTTGAGAATCGCAAATGGGTATCTTGATACATATGGCCCTATGTGAACACATCTAGCTCATTCGCTGGACGTAACCCCTGTGATCAATCATTCACAGTAAACATAATGCATGCATACTGGACAGTACATCCACAAAGAAACACTAATAAGTGCTCAATATGTTCCACAGTGACGAGGTGAGCCTGTAGTCACACTCTGCATGTACAGAGGGAGGCAAATTCGTGATTAAGTATATCAATTGTGATCCTACAATGAGGATTCACCTGGCTGTGCCGTACTTACTGGGGCAATAACACGATATGGTGAGTGTATTTTTTAATACAAGCTGTGTTTATGATTGTCACACCGCGATTATAATCTTAATTAAATAAAGAAGCCATTTTGGAAAGCATGATGAATATGACTATGTAAAAGCCTACATTTTTGAACAGTCACAGATGGAATCCTCTTTCTAGGATGGTCCTATCATTGCATTCCTCCAATAAATGTTTTCACTTCATCCAAAATACATATTTCTCTCTTGGAGTGAAACATTGCCCTGGAATATTGTTCTGAAATAAGACCATAATGTCCTGGCTAAAAATATAGAAAGTTCAAGAACAGTACATCTAAGCTGTGAACTGAAAATCTGTTAATATGTGCGCAGCGGTGAATGCCAAATCCGAATGGTAAAGTGTAAGAAACGCCAAGCAAGTTCCTTCTCTGAAAACATCTTTGCATCCAAAAAAGATATTGAAATCTATTGCTGGATGCGAAGGAAATAAACAACAATTATAAAAAAAAACACATTCCAGAGCATCAAAGTTAATCCGTGAAAAGAAAACGTGGTAAAGGACATGCAGCTGTTTTATCCCAAGCAGTACAGCAAACAAAGAAACATAAATGAGATTTTTCACAGAGACTTTTGATTAAAAAAATACACCACAGCTAAAGGAAACATGCAGACATGCCTTTTCAGGGTGCAGACAACAATCAATAATGACCTCATATTACATTTCCATATTGTACAGGTGCATATGTGGGACATCAGTTGCGTCAGGAAACTAATGCAAACACTTTCTACTTCCTTTACTGAAACCTTTGCCCTGCCCTTCGAGATTACTTAATAACTGGCTATCTGAGGGGTCATCCACATGTGTGAGCTCCGTGTTTAGCCCTGCCAATCACACTAGGCCTCCCGAGATCCTGCTTAAAATAATACACTAAAGAGGGAGAGGCTCTCGAAAGAAAGGAGTGCCGTGTCAGTGGAGCTCTTAGGACATCAAATTGAGCAATAAATGAAACCTTCTATCCAAATCCTTTACTTGAGCTTAGGTTGTACGTAATGTATTCTTTGAGTTGTAAACTTTGACCATGTTTCTAAAATGATTTAATATCACAGTACAACGGGGCCACCATGATATCATAAAATTGTATTAGGAAACACAAAAACACGAACTTGGGAGAGTTCCAAGTTTGGGCGGTGATGGAGTTGCTAGTGAATTTTACCTAGATAAAAAAAAAATTGTTTTACCACCCTACTGTTTGAGCATAGGAAAACGTTTATTTTCATGCACTAACACTGGGAGATCTGACTGCATTTATAATGGTATTATATAGCCTGAGACGTTAAAGGTCGGCTCGGGCCTTTAACAAGAAAGCGGGCTTTAATGGCTGGTAGATGCCGCTACTGAGGGCACTAGGGCTATTTGAGCATTCTTCCGCTAGAGGGCAGAATGTTGTAATTTTGGAAAACCAAAGCCTCTCTGAGCCCGACGGGGTTTTAAATCCTTTCAGGCTTCGAGAGGACTTTGTTTACACCAACAAGTGTAAAGTGAAATAAACATTGTAATCTTGATGCTCCGGGCTACTACCAGTCATATAAGCCTAGAGCACTCCATTGTCTTCAATGGAGCACTCAACATTCCTATGTCCTAATGTCCAATAAAACATGATTTATGTACAATGCACGTTATGTCGATTGATAAAACCAGTCAAACAGCTCCAAAATGTAGATGAGATTTTTAAAAAACACTCGCTCAGTGCTGACCATCACTTGGTTTCAAATAAGACATTTTGCAATGTAAATAGAATGACATTATTACCTATGGTCTTTAGTAGTTAGCCTACTGCTATTATCTGTTGTAACCCTATTTTACCACTTACAGTTGGACTTAGAAATATGGTAAGTGAGACATAGGATTTAACTTGTATCAATGAACTTTGAACCTGCACAGAATAACTCTACTCATTACCGACCACTGCATGCTTATGTCAAAGTAAATAGATATATATATATACAGCCGCAGCGCTCGAGGGTGAGCACAGAGAGACTCCATACCTGCCACGGACTCGCTGTCCCAAGGGGCCGCTGACCACGCCCGCACCTGGCTGCAGATTTAAAAGGACCTCGCAGCTAGCGCTCGAGGGTGAGCACAGAGAGACTCCATACCTGCCACGGACTCGCTGTCCCAGGGGGCCGCTGACCACGCCCGCACCTGGCTACAGATTTAAAAGGACCTCGCCGCACAGCGCTCGAGGGTGAGCACAGAGAGACTCCATACCTGCCACGGACTCGCTGTCCCAGGGGGCCGCTGACCACGCCCGCACCTGGCTGCAGATTTAAAAGGACCGCGCTGCGCAGCGCTCGAGGGTGAGCACAGAGAGACTCCATACCTGCCACGGACTCGCTGTCCCAGGGGGCCGCAGACCACACCCGCATCTGGCTGCAGATTTAAAAGGAGCTCGCCGCTCCCGCTACCGCGGGAGCCGCAGCGCTCGAGGGTGAGCACAGAGAGACTCCATACCTGCCACGGACTCGCTGTCCCATGGGGCCGCTGACCACGCCCGCACCTGGCTGCAGATTTAAAAGGACCTCACCGCTCCCGCTACCGCGGGAGCCGCAGCGCTCGAGAATGAGCACAGAGAGACTCCATACCTTCCATGGACTCGCTGTCCCAGGGGGCCGCGGACCACTCCCGCACCTGGCTGCAGATTTAAAAGGACCTTGTCACTTCCGTCCCACGTGACGCGCGCTGGCGCCCCCCCGGGCAAAGCCGGGGCCAAGGGTGGGCCCATTCTAGCCCGTTACAGACCGAAGTGACCGGACCGGGCCCATTCTCTAACGCCCGTAGGAAATCGTGAGTACTGACTGCCCCTCACCTCATTCCCAGTTAACATGGCGGCCCGTAGGGGTATGAAACCCACACCTACAGGGCATATAGCTGGGACAATGGACCAATTTATAATTAGGGCATCATCAGTGTTATAACGAGAGATTGCCACGGCAGAACGCCGGATTTCACAGGACCCGGTGTTCCTGAGGAGATCAACCTTGGGTCCTTTGGCCCAAGCGCGCTCCCCTGGCCCCCCCAACATGCAACTGTAGCGGAGGGGTCACCTGGGAGTACAAATACTCCCTCTATTAATGCACTGAGTACGGAGGACCTGATCAACCAACCCTCATCTGGTCGGGTATCCCACAAGGCGATTGTACACCCAGAGCGCCCCATAATTCCTCCTGACCTCAGTACTATTAATGAAGGTGCAGTTCCTAAACGGAAGAGGGCGGGTGCACCACTCCGGGGGAGAAAACCAAAACAGTTCAAACACAATAATTGCACTGAGACTCCTACTGTAGAGCAAGGCGAGCAAAGCGAGTCTCTGATTCCGCCACTGAGCCCTCTTGAGGGACGGTTTGATTCTGCATCCCTAAGCACTTCTATTGCAGACTTGATGGTGGGAAAATTGAGCTCGATCTTAGCAACATTTATACAGCACTTGGAGCAAAGACTAAAATCCATTGAAAAAAAGTTGGCGAAAATGGAGGATCTATTTGTGAAAAATATGGCCCATGTAAAAGAACTATGAACCTATAAATTACCTACTGGCGGTCGCCAGTAGGTATATATAGTTAGGATTTTTTCCCTATGGGATTTTTGAAAATTCTATGTCTAATAACTTTGGCGTTTGTAGACGGAATTGGCTGAAATTTTCAGGAAAATGGAACATTTTGTTTCTGAGCAGCCCCTGAAAATTTGGGGGGGTTTCGTCAAGGGGGGGCCGAGAAAAAAGGGGGGTCCCAAAACGTGTTTTTAACATTGAGTTTTCCATAGGGCGGTTGGCCTCACTTTTAGCCCGATAGGCTGAATGGATTTGCACGAAACTTGGCAAAATTGTAGGGACTGGTAGCCCGATGTGCCTTTTGTAGGTCTCAATATATGTGCTACAGTGGATTTTGAGAAATTAACGTTCAAAAAAAGATATATATCTAGAGCCGCGCCTGGAGCGCTCCTCCGTACGCGTACCGGGGAGCGCTCCAGGCGCGCAACGCGACTTGCGCACGGCAAGCTGATTGGTTCTCGGGTGTCTGTAAACATTCGAAACAGTCCGCAGCGGCCGCCATCTTGTGTCTCGGTAGGATTTAGACACAAGAGGTGGCAAAAATCAAAGGGGGAAATGAGCAAGAGGGGGCAGGGTACACCCCCCCTGACCCCCTAGGTTTCATGTGGGGGCCATAAAAGGCTCCCGCGGGTGAAAAAAAAAATTAAAAAAAAAATCGATTTTCGCGGGGGTGAGCGCCCGGTACGCGCACCGGGGAGCGTACGGGGGAGCGTACCATGGAGATTAAAAATGACAGACTTTTAAAAAAATAAATCTTCTTTTTAAAAATTGGAGGTAGTTCTGAAAAGAACTTTTTTTTTTGATTTTGTTGTTTTATATATTTTTTTTGTTTTTGTTGTTTTATATTTTTTTAGACTTTTTAAAACAATTTTATATTTTTTTGGGATTTTTTTTCAAGGGAAAAACAAAAACAAGGATTCCAAAACTGCTCAACAGGAGCAAAAAAATTTGAACATTTAGGGACTGGAAGAGCAGCGGTGTTGCTGTTTCTTTAGGGCAATCAGTTCAACACTCTGCTCCCCATAGCAGAGCAGTTCGTCACACTCTGTGCACGAAAATTTGATGCCCGCAAACACCGGCTGAATGTTAGGGACCATTCTTCCACGGGGTGGTCCCGAAGGTGTTGCTCCACCAGTGGAGGTGCTGCCGCCATCTGTGGGTACATTCCGTGCCAGCTCTCTGACACTCTCCCTGGCAAAGTTGTTAGGGTGTCTTCTTTTCACATGCCGGATCAAATTAGCATTCCCAAAACTATATTTTTTCAGAGGATTGCCTCTGGATAAACTACTCCCACATATTTTGCATGTTACTTTGGGAGCGTTGACTTTTTTCTGTCCTTCTGGGATTTCGTAAAATTTCCAGATGAAATGGGTTTTTTTCTTTTGCTGAGGAGGGTCCTCATCTAAAAATCCCTCTGAATCACTGCTGGATGACTCTCTTGCAGCCATTGCTGGAGATCAGAAAAGTAGGAGATAGAGTAGACACAACAGCTCTTGCTCTCTCCAAGTACAAAGCAATAGTGAGAGAAATGGGTGGGTTTCACACAATTTGGAAAAAAAAAAGTTCTGAACCAATGAAAAGTGTTATTTTAAAGTCACATGGTTTGACGCGCTTACGCTACGCGCCCCGGGGCGCGTCCCGGGCGTGTATCGTAAGCGCATCGGGGCGCTTACGTTGCGCGATCGTATGCGCTTCCGGGTGCGCTTACGCGGTGCGTCATAAGACGCATCTCGCGGCTACGCGATACGTGTCTTATGACGCAATGCGTGGCGGCTACGCGATACGTCACAATGTTGTTTTCGTTCTCGGCAATAGCGCTTCCGGGACGCGCATTAGTACGCGCCCTGGGGCGCGCCGCAAGATTGCGCTTACCCGTACGTTCACCTGTCCGCGCCCCGGGAGCGCACTAAAAATAATATTAAAAAAAAATAAAAAAATTATAAAATATAAAATTAGATTTAAAATGTATTATTTTTATAAAGATTTGCTATTAAAAAACCTATGAAATTCACTGAAAAAACCATAGGTTATAGACCATATATAGTTAGGAATTAGCATTTACAAAACCTTGAAAATTCACTGAAAAAACCATAGGTTATAGACCATATATAGTTAGGAATTAGCATTTAAAAAACCTTATTTTACTCACACAAAACCATTGAAATTCCATATATAGTTAGTTGTACTAACTATATATCGCGCACCCGCAATCCACTGCTGATGATGTCACATATTACATCATTCATGATATGGTCAGTGACATCACTGATGACATCACTGATGACATCTCAAATGACATCACTGATGACATCACTGATGACATCTCAAATGACATCACTGATGACATCATCTAGTGTCTGTGTGTTTTTGTAAAGTTTAAATATGTTTTACATATTGAAGAATGAGTGGATGTATGGAAGACTGAGTGTGTGTGTGGCTGGCTGGGAGGTGTGTGACTCTGTGCATATCAATGTGTACTTGTATCAGTGATTGTATAAGAGAGTAAGTATGTGTTAGTATATGTGTGAAAAGTATGGTGTTCTGTGTTTAACTGTATAGATGAGGAAATCGAAGTGTGATTGATTCTTCACAGGACTGACTAGGTGTATGAGTGCATATGATAGTGTTGTAATAATGAGTGACTGTATGTATGAGTGATTGTATGGGTGAATGAGTGAATGTGTGTGTAGACGTAGGAATCAGTGAGTGCGTATGTAGTAACTGGTATTGGTGTGTCATGATGTCATCAGTGATGTCATTTGAGATGTCATCAGTGATGTCATTTGAGATGTCATCAGTGATGTCATCAGTGATGTCACTGAAGTATGGTGTTCTGTGTTTAACTGTATAGATGAGGAAATGGAAGTGTGATTGATTCTTTACAGGACTGACTAGGTGTGTGAGTAACTCCATGGATGAGTGGCAGTGTGTGAGTGTCTGCATAGGTGTATGAGTGCATATGATAGTGTTGTAATAATGAGTGACTGTATGTATGAGTGATTGTATGGGTGAATGAGTGAATGTGTGTGTAGACGTAGGAATCAGTGAGTGCGTATGTAGTAACTGGTATTGGTGTGTCATGATGTCATCAATGATGTCATTTGAGATGTCATCAGTGATGTCATCAGTGATGTCATTTGAGATGTCATCAGTGATGTCATCAGTGATGTCACTGACCATGTCATGAATGATGTAATATGTGACATCATCAGCAGTGGATTGCGGGTGCGCGATATATAGTTAGTACAACTAACTATATATGGAATTTCAATGGTTTTGTGTGAGTAAAATAAGGTTTTTTAAATGCTAATTCCTAACTATATATGGTCTATAACCTATGGTTTTTTCAGTGAATTTTCAAGGTTTTGTAAATGCTAATTCCTAACTATATATGGTCTATAACCTATGGTTTTTTCAGTGAATATAGAACTATAAATACCTCTAACCTGACCTATTTGCTTTCAAAAAGTTGAATAAATCTAGACATTTCACAAGGATGCAACACTTGTAAAGAGAATTCAGACATATTATTCTTAAATGTTCTATTTATTTTCATTTTCATAGCTTGAGATAAGCAAACATTTTTTAAAATATAACATTTTTTGATATTTTTTACAGTACAAATTTGATATTTTAGTGCTAGGAATTCATTATTTACAGTGATAAACTTGATATGAACCCCACATATAAACTATAAAATGCTAGCAGTCTATCCGTCATTCATTCCACATCATTCGCTCAAAATCATACATACTCATACTAGTGACAAAAAACAGTAAAAACAACATAGGAAGGCAATACAGCTGAGAGTCTCAATGTATCTTTACGACTAAATGTTCATATCTCTTTATCTCGATGATACACAGATTGTAAATTGCTAATTCATTTGTTTCTTTTTCCTTTTTTTATCCCTCTGTACGTGGATCTCAGATGTATGGGGCCTACGTACGTTTCGGTGAACTCTTTATTTTAAATCACCTTCATCAGGGCCAACATAGACAAAAACACAAACACATTTAAAATCAGGGGGTTCTTCTCATCTGAAATTAGAAATATAATATGCTGCGTGTTAGTTTAACAGTATATGTTGCATCCTATTTACAAAAGTCAAATATGTACATTTTTTGTTTTTTACCAAGTGCTAATAGCATACAGTGGGAAGCAGAACGATGGCTTGCCATCAGATCTGCACTCGTGGCAAAAGATACAAGGACCTTCTGGAATCTCGTTCATACCGGGAAACCAGAAGGCAAGACCACGATCGATCCAAACATCCCCGAAGAATCTTGGTCTCTACATTTTAAAGAGCTCTACTCCATACCCCCCATATTAAGAAGTGAGGCCCCTCTAACCCTTTTGGCCCCGGATCCGATGTGGTGCCTACCACCCTTCTCTTTGGCTGAGGTGCAAACTGCTGTACATAGCTTGCAACCTAATAAAGCCCCGGGGCTGGATAGGATCCCGGGCGACCTCTTCAAAGAGGAACCGATAGTCTGGGTCCCATACCTTTTACTATTATATAACGCAATTTTGCAGGGCCTACCTCTCCCAGGTACTTGGTTGGGGGCGTAGATAATACCCATTTATAAGAAGGGCTCTCCGCTTGAACCTTCGAACTATAGGCCTATGAGCCTTATCGATGTGAGCCAGAAAATCTATGCTAGGCTCCTTCTACAACGTTTACAGGACTGGATCAATGATAATAATATTCTGACCACGCTACAGGCGGGCTTCAGGGCAAAAACGTCCACAACTGACCAACTGCTTCGGCTCCAGGTCCTCCACTGGAAGCATGTTGTTCTGGACGGGGGAAGTCTATATCTAACTTTTGTGGACTTGAAGTCCGCATTTGATATGGTGGACCAGAACCATCTTACTAGCCATGGGGGTTCCACCATACTTATGCTATCAACTCAAACTTCTCCACGATGGCACTTTTGCCAGAGTACGTTTTGGAAAGTACGGTCAATTAACGGGGCCGTTCCCGGTTGAGAAGGGGGTTGGGCAGGGTTGTGTGCTCACCCCAACCCTCTTTTCCCTCTTTCTCAACAGGCTTATAGAAGATCATCTTACCATTAAAGACATTGATGGCCTCTCAGAGATTTCCCGCACTAATGTTTGCGGATGACACCCTGCTGCTTTCTAAATCGCCAATGGGCATGCAGCGGGTTCATCAACTTTTGTAATAAAAGAAACCTGGTGGTTAACATCGACAAGACCAAGTACATGGTATTTAATGCTAGTACTACTAATTGTCCCCATCCTACGACGGAAGGTAGACCCTTGGAAAGGGTCCCAATTTCTGACTATTTAGGTCTAACTCTAAATGACAGAATGGGGTGGGGCCCACAAATGGCCAAGGCCAATTTTAGATTGACCCAGATAGCAGGGGGGATTTTAAAAGTTCAAAAAAACTGTGCCCAAAAAATAGTTAGTGCCCCACTTGAAATATTCAAAGTTCAAGCTAGGTCATCATCCCTTTATGGGGCGGAACTTTGAGGGCACTTATCATCTTCCGAGTTATCCATTACAGAAAACTACTTAATTAGGCAAATTTTATCCTTTCCAAGAAACACCCCGCTTAGGTTGGATTTAAACATTAGCCCTATTACAGACGCCATCGCCTCACGCCCACTCCTTTATTTCAGGAGACTGTGGAGTACTCCCGAGCTGGCGAGCCATAAGGAGGAACTAAAAATGGTGTTTTGTTCTCCCTAGGCGCAGGCAGGATTCCATGGTTATCCTTCGTTAGGCAGTCCTTTACCTTGATTGGACATGACAATTTATGGTTAAACCCTGAGGCCTCCTGCTCAGCTATATCTAAGAAAACCTTGTCTGATACCATAAAAGACTTTAATCTTAGGAAGACATATCGCTCCGTTATACCTACAAGTCTTACTGATGTCTTCCTAGACCATAAGTCATCCTATAGCTTTGAACAGGAACTAGATGTAATTCAACCCACCTTAGCGAAGAAGCTATATCTTCAATTTAGATATGGAACACTGCCTCTATATTCAATGACTAACAGGTGGACGGGGGTCCCGCACGCCCATGCCCAGGCTGTAGAACAGAGGACGAAACTCTTCTTCATGTTACCCTCTTCTGTCCGGCCTATGGCATGATCCGGAGAAACTGGATAATCCAGTTGTGCAACAACCTGGGTATTTAGAATTATCTTGCTTTCTTCAGGATCTTGAAATCTGATACTAATCCAGTGATAGTGGCCGCCGTAGCTAAGTTTCTGTTTTCAGTGTGGATTACTTGAAGGAAATTGCTCAGATAAATTGGTACATATTGCACCCTGTTTTATTGTAGAGACGTAGGGAATGAATCAGCAAGGGATATCTTACAATTTTTTAACATTTGTAGATTAATTTAAACTTTTATAGTTTTTAAAATGTTGTCTCTTCCCACTCCGATGATTTAAGATGATGTATTTTAGATATGAATTGATACTGAATCACTATTGAAATATTTGAAAACTGAATATGTATTTGTAAGTGCTTTCTATTAAGGTTGAGACAATCATTCTTACGAGATTACTTTTAACCAATAAAAAACATTTGCACGCCATCAGATTATATGAAAAGTAATATTACATGGGTCGGTTTTGCAGATCATTTTCAAATCTGAGCAAAAATACTTAGCAATTGTCTGAATTTAATGCGAGATATGTATTATCTTATAGCATCACTTTCAACCATGAAACAGCATTTTCTCTTGGTTCAGTGATAGGTTACTTGAAGTGCTTAACAATATAAAAACAGTAAGTAAAAAATACACACCACGGGTAACAAAGTAAAACTATCATAAAAGCAAATTAAAAGTGTGATAATGCCACGAGACAATCAATTAAAAAATACCTAAAATAATAATCAATCTCCTATGGTAAATGAACAACACAAACTGTTAAAAAAAATGGGGATGATATGGACGTTCCACTTTGTCCCAACTACAATTTAGACAGCAGCAAGCACTACCTACCCGTGTGTAGACGTCGGAACATTGGGACAAACTAATGAACCCCTCCTTCAATAAGTAATATGAACTGATTTCTTCATTTCGAATTTTTGTTCCAGATAATGAAAAAAGGGAAAAAAGACCATTGCACTCCTGAACATTTTTGTAATATCTGGGCGACCACTCCTTGAACCTCTGTGATTGGCCTTAGTTAGCAGGCAAGCACACATGACCGATAAGTAGGGCTTGTTGGAGGCCGAAGTGTCGCTCAGCTCTAAGTCTACTGGGTGGGCACTGAGAGGAAGAGGCGATGCCTGGGCATGGGGTGCAGCTAGTGGCTCTCATGAAATTGAGGCCTCAGAAGTTATAAAGGGGCTGGGTGCAGGCCCAGGTGGTGTGGGCGTCTGCTCATGCAACACAAAAGGTTGGTCTTGCTCAAGACTAGGAGGTGATGTCACTTCTTCCGCCCCCTGGTTGGTGTAGTCTACATCCTCAAGTCACCCAGTTGAATTTTAGGCCTTTGTCCTGAGTCTCTTGATGTCAGATCTTCTTACTCTCTGGATGGGCGCTCTGTACCTGCAAGTTGTTTCTTCGTTCTCTTCACTGAGGAAGACAGTCTTCGTGCCCACCTCCCAATCGAGTCTTTAACAAATGTCTCACTATCCTGTCATACTCACATTTTAGTAATTCCCAACAGTTAAAAGAAAACCATAATATCTGTAGAATCAGCCATTCTAAGGAGAAAAAAAGCTTTGTATTAAGAGCAGATTCATGTGAATAACCCTCCATATTATGTTGAATATGCTTGTTTTCATCATGTTACAAATATTGATAACCTGAGAGGACAGTGTTTTAAAACATAGCAACACCACATTGGAAAGGATATTGAACTGGTCTATGTTTTAAAACAAAAATATCACACCTTAATATTTGTGGGTAATTTGAATGTAAAAAGTAAAAATTATATGTTGGTTAGTAAGTAAGGTGAAAGTACAACATGTCACAATGTACAATTTAGAATACAGGAGATGTTACTGAATTGCAAACCTGAGTTTTTTTAAATTCATTTTCATTATGCACAGATTAGCTAATTAATCAAACCAAACTTAATTAATAAAAAATTCATGCTAGCAATGTTTAACTTTCAAAACTTTCATATCATACAGAACACTTGTTTACCAAATGCTTCTTTTTCATCTGATTCTCTTATCACTTTCCCGCCGCCAAAATACTGTTAGCAACATCCGCTTTGGTGGAACTATATTTTGCCTTTTACTCTTGCAGCATATTTATTTAACAATTTATTACCCGGAGAGATTAAGTGATTTGTATAGAATCACATGGTGTTTCGCAAAACCGCAGAGAATCGTACCGGGATCACAGCTCTTGAGTTAGAAGCTCTGACCGCTGTGCCACATCCTCTCCACTCCCGTTTCATCTGTCAGAGAGCTCTATCCTTCTCCCGGACGATGATTAATGAAAACAGCTCTTTATTTACTGCATAGGCAAAACCGATGCATTACCAATGCTTGTTTTTTCTGCGATGCTTGCAACTGTTTGCAGAAAAAAAAAATATTAATATGAATGCCTCACCGACACTTGGTGAGGTATTTTATGTTATGAGGTCCAGAATTTCTCAAAGAAAAACGTTTTTGTTCACCAGATGTTTCAAGAACCCCAAACGCACTGCTGTTACAAGTCCTTTGAGGTGCCTATATGTTGGGCTAATTATACTTTAACTCTTGTGGAGGGAAGTCCACGGCGGGGGACATATCCGCCTTAATTCAAGCAGACAATGCAGCAATATGAAATCATGCTAACAGCTCGCCTTTGGCCTTCCTTTGGGTAATGTAAAGCAAGAGAGGTGCCCTGTAACTCAGAAACACTATTTACCGAATTCCTTAAGACTCTCATTTGCTGCCACATTTAATTTGCACAGAAATAATGCCAGCACCTGGAATGTCTGTCAAAATCTGTCTCTTTCGCTGCTGTTGGTCATTACAGCGAAGTCCAAACTCTTTTCATGTGGGTAGTCAGTTGCTCAAAGCCCTTTAGTAGCTTCCATTAATATATTTTCACATTATTAAGAGTAAGTGAAATAATGCAGGTGGTCGACATTCTCAAAAAGCCCAGCATTGATATATACAAGTGCTGCTTTTTAAAGGCATGTTAGATTTAATTTACACCGTTCTGATTATAACTAGACTTCAGTACATATTTTTTTATTTACTGATGTGCCAATATAGCTGTTGCCTTTTGCTGCTTTATCCTGAAGATGGTGGAAAGGAATCGTATGTCCAAGAGTGTGTGCGTGTGTGGGGGGAGGGTGCCCACGTCCTTCGATGCAAATACAGATCACTGATTTTTCTGCTTGGTCCTGAATTTATTTTCTACCTCAAAGTTAGAGACCATTAGGAGACCACACACAGGAAATGTAATGAAATACATCACAGACCTTGTTTCCAGTGGTTGTGCAGAATGCTGACTGACTGGTGTTTGTGCACAGACATAGCATTGCATGTGCACAGAGCGTTGGAAAACCTATGGTGTTGAAGAACCTGATTACATATGTTTATAGTGCCATTGCCCTTGAGTAGGAGCACGAGTGACCCTACATGAGCAGATGCAGTCTTAGACCGCCACAACCTCAATGGACAGAGTGAGGGGTGGACAGGGACACATCATGTCAGTGTGACCATAGCCTCTGCCCCCATAACTCTCTGTAGTATTTGAATATACATATATTTGTAGCTGGTCTGTTATTTAATATCTCCCTAATGGGGGAGAGGCCTTGAAGTGACTGTGGGACACAAGCACATGCCCCCTCACTGCCCTCTTTTTGGAAGCCCTGAATTTATATTGCTTCTTGTCAGTATAACTTCAACAAACTACCCTTCTCTGTCTGTTTATCTATGGGCACGTTTTTGTAATTGGAGTATGTACATGTGCACTGGGTAAATTAGTGAAAGCTTTAAAACTTCCTTTCGAATTTAGGAGAGTTTGCAAAGTTTTCCTGATTTCATCCGAGTTGCACTTTAATCCACCTGGCCTACTGCAGCAGTTGCCATTCTACAGCTGGATTTACCTTCCTGGAAAGGCAGGGCACAAGAATGAAAGTAACCAAATATTGTACATCTGCCCCTGTGTAGTGTGTATACAAGATTAACATTTGAATACAATTTTACCCGTTACCACTCAGGCCTGCACTTAGCCCTTACTGGCAGTGGCTAAAAACCAGCAACTCAAGAGTTGTGCATTTGCTTGTGCAACTTTGCTGCAGGAAGTCCTAGGCTTGTCATGATGGGCTAATGGTGGGGAATCTCAGTGAGCTTGCTCACCTGAGTAGGACCAGCTTGCTACTGTTGAGGGGGAACATTTTACTATTTGTTAAAGTTTACACATTTTTCACTTCATGAAGCTGGCATAAGTTAAGAAGAAATTATTCAAAGCTGTGAGGTCTTCCAATGTATCACCCCTACCCAATGTAATACCAAACTGCGTTTCAATGTCTTTTTTGCTCATTGTTCAGTGTTATTAACGTGACCCACAATCTCTCCTGAAGGACGGTGTATCAAACAAAGGCATAATACTTCAAGTAGGGCTCCAACAGGCCGCTAGTGTTTGAAAATATCAATATGCTCGTTGACATACAATCAAAAATATTGTTGCAGTGAAATGCATTAGTCGAATGAGCCAGCAGGCCCATCTTAGTCATTCAATATATAAGAGAGTGCATGGCCGCCTTCAAATGGTTGAGCAATGATACTTTAAATCTCCCCGAAAAAAACACAGATTAGCTCCCTGCAGATACCCTGTAACTATTAATCACTGTAATTGAAAGACAAATTGGATGTGTTTGTGCTGTTGCTTGGCACAGGGGCTGTCAAGGGAAGGTCTTATTTGGTGATGGCTTGACTATCTTTTTCTCCTGAAGATTTGGCCTAGCACTCCCAATAGCAGTCTCTGGCTCCAGTATAGACAGTAGACCAAGGAACCACCAAGAAAGCAATTAGTTCTAGGACGGAAAATACTGATGATCAGATCAGAAATAACCTCCTGGAATCACAGGCAAACAGGCATAGACTAGGAAGACGATTCAGATAGGAAGACAAGCAGGACAGCTCACGAGTAACAGATGAACAAAGCAAAATTGTGATGCACTAAATTCTACCTGTCTCTTTTCTTTTATATGCTGCTGACAGGAAGTAGCCAAGCAAGTACCCAAAAGAACATTCCACCATTTTGCTTTGTCAAAATTCTAATAGAAAAAAATATATAAGTATTCTCATAAAAAATCAATAAACTAAGATATGGCAAACTTTAAGACTACACATATATGTGTGTGTGTGTGTGGGAATATACACACACACACACATATATATCTATGTATATATATATATATATATATATATATATATATATATATTCACTGAAAAACATAGGTTTTAACCACGTTATAGTTAGGAATTAGCATTTAAAAAACCTTAGAAATTCACTGAAAAAAACATAGGTTTCACACATGTTATAGTTAGCTGGACATTTCACTCATATAAAACCATTGAAACTATAACTCGCGCGCCCGCAATCCACTGCTGATGACGTCACATATTATATCACTCATGACATGGTCAGTGACATCACTCATGACATCACTCATGACAACTCAAATTACTCCTGTGCGGGTGTTTGCTACACGAAGGACAAATGTTTCTCTAGCAGATGTAATAGCGCTCTTATACGGCTCATTTGGTTGACTTTTCTTTCAAGGTCAGAATCGACGGCCAAATGGAAACATCCAGCTTCCCATGCAGAGGAGTAAGCACAACTTTTTTATAGCAAATCACACGCTCAGTTACCGTAATCAGCGATGCGTGCTAACATTGCACAACAATCTGCATTATTTCAAATTAAATAACTCACGTTTCCAGTAAACTGAATCTTGGTATGATAGAAGGTGTCGTAGTGCCTTTCAAAACTCAGGCCAAATTATGCGCATCTTGTTTACAAGAGCCAGGGTTGGAATGGGATTAAAAATCGGGCCGGGCACGCTAAAAAAAGTGGCCCATATTAGCATATCGCCTTTCCGCAAAACACTGTTTTGGCGAAATTATATTAAAAAAGGGGGGGTGTTTAAAAAAATGCACGGATCAGTTTACACTGGTGAAATACACATGAAAACAAGTGTGGCCACTTTTGCCCAGTCCCCCTACCCCCACTCAAAATGCATATATTATTGGGCCGGCCCAGCGAGAGAAAGGGAGTGACACCACTCACTGCCTGTTGATAAAAGGGAGGTAATTGAAGCATCTACCTCCAGAAAGGCCACTCAGGCACCCACTGGGCCTCTTTCGGCATGAACAACACAAACACTGCCCAAATCGGCCCCCCAGGCTGCCCAAAAAAGCAGCCCCCAGCTGGAATTCGGATACCGGCCCCTCGGCCATTGCCGGAGTCCCCCGTTACCAATCTGAGGCTGACAAGAGCCATGCAATTGTATGTGTCTACAAATTAAGGAGTGATCTGGTGCTATTCTGCAATCCTCGCCATTCAGATAGACTTCTTTTCCCTCCCTCAGGCACCTATATGTAAATCATAATAACCAAGCTTCATGGAGATAACTGCTGCCTAAAGATCCATATCTGCCTATAGCATAGTATTTCATGCAAACCTCAAACTTAAAAAGGCTAAAAAGTAACGTTATGATACCGTGGATAAGCCACACAGATGAATCGGATCTCCAATGAGTGACCACTTCTAACCATTCTCATAGCCCGCCCTGTGCTCTGATTTGACAGCGAGAGAGTGATCGCACCATAGTTTGTACTGCTAATCATTCTCAGATACGCTACGAATACGCTTTCACGTTACACGTCGCATCAAAGCTTCCGTGTGACGTCATGTACGGCGCCCCGTACGCAAAGACGCAAATGTTTTTAATTGTTTAAAAACATATATTTATGTATTTAATGAACATAGTAACAGAAGACATTATCTAGGATAATTATGAAAAAAAATGTTTTAAGTTCCAATAATCCTATATTACTTTTAATAGCAATTACACAAATCACAATGGAACGTCATGCGTACTCGCATCGTAAGAGCACCGTAAGCACAGCGTAAGCATACGCAAAGCCATGTGACTTTAAAAGAAGAGATTTGATTGGTTCATAACACTTCCTAATACAACTGTTGAAGCTTCCGTCCAATTTTAATAATTCTACTTTGACTTTCTAAGAAGAAGCATCTCTTCTGAGAATCTTGTCAAATAGAACAAAGTTTACCATAATAACAGCAATGGGCTCATCTTCCAGCCATTCTTCAGAGGAATATTTCATTCCTGAAGAACCTCCAAAGAAGAGGAAAGAAGCTCTAATTTGGCAGTTTTTTACTTTTCCAGAAGGGCAAAAAAAAGGTTAATGCTCCAAAAGTAACCTGTAAAATTTTCCAAACTCTTCCAAGGGGTGATCCATCTCAAAAATACACCTTTAGCACAGCAAATATGGAGCGACACATGAAGAACTTACACCCCAACAACTTTGCTCGTGCTGCAGTGGTGGAAGGACAACCCACCTGCTACTGCACCAAGCACATTAACTGCTGCAGCAGCATTTTCAGCTAGCAGTCCACACCCACAAATTGATCCTGATTTTGCTAAAGTTAAAATTCTATGCATTTCTTGCAATAAACATTTGTGTTATGGGAAACAGTCTATTGACCTGATAAAACGCAGGAAGCAGGAGCATCGCTGTCCTCGACATTAGTTTTTTGTCTTTCATTCTTTTGTTCCTGCTGGACACTTCCAAGCCCCCCATTATAGAAAAAAATTGCCCCCGGGATTTGGTCCCCCCGGGAGCTAATTAAGAATAAAACGGACTTCTAGGTTTTTTTTTTTCCACCGCGTACGAGTACAATACGTGTACCCCGTGTTTTTTTATTTAAAAAAAATAAAATATTGCGCCTAAAGATCCACGTTAGAACCCCTGAGCAGGTGTAGAGGGTCAACATGTTTCTACCCTGCCCCTTTCCTTATTTTTCAACTTTGTTTTACTGTTTTCTTGTGACTCGGTGCTACCGAGGCACAAGAAGGCTGCCAACACTTCCTGGTTTCGAGTGTTGACAGACAGTTGACATCCAATCAGCATGCAGCTCGTGCTTGTAATTGTACGGATTCCGGTACGCGTGCTGTACTTTGTCTTTAGATATCGCGATGATTTTACTCTTGATTTTCTCAGGAACTCCTGAACGGATTTACACAATTTAACAAAAAGCACAATCTGCGAACCAAAATCTACCTCTCTGCCAAATTTGGTGTAATTCCGTTCAGCCGTTCGAGCTGTAGCCCTGGCTAAAGGTCCCTATAGAAAATTGCATGGGAAAACACGTTTTGGGATCCCCCTTTTTACCGGCCGCCACTTGACGAATCACCCCCAAACTTTCAGGGAAGGAGCGGAGCGGAGCAGGCCATTTTCTTGGAGAAATTCGCGAAGATTCGTCCACCATCGCCAAAGTTATTCCAAATAGAATGTTGTGGATTTTCTATGGAAAGTAGGTCCTAACTATAATATTATAGGTAATATATATATATATATATATATATATATATATATATTCACTGAAAAAACCATAGGTTATAGACCATATATAGTTAGGAATTAGCATTTAAAAAACCTTATTTTACTCACACAAAACCATTGAAATTCCATATATAGTTAGTTGCACTAACTATATATTGCGCACCCGCAATCCACTGCTGATCATGTCACATATTACATCATTCATGACATGGTCAGTGACATCACTGATGACATCACTGATGACATCTCAAATGACATCACTGATGACATCACTGATGACAACATCCAGTGACTGTATGTTTCTGTAAAGTTAAAATATGTCTTACATATTGAAGAATGAGTGGATGTATAAGTGTCTGGATGAAGGATTTAGTAGGTGCGTGACTGACTGTATGAGTGAGTGATTAAATGTGTCTCACTGAATGCATGGGTTAGTAACTAAACTGTCTTAATTTGTGCATCATTATGTCTGTTGTTCTGTAAACTGCTGCATGTGTTGATCATTAGCTATACGAGAGGCTATATGTGTTATTAATTGGTTGCCCAAGTATTTCTATGGGAGATTGAGTTTGTGTGGGGGTGGCTGGAAGGTGTGTGACTCTATGCATAGATGTGTGAGCAGTTTATTCACTAGGTGTATGAGTTCAAGAGTGCATGTGGAAACAGCTACATGGGCAGTTGACTGTGTGCATGAGTGTATTGATGAGTGAATGGATATCTCAATGCTACATGTCATAGTAAGTACATATGTAAAACACAGTACACGTGAGAGTTGGCATATATAAATAACTGTGCATGAGAGCCACTGAATGAGTGAGTGGTTGTATCGATCATTGTGAACTTGTATCAGGGATTGTATAAGAGAGTAAATATGTGTTAGTATATGTTTCAATAAGTAAGGTGTGTTTAACTGTATAGTTGAAGAAATGGAGGTGAGATTGTTTCTTTGCATGACTGACTGGGTGTGTGAGTAACTCCATGGATGAGTGGCAGTGTGTGAGTGTCTGTATACACTGAGTGTATCTAAGGTTATATTAGAGTCTGAAGAGGTTTATCGTATTAGCACAAGAATGATGTCAAATGAGATGTCATCAGTGATGTCATCAGTGATGTCATTTGAGATGTCATCAGTGATGTCATCAGTGATGTCACTGACCATGTCATGAATGATGTAATATGTGACATGATCAGCAGTGGATTGCGGGTGCGCAATATATAGTTAGTGCAACTAACTATATATGGAATTTCAATGGTTTTGTGTGAGTAAAATAAGGTTTTTTAAATGCTAATTCCTAACTATATATGGTCTATAACCTATGGTTTTTTCAGTGAATTTTCAAGGTTTTGTAAATGCTAATTCCTAACTATATATGGTCTATAACCTATGGTTTTTTCAGTGAATTTCAATGGTTTTTTAATAGCAAATATCATAAGCTGTCGAATGTCAAGTACGTGGTAAGTGAAAACATTTTCGTGTTTATGCACACTGATCTGCTTTGAATGGTGCCCCCCCCCCCTCATTTCTATTAGGAGTACTCTCTCTTTGCAGATAGTGAAAGGTAGTTAATGCAGGCCTTTGCCCCCGTTGTAATCCGTCGTGCCTGCTTCTCTCTCCATTTGATTGATTGTTATCCAAGTATTTACTGTTTTAGAATTAGTTCTCTTTGGTTCATTCTCTATTTACAAACAAACACAGAGTCGCAATACTCTGTTTAGTCTTTGCAGATAACGAAAAATCGCGTAAAAAAAAAAGAAAAGGAATCGAGCAAAATCAGTAGGCCACTAATGGGATCTCTTTTTGACCTCGCTAAAATAGAAACATTAGGAACAACCCCTCATGACAAATACAAAACTAGTGAGATGAACTGAACTCCACACAATGATGGCTGCAAAACAGCTCGGCTCCGCCACCCACCCCGCCCAAAATAACGATAAAGAACGGCTGCCATGATTGGTTGCGGAATGACCACGACGGAGCTACGAAATGGTGCTGCTCTCATGCTAACCCCAGCTTCAGTCTGAAACATCCAGAAACACTGTAGACCAATTCGATCAGTTCCGGTAGCGCCCCAATGTAACCCGGTAGAGAAGAACTAGCCCTCCCCTCTTTGACTGATGGTTCTTGTTGCCTGTCCCTTCTGTTGTCATTTAACAGAACTATTTAGCCTGCTGAAAGGGGTTGTGTTCCGACCGCTGGTTGGTGGAGACATTTTGACTATATTCTGGACCTGCGTTGTCGCGTAATGCGTCATATGACGCGCCGCGTTAGCGCATCCGGAAGTCATCCGGGGCGCGCAGCGCGTAACGTAAGCATAACAAGTCATGTGACTTGTTAATAAAACTTTTCATTGGTTCATTTTACTTTTCTTATTGTAATGATGAAAGGCTTGGTCATATGACCTAAAAATTACGCTTTTCATTATTTCCGAACATTATTTTTTCTTAAATATATGTTATAATGTTCCAGGCTAATGTACTTTCCCGGAAATTTTACAACTGTCCTGCAAGTAAAATATATTCTTTTTTCGAGAAAAAGAGCGTTTCTTCGTCCCATGACGGAGCCGTTGAGCAAAAGAGGGTCGACCTGCTGTCTTAGTCGCCGATACGCCTGAATATGAGATTCTTATCGATCACTTTATGTTGCAGGAATAGAAAACACAACAGCCCTTGACCATTTATCTTTACTGCGTTCCTTCGTATTATACCTTTTACCCTTCATGTAATTGGTCTGCTTTATTTCACTTGCCTTTTAATGATTCTAAAACAGTCACTATTATTAAAAACTTTACCAATGTATATACTACTACCATGTTTTCTTTTAAAAACCTTTATTGTGAAAATTTCATTATACAAATACGAGCCTATAACCACGTGGGCCTGCCACAGAGCAAACTGTAATCGTATATGATGAATAGACATTTACACTGTAGAGGAACGTAACGGGCGGGCCATTAGGTTGCAAGAACTAAGGTGTCTAACAGTTACGGAATCGGTGGACGTACATTTTATAATTAAAATACGACAGGGCCAGTTACAATAAAATTATCTAGATATACATTTGCGGGCAAGTACCATGGGTGACGTTAATTCGAACTTTCAACAGTACAGTAATCAATAACACATCAGAACTTAATATCAATAGGGATGTCGAAATAGTCAATCAATTCTCGTCCCCGCCCGCCATGTGCTTCAAAACTGCATACGTATCTCGTGATTTCAAGGTTCTGCAACCAGTACACAACAAGGAGTTACGAGTCCCATTTATTCCGGCGCCATTTTGGGCGAGGACGGGCAGGTCCAGGATATAGTCAAAATGTCTCTACCAACCATCGACTATGATGATGTTTATATGCTGTATTTATTAGAGTAACACTCATCTGTCCACATGAAATTAATTTGCCACAATCTAAACATGTCATTTTAATCTTTCCAAAGTTCTTCTAAATATTTGGGACCGTTTCCCTTGCCTCTGAAGCTCTCAGTGCCACTTCTTTGATGAATGTACTAGCAGGTCAGGGGTTCTCCTCCAAATCTCTCTTTTATGCAGCACTATAATTAATTGGTGCCACCTCTCCATATGACGATGCATGGTATAGTTACCACAACTATATTTTTTTTCGGTTCCTCTGGAGAGTTCATCGTGGCAGATGAAGCGTGTAACGTACCGGGCATTTACCTTTTTTTGCATGTACAGGAAAGGAAAAAAAATCGAGCGTCCGAGTTCTAAGGTGTCCCAGGGCCATTTTAGTGGACCAGGCCCAAATCCAAAGAACAGGCCGCCATTTTGAGAGTCCTCTTGCAGCCGCCTGTCGCTGTAGCATCAAGAGCAGCCGAAACTCAGCTGAATGGCAACTGAAACGGTAAAGGGGCCCCCTACTACAGCAGACGAGCCTCCACCTAGGAAGGCCCATTCACGCCGGCTCCCCCCCCTTCGGGCACCCCACGCCGTTATTCGGAGCAGTATTGTAGGATGGCCACACCAGTGCGGCAACTTGCTAGACATCACCTCGGTGGTAACCGAATCTCAACGCCTTGTGGTGTCTTCTATTCAAAAAACATTGTTATGCTGCCTTCGACCTATTCGCCGCAAGTGCGCACACAACTCAACTGCATAGCTTGCTAGACACCACCTCGGTGCCATCCGGATCTTGGAATCTCAGCACCTTTTGGTGTCTTCTCTTCAGAAAATATTGTTGCGCTGCCTTTGGCCCCATTCGCACATCAGTCCGCTACTGACGCCATCTCACAGGCTAATGGGGCGCCCCACGCCGACTTTCAGCATTGTAGAATGACCACACCAGTACAGCAACTTGCTAGACATCCCCTCGGTGCCATCCGGATCTCGGCGCCCCACTGCAGATGAAGTGCCTCTCAACTATGAAACCACCACGGTGACATCCGGATCTTGGCGCGTTGTGCTGCCTTCGGCCTATTCGCACATCGGTCCGCTACTGACGCCATCTCACAGGCTAATGGGGCGACCCACGCCGAGTTTCAGCATTGTAGGATGACCACACCAGTACAGCAACTTGCTAGACATCACCTCGGTGCCATCCGAATCTTGGCATCTCAACGCCTAGTGGTATCTTCCATACAAAAAATATTGTTACGCTGCCTTTGGCCCCATTCGCACATCAGTCCGCAACTTAGACATCACCTCGGTGCCATCCGGATCTTGGCATCTCAGCGCCTTGTGGTGTCAGTCAGAAAATATTGTTGCGCTGCCTTTGGCCCCATTCGCACATTGGTCCGCTACTGACGCCATCTCACAGGCCAACGGGGCGCCCCACGCCGACTTTCAACATTGTAGGATGGCCACAGAAGTGCGACAACTTACTAGACACTACCTCGGTGCCATCCGGATCTTGGCGCGTTGTGCTGCCTTCGGCCTATTCGCACATCGGTCCGCTACTGACGCCATCTCACAGGCCAACGGGGCGCCCCACGCCGACTTTCAGCATTGTTGGATGGCCACACCAGTGCGGCAACTTACTAGACACCACCTCGGTGCCATCCGGATCTTGGCGCGTTGTGCTGCCTTCGGCCTTTTCGCACATCGGTCCGCTACTGACGCAAACTCACAGGCCAACGGGGCGCCCCACGCCGACTTTCAGCATTGTAGGATGGCCACACCAGTGCTGCAACTTGCTGGACACCACCTCGGTGCCATCCGGATCTTGGCGCGTTGTATTGCCTTCGGCCTATTCGCACATCGGTCCGCTACTGACGCCGCCTCACGTGCCAACGTATTTTCTCCGCATTTTATACCCTATGCCGCATAACAGGTCATGTGACTTGTTTATAAAACTTTTCATTGGTTCATTTTACTTTTGGTTTCCTAATGATGGAAGGCTTGATCATATGACCTAAAAATAACACTTTTCATTGGATGAAAACTTTTTTTTTTTTCCCAAACGATGAAAGCCCCACCTTGTTTCTGGATGTTTCAGACTAAACTGGCGTCAGCATGAGAGCACCACCATCTCGTAGCTCCGTCGTGGTCATTCCGCGAGCAATCATGGCAGCCGCTCCCCACCAGAAGACTGCAGGAGTCGGGGCCCCCAAAACTTTTGATGAATTCTCAAGGCGGAGGGGACGCTTTCGAGAATGGGGTGCAAGACCTAGCAGACAAGCGTCCGATTTCCAAGGTGTCCCAGGGCCATTTCAGTGGACCAGGCCCAAAAAGGAAAGAGCCTGCCGCCATTTTGAGAGTCCTGTGACAGCCGCCTATCGCTGCACCGCAAGATAGGGCGCAACTCAGCTGAATTGCGGCTTTTGACACAGTGGACCAAAAACGGACGGAATGGCAACTGAAACGGTAAAGGGGCGCCCCACTACAACAGATGACACTCCACCTGGAGAGGCCCGTTCACGCCGCCTCCCCCGGGGCGCCCCACGCCGTTATTCGGAGCAGCATTGTAGGATACCAAAACCAGTGCGGCAACTTACTGGACATCACCTTGGTGCCATCGTTCTGCTGCCTTGGAACTATTCGCACAACAGTTTGCTACTGATGACCCACCCCCCGCGACGCCCCACGCCGTTATTTGCTGGGTGGCAACTTACTAGACATCACTTTCGTGTCATCTAGATTTCGGCGCGTTCTGCTGCCTTGGAACTATTCGCACAACAGTTTGCTACTGATGACCCACCCCCCGCGACGCCCCACGCCGGAAATCTGGACGTTGTGCTGCATTGGGACTATTCGCACAGCCGACCGCTACTTCGTTGTTTTTCCCTAAAAATGTTTATATGTTATTACTATTTTTGTTTTCTTGTATATATTTATAAATTATTAAAGTTTTATAATCTTACTACTTTGTCGGAGTGCTATATATTTTTAATGTGACACATAATTGTAAAAACTTTGATGTACAAAGAGTCATCCCTGGAATCTTCCGCTTCACGCTCGGTCCCCTCCCCAATCACAATACAGGATGGTTTTCAGATAATAGCAACGCTTCTGCTGTGACGGATCTCATCGCGTGTGGGCCTTGATCTACTATAACTCCTTTGAAGAGGGGTGATTCTTTACAGCTGTGGCCATAAACTACATCTGCAGGGCTAGCTGATAGCCTAGGACCGGCCTGGACAATCGGACACAGAGGAAAAGGAGTGTCAGAGGGTGCGGTAGTGAATAGGGCGAAAGGGAGGTGTCGGGCGGGCACAGGGTGTGATTCTCAGGGAAGAGCAGCGCAGATGGGGGGAGGTTTATTACCCATGCATAAGACAGAGAGCGGGGGTGACCACTGCCTGGGTGAGATGCTTGCGAGGGTGGGGAGCCATGCTAAGGATCGACAGCGTGCACAGAGTGGGTCTGGTCAAGGCATCTAAAATGGCTGCCGTGCACGACAAAAGTGTGGCATTTGAAAAAAGACAAGATGGCGCAGACAATGTTTTTCAACACTTCCTGATTTCCTTCGAATCGAACGTTAACAGACGTTGGGGCATATTACCAAAGTTAAGCGATATTTATCCCTAACGATGCATTGCAAAGATTTTTTTACCGTCAGAAATTATCGCAGATAAACCTTGCTATTATCAAGGTTTATCGCAAATACGATAAAAAACGACCGCAATGCATTAATATCGCTGAAAACTCAGCGATATTCATGCATTACCGAGCTAATGCTCTTAGCCATGTTATCCACCTCCCATTGCATAACATGGCTAAGAACTGCTCAGGGCAGCTGTTACTTTTTGGAGATATTCGCGCTTATCTCGAATATTTCCAAAAGTTGATAATAGGAGATAGCGATGTTAGCGACTGTTTCCAGTCGCTAACATCTTGGCATGCCCACTTTGCATGTCATTAGTGATAAATATCACTCACATGCAAAGTGGGGCCCAAGATGGTCGCTATCTCCTACTAGCCGTCGCTAACTGGTGTTAGCAACAGCTAGGTAATACAGATATAATTTTATCTCCGCGAAGCGGAGCGCTGTTACAGATATATATCTTGTTTTTGAACGTTAATTTCTCAAAATGCACTGAAGCACATATATTGAGACCTAGCAAAGGCACATCGTGCTACCAGTCCCTAATATTTTACCAAGTTTCGTGCAAATCCATTCAGCCGTTCGATTATTATTATTATATTTTTTTTTTGCCCCGCGGGGCCCTTTTTAAACCTCCACATCAAACCTAGGGGGTCAGCGAGGATCTACTATGCCCCCTTATGGTCATTTGCCCCTTCGCTTTGGCCTCCTCTTGTCTCTCGATCCTACCGAGAGACAAGATGGCGGCCGCTACGTACTGTTTGGAATGTTTACAGACACCGGAGAGCCAATCAGCTTCGCTTCGCAAAGCTCCGTAACGCGAAAAGTACGCGAAGCGGTGCGCTGTTACAGATATATATCTTTTTTTGAACGTTAATTTCTCAAAATCCACTGAAGCACATATATTGAGACCTAGCAAAGGCACATCGGGCTACCAGTCCCTACAATTTTGCCAAGTTTCGTGCAAATCCATTCAGCCGTTCGATTATTATTATTATTTTTTTTTTTTGCCCCGCGGGGCCCTTTTAAAACCTCCACATCAAACCTAGGGGGTCAGCGAGGATCTACTATTCCCCCTTATGGTCATTTGCCCCTTCGCTTTGGCCTCCTCTTGTCTCTCGATCCTACCGAGAGACAAGATGGCGGCCGCTACGGACTGTTTGGAATGTTGACAGACGCCGGAGAACCAATCAGCTTCGCTTCACAAAGCTCCGTTGCGCGCAAAGTACGCGTCCTGGGACGCTGCTCGGTCCGCTGTTACAGATATATATCTTTTTTTAAACGTTAATTTCTCAAAATCCACTGGAGCACATATATTGAGACCTACAAAAGGCACATCGGGCTACCAGTCCCTACAATTTTGCCAAGTTTCGTGCAAATCCATTCAGCCGTTCGGGCTAAAAGTGAGGCCAACCGCCCTATGGAAAACTCAATGTTAAAAACACGTTTTGGGACCCCCCTTTTTTCTCGGCCCCCCCTTGACGAACCCCCCCCAAATTTTCAAGGGCTGCTCAGAAACAAAATGTGCCATTTTCCTGAAAGTTTCAGCCAATTCCGTCCACAAACGCCAAAGTTATTAGACATAGGATTTTTTCTCTATGGGATTTTTGAAAATTCTAACTATATATACCTACTGGCGACCGCGTATGTAGTAACTAGTATTGGTGTGTCAATGGTTTCAAAAATGATACTCTCTATTTAACACTGGGTGTAACGGAGGTTATATTAGAGTGTGAGGAGATGCATTGTATTATCACATGAATGATATCATCAGTGATGTGATCATTGATGTCAAGTGAGATGTCATCAGTGATGTCATTTGAGATGTCATCAGTGATGTCATCAGTGATGTCACTGACCATGTCATGAATGATGTAATATGTGACATGATCAGCAGTGGATTGCGGGTGCGCAATATATAGTTAGTGCAACTAACTATATATGGAATTTCAATGGTTTTGTGTGAGTAAAATAAGGTTTTTTAAATGCTAATTCCTAACTATATATGGTCTATAACCTATGGTTTTTTCAGTGAATTTTCAAGGTTTTGTAAATGCTAATTCCTAACTATATATGGTCTATAACCTATGGTTTTTTCAGTGAATTTCAATGGTTTTTTAATAGCAAATAACATAAGCTGTCGAATGTCAAGTACGTGGTAAGTGAAAACATTTTCGTGTTTATGCACACTGATCTGCTTTGAATGGTGCCCCCCCCCCCTCATTTCTATTAGGAGTACTCTCTCTTTGCAGATAGTGAAAGGTAGTTAATGCAGGCCTTTGCACCCGTTGTAATCCGTCGTGCCTGCTTCTCTCTCCATTTGATTGATTGTTATCCAAGTATTTACTGTTTTAGAATTAGTTCTCTTTGGTTCATTCTCTATTTACAAACAAACACAGAGTCGCAATACTCTGTTTAGTCTTTGCAGATAACGAAAAATCGTGTAAAAAAAAAGAAAAGGAATCGAGCAAAATCAGTAGGCCACTAATGGGATCTCTTTTTGACCTTGCTAAAATAGAAACATTAGGAACAACCCCTCATGACAAATACAAAACTAGTGAGATGAACTGAACTCCACACAATGATGGCTGCAAAACAGCTCGGCTCCGCCACCCACCCCGCCCAAAATAACGATAAAGAGCGGCTGCCATGATTGGTTGCGGAATGGCCACAACGGAGCTACGAAATGGTGGTGCTCTCATGCTAACCCCAGCTTCAGTCTGAAACATCCAGAAACACTGTAGACTACCAATTCGATCAGTTCCGGTAGCGCCCCAATGTAACCCGGTAGAGAAGAACTAGCCCTCCCCTCTTTGACTGATGGTTCTTGTTGCCTGTCCCTTCTGTTGTCATTTAACAGAACTATTTAGCCTGCTGAAAGGGGTTGTGTTTCGACCGCTGGTTGGTGGAGACATTTTGACTATATTCTGGACCTGCGTTGTCGCGTAATGCGTCATATGACGCGCCGCGTTAGCGCATCCGGAAGTCATCCGGGGCGCGCAGCGCGTAACGTAAGCATAACAAGTCATGTGACTTGTTAATAAAACTTTTCATTGGTTCATTTTACTTTTCTTATTCTAATGATGAAAGCCTTGGTCATATCACCTAAAAATTACGTTTTTAATTACTTCCGAACATTATTTTTTCTTAAATATATGTTATAATGTTCCAGGCTAATGTACTTTCCCGGAAATTTTACAACTGTCCTGCAAGTAAAATATATTCTTTTTTCGAGAAAAAGAGCGTTTCTTCGTCCCATGACGGAGCCGTTGAGCAAAAGAGGGTCGACCTGCTGTCTTAGTCGCCGATACGCCTGAATATGAGATTCTTAGCGATCACTTTATGTTGCAGGAATAGAAAACACAACAGCCCTTGACCATTTATCTTTACTGCGTTCCTTCGTATTATACCTTTTACCCTTCATGTAATTGGTCTGCTTTATTTCACTTGCCTTTTAATGATTCTAAAACAGTGACTATTATTAAAAACTTTACCAATGTATATACTACTACCATGTTTTCTTTTAAAAACCTTTATTGTGAAAATTTCATTATACAAATACGAGCCTATAACCACGTGGGCCTGCCACGGAGCAAACTGTAATCGTATATGATGAATAGACATTTACACTGTAGAGGAACGTAACGGGCGGGCCATTAGGTTGCAAGAACTAAGGTGTCTAACAGTTACGGAATCTGTGGACGTACATTTTATAATTAAAATACGACAGGGCCAGTTACAATAAAATTATCTAGATATACATTTGCGGGCAAGTACCATGGGTGACGTTAATTCGAACTTTCAACAGTACAGTAATCAATAACACATCAGAACTTAATATCAATAGGGATGTCGAAATATTCAATCAATTCTCGTCCCCGCCCGCCATGTGCTTCAAAACTGCATACGTATCTCGTGATTTCAAGGTTCTGCAACCAGTACACAACAAGGAGTTACGAGTCCCATTTATTCCGGCGCCATTTTGGGCGAGGACGGGCAGGTCCAGGATATAGTCAAAATGTCTCTACCAACCATTGACTATGATGATATTCATATGCTGTATTTATTAGAGTAACACTCATCTATCCACATGAAATTAATTTACCACAATCTAAACATGTCATTTTAATCTTTCCAAAGTTCTTCTAAATATTTGGGACCGTTTCCCTTGCCTCTGAAGCTCTCAGTGCCACTTCTTTGATGAATGTACTAGCAGGTCAGGGGTTCTCCTCCAAATCTCTCTTTTATGCAGCACTATAATTAATTGGTGCCACCTCTCCATATGACGATGCATGGTATAGTTACCACAACTATATTTTTTTTCGGTTCCTCTGGAGAGTTCATCGTGGCAGATGAAGCGCGTAACGTACCGGGCATTTACCTTTTTTTGCATGTACAGGAAAGGAAAAAAAAATCGAGCGTCCAAGTTCTAAGGTGTCCCAGGGCCATTTTAGTGGACCAGGCCCAAATCCAAAGAACAGGCCGCCATTTTGAGAGTCCTCTTGCAGCCGCCTGTCGCTGTAGCATCAAGAGCAGCCGAAACTCAGCTGAATGGCAACTGAAACGGTAAATGGGCGCCCCACTACATTTCAGCATTGTAGGATGACCACACCAGTACAGCAACTTGCTAGACATCACCTCGGTGCCATCCGGATCTCGGCGCCCCACTGCAGATGAAGTGCCTCTCAACTATGAAACCACCACGGTGACATCCGGATCTTGGCGCGTTGTGCTGCCTTCGGCCTATTCGCACATCGGTCCGCTACTGACGCCATCTCACAGGCTAATGGGATGACCCACGCCGAGTTTCAGCATTGTAGGATGACCACACCAACTTGCTAGACATCACCTCGGTGCCATCCGAATCTTGGCATCTCAACGCCTAGTGGTATCTTCCATACAGAAAATATTGTTACGCTGCCTTTGGCCCCATTCGCACATCAGTCCGCAACTTAGACATCACCTCGGTGCCATCCGGATCTTGGCATCTCAGCGCCTTGTGGTGTCAGTCAGAAAATATTGTTGCGCTGCCTTTGGCCCCATTCGCACATCAGTCCGCTACTGACACCATCTCACAGGCCAATAGGGCGCCCCACGCCGACTTTTACCATTGTACGATGGCCACACCAGTGGCACAACTTGCTAGACATCACCTCGGTGCCATCCGAATCTTGGCATCTCAACGCCTAGTGGTATCTTCCATACAGAAAATCTTGTTACGCTACCTTTGGCCCCATTCGCACATCGGTCCGCAACTTAGACATCACCTCGGTGCCATCCGGATCTTGGCATCTCAGCGCCTTGTGGTGTATTCTCTTCAGAAAATATTGTTGAGCTGCCTTTGGCCCCATTCGCACATCGGTCCGCAACTTAGACATCACCTCGGTGCCATCCGGATCTTGGCATCTCAGCGCCTTGTGGTGTCTTCTACTCCGAAAATATTGTAGAAAATATTGTTGCGCTGCCTTTGGCCCCATTCACACATCAGTCCGCTACTGACACCATCTCACAGGCCAACAGGGCGCCCCACGCCGACTTTTACCATTGTACGATGGCCACACCAGTGCCACAACTTGCTAGACACCACCTCGGTGCCATCCGGATCTTGGCATCTCAGCGCCTTGTGGTGTCTTCAAATCAGAAAATATTGTTGCGCTGCCTTTGGCCCCATTCGCACATCGGTCCGCTACTGACGCCATCTCACAGGCCAACGGGGCGCCCCACGCCGACTTTCAACATTGTAGGATGGCCACAGAAGTGCGACAACTTACTAGACACCACCTCGGTGCCATCCGGATCTTGGCGCGTTGTGCTGCCTTCGGCCTATTCGCACATCGGTCCGCTACTGACGCAAACTCACAGGCCAACGGGGCGCCCCACGCCGACTTTCAGCATTGTAGGATGGCCACACCAGTGCGGCAACTTGCTACACACCACCTCGGTGCCATCCGGATCTTGGAATCTCAGCGCCTAGTGGTGTCTTCTATTCCGAAAATATTGTTGCGCTGCCTTCGGCCCCATTCACACATCGGTCCGCTACTGACGCCATCTCACAGTCCAACGGGGCGCCCCACGCCGACTTTCAGCATTGTAGGATGGCCACACCAGTGCGGCAACTTACTAGACACCACCTCGGTGCCATCCGGATCTTGGCGCGTTGTGCTGCCTTCGGCCTATTCGCACATCGGTCCGCTACTGACGCAAACTCACAGGCCAACGGGGCGCCCCACGCCGACTTTCAGCATTGTTGGATGGCCACACCAGTGCGGCAACTTACTAGACACCACCTCGGTGCCATCCGGATCTTGGCGCGTTGTGCTGCCTTCGGCCTATTCGCACATCGGTCCGCTACTGACGCAAACTCACAGGCCAACGGGGCGCCCCACGCCGACTTTCAGCATTGTAGGATGGCCACACCAGTGCTGCAACTTGCTGGACACCACCTCGGTGCCATCCGGATCTTGGCGCGTTGTGTTGCCTTCGGCCTATTCGCACATCGGTCCGCTACTGACGCCGCCTCACGTGCCAACGTATTTTCTCCGCATTTTACACCCTATGCCGCATAACAGGTCATGTGACTTGTTTATAAAACTTTTCATTGGTTCATTTTACTTTTGGTTTCCTAATGATGGAAGGCTTGATCATGTGACCTAAAAACAACACTTTTCATTGGATGAAAACTTTTTTTTTTCCCAAACGATGAAAGCCCCACCTTGTTTCTGGATGTTTCAGACTGAAGCTGGCGTCAGCATGAGAGCACCACCATCTCGTAGCTCAGTCGTGGTCATTCCGCGAGCAATCATGGCAGCCGCTCCCCACCAGAAGCCTGCAGGAGTCGGAGCCCCCAAAACTTTTGATGAATTCTCAAGGCGGAGGGGACGCTTTCGAGAATGGGGTCCAAGACCTAGCAGACAAGCGTCCGATTTCCAAGGTGTCCCAGGGCCATTTCAGTGGACCAGGCCCAAAAAGGAAACAGCCTGCCGCCATTTTGAGAGTCCTGTGACAGCCGCCTATCGCTGCACCGCAAGAGTGGGCGCAACTCAGCTGAATTGCGGCTTTTGACACAGTGGACCAAAAACGGACGGAATGGCAACTGAAACGGTAAAGGGGCGCCCCACTACAACAGATGACACTCCACCTGGAGAGGCCCGTTCACGCCGCCTCCCCCGGAGCGCCCCACGCCGTTATTCGGAGCAGCATTGTAGGATACCAAAACCAGTGCGGCAACTTACTGGACATCACCTTGGTGCCATCGTTCTGCTGCCTTGGAACTATTCGCGCAACAGTTTGCTACTGATGACCCACCCCCCGCGACGCCCCATGCCGTTATTTGCTGGGTGGCAACTTACTAGACATCACTTTCGTGTCATCTAGATTTCAGCGCGTTCTGCTGCCTTGGAACTATTCGCACAACAGTTTGCTACTGATGACCCACCCCCCGCGACGCCCCACGCCGGAAATCTGGACGTTGTGCTGCGTTGGGACTATTCGCACAGCCGACCGCTACTTCGTTGTTTTTCCCTAAAAATGTTTATATGTTATTACTATTTTTGTTTTCTTGTATATATTTATAAATTATTAAAGTTTTATAATCTTACTACTTTGTCGGAGTGCTATATATTTTTAATGTGACACATAATTGTAAAAACTTTGATGTACAAAGAGTCATCCCTCGAATCTTCCGCTTCAGGCTCGGTCCCCTCCCCAATCACAATACAGGATGGTTTTCAGATAATAGCAACGCTTCTGCTGTGACGGATCTCATCGAGTGTGGGCCTTGATCTACTATAACTCCTTTGAAGAGGGGTGATTCTTTACAGCTGTGGCCATAAACTACATCTGCAGGGCTAGCTGATACCCTAGGACCAGCCTGGACAATCGGACACAGAGGAAAAGGAGTGTCAGAGGGTGCGGTAGTGAATAGGGCGAAAGGGAGGTGTCGGGCGGGCACAGGGTGTGATTCTCAGGGAAGAGCAGCGCAGATGGGGGGAGGTTTATTACCCATGCATAAGACAGAGAGCGGGGGTGACCACTGCCTGGGGGAGATGCTTGCGAGGGTGGGGAGCCATGCTAAGGATCGACAGCGTGCACAGAGTGGGTCTGGTCAAGGCATCTAAAATGGCTGCCGTGCACGACAAAAGTGTGGCATTTGAAAAAAGACAAGATGGCGCAGACAATGTTTTTCAACACTTCCTGATTTCCTTCGAATCGAACGTTAACAGACGTTGGGGCATATTACCAAAGTTAAGCGATATTTATCCCTAACGATGCTTAGCAACGATTTTTTTACCGTCAGAAATTATCGCAGATAAATCTTGCTATTATCAAGGTTTATCGGAAATACGATAAAAAACGACCGCAATGCATTAATATCGCTGAAAACTCAGCGATATTCATGCATTACCGAGCTAATGCTCTTAGCCATGTTATCCACCTCCCATTGGATAACATGGCTAAGAACTGCTCAGGGCAGGTGGTAGCTTTTGGAGATATTCGCGCTTATCTCGAATATTTCCAAAAGTTGATAATAGGAGATAGCGATGTTAGCGACTGTTTCCAGTCGCTAACATCTTGGCATGCCCACTTTGCATGTCATTAGTGATAAATATCACTCACATGCAAAGTGGGGCCCAAGATGGTCGCTATATTCTACTAGCCGTCGCTAACTGGTGTTAGCAACAGCTAGGTAATACACATATAATTTTATCTCCGCGAAGCGGAGCGCTGTTACAGATATATATCTTGTTTCTGAACGTTAATTTCTCAAAATGCACTGAAGCACATATATTGAGACCTAGCAAAGGCACATCGGGCTACCAGTCCCTACAATTTTGCCAAGTTTCGTGCAAATCCATTCAGCTGTTCGATCCTACCGAGAGACAAGATGGCGGCCGCTACGGACTGTTTGGAATGTTTACAGACACCGGAGAGCCAATCAGCTTCGCTTCGCAAAGCTCCGTAACGCGAAAAGTACGCGAAGCAGTGCGCTGTTACAGATATATATCTTTTTTTGAACGTTAATTTCTCAAAATCCACTGGAGCACATATATTGAGATCTAGCAAAGGCACATCGGGCTACCAGTCCCTACAATTTTGCCAAGTTTCGTGCAAATCCATTCAGCTGTTCGATTATTATTATTTTTATTTTTTTTTGCCCCGCGGGGCCCTTTTAAAACCTCCACATCAAACCTAGGGGGTGAGCGACAATGTACTATGCCCCCTTATGGTCATTTGCCCCTTCGCATTGGCCTCCTCTTGTCTCTCGATCCTACCGAGAGACAAGATGGCGGCCGCTACGGACTGTTTGGAATGTTGACAGACGCCGGAGAACCAATCAGCTTCGCTTCACAAAGCTCCGTTGCGCGTAAAGTACGCGTCCTGGGACGCTGCCAGGTCCGCTGTTACAGATATATATCTTTTTTTAAACGTTAATTTCTCAAAATCCACTGGAGCACATATATTGAGACCTACAAAAGGCACATCGGGCTACCAGTCCCTACAATTTTGCCAAGTTTCGTGCAAATCCATTCAGCCGTTCGGGCTAAAAGTGAGGCCAACCGCCCTATGGAAAACTCAATGTTAAAAACACGTTTTGGGACCCCCCTTTTTTCTCGGCCCCCCCTTGACGAACCCCCCCCAAATTTTCAAGGGCTGCTCAGAAACAAAATGTGCCATTTTCCTGAAAATTTCAGCCAATTCCGTCCACAAACGCCAAAGTTATTAGACATAGAATTTTCAAAAATCCCATAGAGAAAAAATCCTAACTATATATACCTACTGGCGACCGCCAGTAGGTAATATATATATATAAATATATGTATATATGTATATATGTATATATATATATATATATATATATATATATATATATATAACGCTCCACTGTCAAACAACAGAAGGACCAGCACTCTCGTTAGTTTTAATGCCCGTTAGGATTTATTGCGCAAATCGATCTGTACAGACGCGTTTCAGCCGTAGAGTTTCGGGTTGATTCGGCAAGTGAGGTCAAGAAAAAAGGGGGTGTCCCAAAACGTGTTTTCTCTATGCAATTTTCCATAGGAAACTTTAGACACGGCTACAGCCCGAACTGCTAAACGGAATTACACCAAATTTGGCAAAAAGTTGCAAAGTCTGCAGCTCTGAAAGTAACACCACATCCTCTCCCCTAAGTGCAACATTTAATCATGTGGTCAAGTGGATAAAAAACATAAAGATAACAAATAATTTAAAAGTGTGTTGTCGCTATTTGAAAACTCAGTAAATATGTCCTCATTTTAGTTTTTTAGAGCACTAACTATAATTTTGATGCAAATAAGACACTCTCATATATGTAATTTCTAAAGGAAATGCTCTAGGTATTACAGTTTTGATTGCATCAAGATGACGTCAGGGGTTCCACACTTTTGTAATAAATATAGAATGTTAGCAATCTAGTTGTTCATTAGGATACTGTTGAGAGGCAGAGCCAACGGGCACGGACTCTGAAAATTGAAGGCAGGTAGGAGGGTGCAGAGGCAACAATTTGACCACACTGGGCAGGCAAGAAGGGCAGTGGCAGCACAACAGACTATGGAGAGCAGTAGAAAGGGTGGCAGGGGGCAACAAACCAATAATACAGGACTGGCAAGAGAGGCTGTGGCAATATAATAGACCATTGTGGGCAGAAGGAAGAGGTAGTGGTAGTACAACCATACCTGCCAACAAACTCGATTCAGCCAGGAAACGTCCAATAGTTTTAAGCCCAAATGGGCTTTATTTGGTCTGTCTCCTGTCTACAATCTACTCCTTTTCAATGTAAGTCAAAGGGGAAAATCGATACCCCAGTTTTGTTTCACAATCTCCCTCTTACCAAGTTCAAAATGTTAGCAAGTATGGTACATTGGATCATGGAAGGCAGGAGGAATTGGGGTAGGGACATGGACTCGGAAAACAGAGGACAGGAGGGACATGTAGAGGTGCACCAAACTGACCCTACAGGGCAGGCATCAGGGTTTGCAGCAGCATAATACACCACACAGGGCATGCGGGACTGGAGTGAAGCACAGCAATCCATAGAAAGCAATAGGATAGGGTACAGGACCATGCACATGGACAAGAGAGAACAGAGGGGAAAGAGGCAATGGTAGCTAGCTGACCATAATGGACAGACAGGAGACAAAACTGCAGCATAACAGACCATTAAGGGCAGGAGGGACGTATCGGAGGCATTAGAAATAGGAGGGAATAGGGGTCTGCACGTGGAAACAAAGGGCTGGGGGCAAGGGGGCAGGGCAGGAGCAGCAAGATGACCATCGAGGTCAGGCAGGATGGGGACTAGAAGCAAGACACACCATGTAGAGCAACAGTGGGACTATAATGGCATACACACAGACCATGGAGTGAAGGTAGGAGGGGATCATGGGCAGTTAGCTGACCACACAGGGAAGGTGGGTGGGGCTGTGGCAGCACACAAGACCATGCATGGCAAGCAGGAGGGTTAGTGGCAGCACAATTTCTATGTTGGGCAAGAAGGAGGGTGTAGGGGCATGCACAAAAGACCATGGAGGATAGAAGGGATGGTCAGGACTTGGGCACAGACAAGAGAGTTCAGGGGACGGGACCTCACAACAGACTACCTGGGGCAGGCAAGAGGAGCAGTTGCAGCACAACAGATCAGGGAGGGCAGAAGGGTGTGGCAGTAAAATGGACCATGGAGGACAGGAGGAAGGCGATAGGGGCATGGAATGTGGACAGGCAGGGTGGAGGTGGCAGGGACAGGTTACAGTCATCTGACAATGCTAGGCAGGTGGGAGGGGAGTGGCAGCTCAACAGAACACTCAGAGTAGATAGGAGTGGTAGTTCCATGGAACATGGTGGGCAAAAAGGGGAGAGCAGGGGCATGCACACAGACATCGGAGGGCAGGGGGAAGGAGAATAGGCACAGCGAGCTAAGCAAAGAGGCTAAGCAGTAGGTCAATGATGGGGCATAGAATTGGGCAATGGAGGGCAGGAGGAGTGGACTGGTACATCCTGCTAAATGGAAGGCAGTGGCAGCACATCAGACCATGCATGGCAGGAGGGAGGAGGCTAGTCCATGGATTCAGACAACAAAGGATAGGGAGGAGGTGGATGGGGCAGCAAGCTATCTGTTCAGAGAAGGCGGGAAGGCCAGTAGCAGAACAACTGCCACACAGGGCTCTAATAAGGGAGCAGGGACATGGACTTGGACAATGGATGGCTAGGAGGAGGGAAGGCAGGAGTAGCAAGCTCGGGTCGGGCAGCACAATGCCAGGCCCTGTTTCCAACCCCCACCATCCATTGTGATAGGCATCTTACTTAACGTTAAAAAAACTAGAAATTTGCTGAAAAAAACAATGATTACAGGGACGGTATAGTTAGACTCAGATTTCACTCATACACAACCAGTGAAATTCAGCAGTTATTGTTACATGAGCTAACTATAACTTACGCCCTACAATGTACTGCTAATGACCTCAGACATTACATCATTCATGACATGGTCAGTTACATCACTCATGACATCACTCATGACATCTCAAATGAGCTGTGAATGGAATGGAACAATAATCGCTAGAACTTAATTTAGGGATAGTGTGTGTATATTAACACCCCTTTTTTTCTTTTCTTTCGTGTAAGAACCATTATATTATGCAACGTGCCCAGATTAATATGGGCAATTGCTTTTCACTTTAAAGTAATGTGTAGTCCATTGTTTATGTTAATGTTTGCAATCTTAAGTATGTTTATTATGAATAAGTCATGTTGACGAACATACAGGTATGGCGATCACGGGCAAGATATGCTGAAATGACATTGTGTGCATATTAACACTTGTTTTCTTTTCTTTATTGTATCAATTCCTGAATTTTCACATCGTGACCAGGCCAATATGGCCGCCAGATTTTTGGTTTATGTTGGCAACTTTAGGCATGTGTACATTTAAATAAGGATGCTACAATGACGTCTTGTATTGTTATCAAGGTCCGGATGATCCGAAACGCGTGGATCACGTCCTTTGCAGATTAAATACTTCCAAACTACAACCTGAGTGCTGATTCCTTCCTTGTAAGAGTGAGAGGAGATTAAATACATATATATAAAATTCACTGAAAAAACCACAAGTTTCAGGGACATTATAGTTAGAACTTAGCATTTAAAAAACATCAGAAATTCACTGAAAAAACTACAGGTTTCATGGACTTCATAGTTAGTTGGACATTTCACTCGTACAAAACAAGAGAAGTACAGCCATTATAGCTAGTTGTGCTAACTCACGCCCCCGCAATGCAATGCTGATTATGTCACATATTTCATCATTCATGACGTGGTCAGTGACATCACTGATGACATCACTGATGACATCACAGATGACATCATCCATGTGATCATCCGATGCCCATCCTCACACCCTAAAATACAAACTACCATTCTCGAAACCATAGACACACCAATACTAGTACAGCTACAAAATTCTGTGCACCCTCTAATCCATATTTGATCCTAATTATCTTGCAGGAAATGCCTCTCATTGCTGTCCGAACTGCTCCGCACCCATATCAAACCACCAGGATCACCTTCGATGTAAACCCAAAAAAACATTGACTGATTATTCTATGGCCCTCATTAATGTTCGATCTCTCGGCAAGCACCGACAAGAAATAGCCGAACTCATGGATGACAAAAAGTTAGACTTATTGTTTCTAACAGAGACCTGGATGGACAACGCCTCTGATCCGGATCTAGTAATCGCTGTTCCCCACGGGTTCTCAATCTATAGATTGGACAGACAACGCAAGAAAGGGGGTGGGATAGCAATAATTGCCCGGGACTCATATGCGGTCAGAACCAACGTGATACCGCTCCTCTCTTGTGAGGCTCTTCAATTCTCCATTAAACTAACACCCTCGGTTAACTTTAAAGGCATCCTCCTTTACCGTCCACCAGGGCAAAGGTCGGGATTCATTTCCGACATTAGTCGCATTTTGGAAGTGTCTGCCCTCGACGGTTCATTTACCATCTTAGGCGACTTCAATTTTCATTTTGATAAAGCAGAAGATAATGATACAGTCGCCCTCCTGACATATTTGACAACTTTTGGCCTTTCCCAGTTAGTTAAAGCCCCTACTCACGAAGGAGGCCATACTCTTGATGGCATTTTTACCAACCTAAATGACTTACAGGTCATTGACATTTTTCCCCTCATTTGGTCAGACCACTATGTCATAACGGCCACACTGACCACCCACGATACCGGAGCAATCATGGCGAGTGCCAACCATCGCCGGACGTTCTTTGCCTGGAATGACATCGATAGCGATAGTTTACAATCTCTCCTGATCACATCTAGCCCATCCCTTTCACAGGATCCCAATATTGCTATCACTCAATTTAATGAATGGGTGGCCTCCGCTACCTCCACTTTGGTTCAGGCAAAACAATGCTCTCGTAATAGATCATCTCCATCAGCCCCCTGGTACTCTCAGACTCTAAGGACACAAAAACAGCTGTGTCGGAGGAACGAAAGGAATTGGCGCAGATACTACTCTGAAGAGGCCAAAATCACATACAAAGAAACGGTGACCAAATATAAACTTATGATTTTGGAGGCCAAGAAGAAGTTCTTTTGTGAGAAAATAGAACTTTCTAAAAACTCCAACAAGGCCTTGTTCGAGACCACCAAACAGTTAGCCGGTTGCTCGCCCAGTTTACAACCTCCCCCCTCCCAATCACTATGTGATGCGCTGGCAAATTTCTTTTATAATAAAGTCAATGACATTTATGCAGCCTTTGCTAACAGCGTAAAAAATTCTCCCAAAATTCCCCCTGAGCCGGTTTGTATCCCCAGGACTAGTCACTCGCTCTCTCAGTTTACGGAGGTCTCTACTACCCAGATCAGGGATATTATGTCTTCCATTAAAACAGGCTCCGCCCTTGATCCCTGCCCCTTTAAAGTATTATCCCCAGTCATAGAAGTAGTGCTCCCAGCCATCGCTACCATCTGCAACACCCTGATCAACACAGGCATTTATCCATCAGTATTGAAAAAAACTCTATTAAAACCTCTGTTGAAAAAACCAAACCTTGATAGGGATGAACTCAAGAGCTACCGACCCATCGCCAGTCTCCCAGTTTTGGCAAAGATCGTCGAAAAGGCTTTGAATGTCCAATTATCAGCCTTCATAGAAGCACACCATCTACTGGATGACTCCCAGTTTGGTTTTCGCCAACACCACGGGACGGAGACGGCCCTGATCAAGGCCACGGAGGATATTAGAGCTATTCGGGATGCCGGGGGAACAGCAGTCTTGATACTGCTGGACCTGTCGGCAGCCTTCGACGCGGTCGATCATACCATCCTGATCGACCGTGTCGAAGGCATGGGTGTTCAGCAAAGGGCCAAGACCCTTTTGGCCTCCTTTTTGGCAGAAAGAACCCAGGTGGTTACTATAGGACCATTTCAGTCCTCCACCCTATCACTGCCATGCGGAGTACCACAAGGCTCATCCCTGAGTCCGACACTTTTTAATATATATGTGTCGGACCTCGCCAACACTATCCAAACTCACGGGATGAGCCTTACATCCTACGCTGATGACACCCAGCTGGTCCTAGCCATCAGAAATGACGGCCAAAAAATCGCCGATGACTTCAATCTGGGCATGCAAGCCATAGGGAACTGGATGGCTTCTAATTGCCTCAAATTGAACTCAGATAAGTCCGAGGTGGTTATTTTCGGAAATCTAACCCCGGAAAGGTCTTCCCGCTGGTGGCCACAGTCCATGGGTCCTCCCCCCACTCCAGTTAGCAAGGTGAGGAACTTGGGAGTCATGTTTGATGACCGTCTCACTTTCCTCCCTCACGCTAACCAGATCACATCCTCGGCATTCTATAAGTTGCGACTCATAAAGAAAATTCTTCCCTTCCTTCCGGCCTCAGCAGGCAAAACTTTGATCACGTCCCTGGTTCTGTCCACCTTGGACTACTGCAATGCCCTTTTCTTGAATACTCAAGAAAGAGTTTTTAATAAAATGCAAGTTATTCAAAACGCCGCAGCCAGACTGCTGGGTGATGTTCCCAAGTTTCAATCAGTCTCGGGTACCATTAGAGAACTCCACTGGCTTTCTATCAGGAATAGAATAAAATGTAAAGCTCTTTGCATTGTCTATAAGGCTTTGCATAACCAGGGACCAGCCTTTCTCACTCAACAACTTATTCCTTACCGGCCCACCCGGTCCCTGCGATCCTCCGATCTGTATCAGTTGGTGGTACCCCGCACCAAACTGGTCTCTTGGGGCGATAGAAGATTCCTCGCATCAGCACCTAAGCTCTGGAATACTTTGCCACCAGCCATAAAAAATAGCCCATCCCTTTGGTCCTTTCGAAAGCACCTCAAAACCTGGCTTTTTAATCAATGATCCCACCTTCCATCTTGGTTGAATTCAGCAGATACTTAGCGCCGAGATGCCCACGGGCCTTCGTTCGCGCTTTAAAAGTGTTTAAAATAAATAAATAAATAAATAATCAGCTGCACACTATTGATACACTCTTCTAAATACCCAGTTAGTACCTATGCAGTCTAGGAATCCTTCTGTCTGTCCCATTCACCCATCCAGCACTATCTAGTATCCTATCACTCCACCAATACCTAAGCACTTACAAATTCAGCAAGTACTTTCTTTGCAACACTGAAATTACTTCAGTTATTAGTCGTATACTTAAGGAATGGCTTAGTCACTTACACAAGTGCAAGTACAATATTTTGTACACTATGCATGCACACCTCTTACCAGCTACAAACTATTGATACGCTTGTCTAAATACCCCGTTAGTACCTATGAACTGTAGGAATCCTCCTGTCTCTCCCATGCATTTTTCCAATCTCCCATCCAGCACTATCTACTTATCCTATTACTCCACCAATACCTAAGCACTTATAAATTCACTACCTACTAACACAAGTTCAGCTATACTATTTTGTGCATTACTGATGACATCACTGATGACATCATCCATGTGACAATCTGATAAACCTCATCATACACTAGTATAACCTTTCATCACTCACTGTAAAATACAGAGTACCATATTTGAAACCCTTGACACACCAATACCAGTTACTACATACCCACTCACTGATTCCTATGTCTACACACACAACTACCCATTCAACAACAAAATCACTTATACATGCAGTCACTAATTAATAGAACACTGTCAAATGCACTTATACACATATATAGACATTGACACATCAGCAGTCATCTTAGTCGGTTATGCAGTCATCCTACTCACTCATTAAAAGAATTAATCACACTTACATTTACTCACTTACACAATTATACACACAACACCTCATTTATTCAAACACATAGTAACTCATAGCTAATATTTTAAAAAATCAGCATTACAATTATACACTCATTCATATAATTACTCTCACAATCACTGACTCTTACATATACTTATGTATATACACCAACTCTCACATACAATGCCTTTTATTTTTTTACTTTGTTGAAGATGTACAACCAAAACATATATTTGCACACAAACACACAAATAAATACACTCAGTGACCCAAACAACTGCTTCCACATGCACTCTTAAAACTATACACCTAGTCAAATCAACCATTCACACATCTATACACAGAGTTACACACACCCCATCCAACCACACCCAAACTCAGTGTCCCATACAAATACTCAGCCAAATAATCAATAACCAATATACACACTCATGTAGTTAGTGACCAACTGATGCAGCATGTTATACAACAACAAAGACAGTGATGCACACATTCACATAGTTTAGTTACTAATCCATGTATTAAGCGAGACACTTTTAATTACTCACTTAAGCAGACAGTCAGACAGCTACTAAATCCTCCATCCAGACAGTTATATATCCACTCAATCTTCAATACAGATTGGTATATATATAATACATATTTAAATTTCAAACTAAACGACATTCACTGGATGATGTCATCAGTGATGTCATCAGTGATGTCATTTTTTGAGATGTCATCGGTGATGTCATCAGTGATGTCACTGACCATGTCATGAATGATGTAATATGTGATATCATCAGCAGTGCATTGCGGGTGCGCGAGTTATAGTTAGCAGAACTAACTATAACGGAGGAATTTCTCTAGTTTTGTACGAGTGAAATGTCCAGCTAACTATAACACCCCTGAAACCTATGTTTTTTTCTGTGAATTTCTAAAGTTTTTTAAATGCAAATTTCTAACTAAAACGTCTCTGAAACCTATGGTTTTTTCAGTGACTTTCAAAGCTTTTTTAAATGCTAATTTCTAACTATAACATCCCTGAAACCTATATTTTTTTCAGTGACTATATATATATATATATATATATATATATATATATATATATATATATATATATATATATATATATAAATAGTCACTGTCACTGGAAAAAAAACATAGGTTTCAGGGACGCTATAGTTAATTGAACAATTGACTCATAAAACCAGAGAGATGTGCCTGTTATAGTTTGTTGAGCTAACTATAACTCGCGCACCTGCATTGCACTGCTGATGATGTCACATATAACATCACTCATGACATGGTCAGTCACATCACTGATGACATCACTGATGACATCTCAGATGACATCACTCATGACATCATTCATGACATCATTCAAGTGACAATCTGATGCACATACTGATGCTCTACTATAAACTTTGATACACCCATTCTAAAATGCTGACTACTATTTTTGAAACCATACACAGAGGAATGCCATATACTACATAGCACTCACTATTTCCTAGGTCTACACACACATCCAGTCACTTATACTTGTAGTTACTCATCAATACAGGACTATAATATGCACATAGTGACATTATCAGCAGTGCATTGCCGGCGCACGAGTTATAGTTAGCTCAACTAACTATAACAGGTGTATTTTCTATACCTATTCATACTCCTTGAATATTTATGTATTTATTATGATGCCAACTAAAAGTATGAATTATGTTATTATCTGGTAAATTTACTTTCCAGGATACAAACAAAGTAAATGGTAAAAATGTGTTTATTTATTTATAAGACAGACTTACTGAAATGAGCACATTGAAGTATGTAGTATTTCTTTTATGTTGAACCAATTTTGGTAGAATGCTAGATATTGGCCCAGAAAGAGTACCTATTGTAATTTGTTGTAAATCTGTTCAGTAGTTTTGGAGTTATTACTGAAATAAGATTGATATATATCTAGAGACGTGTATCCACCGTGGCAGATCCACGGTTCCACTCATCAAAAACAATTCAGTGATTGGCTGGTCGCAACCTGAGAGGGAAGTTGTGGTTGCTATTTTATCAATTGGGAAAAAGTTCTAGGCTGGGGAAATAAAGTGTAAATAGGATATAATCGGTCAGCATAGAGGTATCCTTACCACAGGGGACTGATAGAGTGGTCTGCAAATGAAATAACATTTTGGCTCGCAAGAATCTGCAGATACATTGCTTTACTCCTCGCGGTCTCCCATGTGAATCCATGGTGAATCCATGGATCCAGATCCCAATTTAAAAAAGCACCCTCTAAGCACCCTCCAACATATCCACTCATGCACTCACTCACCCACTCACACACCCACACAACCACTAAAACACCCACTCACACATCCATACAGCCACTCACATATCCACTCAGAGACCCAAAACATCACTCAAAACTACTCACACACCCATACAGCACTCACACACCCACTTAGGGACCCACATACTCACTCACACACCACCTCACAGACCCACATAGGTGCTCACACACCCTCTCACATACCCATGCAACCACTCACACACACTCTTACACCTGTACAGCCACACACAGCCTTAGTAATTCACTGGGTCCAAATTTTAATTAAGAGTAAATGCACCGACTCACAGACCCACTCACACGCTCACTTGCACACCCATTTGCACACCCACACAACGACTCACACATCCATACAGCCACTCACACCCACACTCAGAGACTCAAAACCGCCTCACTCACACCCCCATATAGCCACTTACACACCCACTAAGGGACCCACAGTACTACTCACGCACCGACTCACAGACCCAAACAGGCACTCACATACCCACTCACTCACTCACACACCCACTCACACTTACTTACACACCCACACAACCACTCACACACCCAGGTTACAGGGATGTTATAGTTAGGTTCAGGTTTTACACACAGAAAAGGCCAGGAAAATGGAGTCATTTCAGGAGGCATGTTGATCGAGGACACCAAAGGTAATTGGGGCATGACATGCTAAGTATATGTTTCCTGTCCAGGGGAGACATGGCTTGGCAGTTCGGGTTGGACTGTTCCCATGAGGCACAGGGTCAAGACTGATTTGCATATAGCTGTGTCTAAACTGTGGTGACGAAGTGAGCTAAATAACAATGGTGGATTCAACCCAGATCTGTGACTGCAGGTGAGTGTCTGAAAAATGTCAGTGATCCGTCCATTATCTCCTTGTGTTTGCTATGCTAAATATACGTGACACTCAAGAAAACCCTGAGAGGTGCATGATACATTATAAGGTACCATTGATAATGTACATAGTTTAGGCTAATTCCGGAGTTAATTTTATGGTTTCTGCAACTCTCTACGAATGTGCTGTCCCCCTTAATTTGAACAATGTATCCAGCAGTCCCAGTCTATTCGTTTTTGCACTATGTTTGATCTCCACCACACCACGTCTACGTTCTGGCAATCAAAGAAAAGGTGGATTTGATGTAACCTCTGACTTCTTTCCACTACTCTAATTATTAAACTGTGTTATGGATAGACAGTGGATTCAGCAGAATATGTAGAAGGTTGACGTGAGTCATGCAGGAGTTTGAAGGGTACATAAAAAGGTTAGTCACATCTGCGTTTAGTAAGCCACCCTCACAAGTGTCCCTGCAAGCACTACTCGCCGTTGTTCTATTGATATAGGCTGTGAAGGATTCTGCACTTTTAATAAGCCTCTTGCAAACAGCAATGTACATATATATTTAGCAAGTATGAAGAGAAATAGAGGTAGTAGCCTAGTTTATTATTTCAACTGCCCAGGAGCCCTTTTGCTGAAAGAGTTACACTGGACCATAAAAAGTTTGTTCCCGACCCCAGATTCTATGCTTGACCTCTACTTGACGTTGTAAGGGCGAGCTAAAAAACATATGTCTAGAGTAAAGCCAGGGGAAAAAATATTTTTCTTTTCCCAGCATCGATGTGTTTTTAATTTGTAACGTGTAAATCAGCTAAATTGAAGTACTAAATAGTAATCGACCTCGACGTCAGTGTACCTTTGGCCACAACGTAAGACAAGGCCTGTGTTTTATGGTCTTTACCAGACACCCTGATAAGAAGTCACTGTTGAAGGTAATTAAAGGGCGTAACTGTGGGCGGTTCTCTGACTATACTCAGCCTCCCAAGCACACGATTTATAAGCTGTATGATTTACTGAGCAGGCATACTATTATGGATTCATCCAGGAAGCAAATTCCAGAATAAAAAGCAGAGGGGTGGCTTCCGTTGGTGCAGCAGGTGCAGAGGCATTGGGGATCGCTGAACCCTGCATTTCACAGTTCCAGTACTGGCCACGAAGCCAGTGCTTAATTTGTGCCGGGGCTTGCCGGTGCTTAATTATCAGGGCCGGGTCTACACGTGTTTAATGCACGTAATTGATTTTTATAGTAAATTACGTGACACAGACTGCTGCTCTACGCCATAAGTGCTGCGCTGCTGTTACTGTAGTGTTACGTTCTTTACGCACTGCTCTTTACGCACTGCTTCACACCACGAGTGTCACCAGTTAAACATCTTCAAGTTCTCACTTACTCTTTGTATTTTTCAGTCATGAATGTCTTCTAAAATGAATGCAGCAGCTGCGCCTCAGTGTTACCGGCCCAGTGGGCGGGACACTGAGTTGGGCAGGGCTTTGGTGATGACGGTCTTCTGCGGGGGTTGGGGATGTGCGCGGCAGCATACGGCGCTGTGCGCAGTTTTTGTTTGAGATTTTAATGCGCGCGCATTTGCTGCTTTGCCACCACGCCCCAGCATACTCGCACGGCCGCATCTCCGAGGGGTTACCAGTCTCTGAGACTTGAAGCAACGAGGCAGGCCCCTTAATGGAGGGTCTAGGCAGCAGGGGTGCACTAACAGGTGCGTGGAGACGACGTTGGGATGCAGCAGGTGGGGGGTGGGTGAACAGGCATCCCCTGTGCATCTAGCCTGTAACTGGACCCTGCCCGGTGTTCTGCCCGAGTCACCGGTCCCAGTCCTTCCTGCCCACATTGAGTTTCAGATAATTAGTGCACAAAAGAGCGCCAGAAAAATTAATGCTCCACCTCAGCCTCCTCCAAATCTATCGCTAAAATGCGTGTCCGTAATTGTTCAGGTCTCTGAGGTAGGTCATGACACTGCTCACATGACCCCCCCCCTCCTCCCCAGGAATCAAAAGTCAGTCGTCACTACCGCCCCCGAATCCTGAGCACTATGTTCACCCCCCGGCCTGTCCTACTACTGCGCTTGCTTCCCCCAACATTTAACTTCCATTTATTATCTTCTTTAATTATTCGCAGGAGATCCCTAGAAAGTCACTCCCGCCCCTACTTTCACACAAGGACTTACCTGGCCGAGCTGGGGTTCCCAGGACGGTGTGAAGAACCACGTCCTCGCCTGCACCAGGGATCTGTTCTTCCGGCCCGGTCTCCTCTGCACTGCGCCACAACTGAGGAGCAGGCTGCCTGCGGGGGGTCAACCTGGGCATGGCCTCAGTCTGGGCAGGGTACTTACTTGAGCCATTAGCTGTCCCATTAGCGCCCCACTAGCCGTCCTTGTAGCCGACAAATGGGCAGTTGAGACCAGCCCCTTATCTAGAGGAAAGGCGAGCTCGCGGCAGGGCGGGGGAGATTCGTTTATCAATGACCTGCAGGCTTAAGTCTATTAGTTAGGGTGGGCACAGGACTGCTGCGGGGTGAGGTAGATTAAATGGCAATTGGGTGTGAGGTCTGCATTGCGCACTTGTGTTAGGCTCGAGCTGAGAACATTTCACTGTACGCCTTTCATTTTGTCACTCTCCCAAGAGCCCCTCCCTATCTCATTCAATTAATCTGTAATCAGTAAAGTTGGGGAAACTAACATCAGGTGCATTGTACATTCAGAGACCGCCCTACAGAAGGGTGGGCAGGCGTGCAATATGACATGTCCAGGCCAGTGCTGACAGCATGGGACAGAGGTAACCAGAATGGCTGCCAGGAAGTGTCCCCAGAAGTTGGGCTTCTGTTGTGTTACTGAGATTAAAGGCTCGTGGCTCTGAAAGACTGCTGGGTATGGAGCAGACAGTCATACGTTGGAAGTTCGGCTCAGAAATACTCGTAGGGTGGGTATATACTAGCCTATGGGTGACTCTCCCAGCCCTACTTGCTGGACGGAGAAATACTGGTTCTTATTGGGCTAGAGTTCCTTCCATAGCTGCCAAGGTTTCAGATTGCTAAGTGTGACATTTGCAGAATTTCAGTGTAATTTTGAGTGACATTTGAACAACTATGAGTGACACTATCTCCGTCACCACTGACCCAAGTCACCCCACCGTCACCTGCGAGTTAAGTGCGACTTCAACTATGTTGCACAGCTGAGGGCTCCTGAAAAGTACTGTGCGCTAGTAATGTACAATAAAGTAAGTTCTAATAAAATGTGCATCTGTCTACTGATCAGCTGAGCCTAAACTATTCTGCCAGAGCTAAGGTAGGCCCCACTCTCCACAGTTTGTATTTATGACCCAGCACCCTTTAAAGGGGGCCTAGCCCTATCTAAAGATTACTTGAATACACTGACACATAGAAAGTGTGGGGTGGTGTGTGATCTGTGATTACCAAAGTTCAGTAAATGTGAAGCAGGGGTCTAGGCAGTAATGGTGTTGTTTCAGTGCAGTTTTTACTTGTGCACTAGATGCGTCATTCTTTTGAATCATAAACACACTATAGTGCCATCAGAATTTTCGGGGCCATTTCTCTCAACCTGTCAAAGTTGTGATAGTCCCCTGACGAGGAAATCGCAGGCCTACTTTAATTATGATTTAAAATGTGACTGCCAGCGCAATGAACTTTTAGGAACTTGAAATTGTTTTAGTGGAGCCAGCCATTGCATCCTTGCTACACTGTCATTCTGTGCTGCCAAAAGACCTTTGGTTAGGCTAAGCTATAGGGATGTGCATCATTCCTAGCATAACAGGGTATTGATGTGTTTCGTACATAAAAAGCTTAGGAAATGCAGATTTCTTTGGAAACATTCAAAACGCTCCACTGCAACATACCTAACCACCACACCCTCACCACCTCCGTCAGAATGAGCAAGGCTCCTTTGCTTTGTTTGTCCTTATTGTGATGTTTGGATTTTCCACAATCTTATTACTTCTTCCTTCTTCAGTGATCTAACATTTAGGGCAGGTGCAGCACCAACACTGTGAAAATTGTTCCAGCGCTACTCACTTGGGTTGGGTGCTTTTGTTTGACATTTTCATGCTTTCTGGCCTGGCTGGGTGTCTTTGTTTGATGTTTCCATGCTTTCCGGCCTGGGTGCCTTTGTGTGACGGGACCATGCTTTCTGGCCTGGGTGCCTTTGTTTTACTTTTCCATGCTTCCTGGTCTGAGTACAGTGTGAGATTTCCATGCGTTCTGGCCTGGGTGCTTATGTGTGACATTTCCATGCTTTCTGGCCTGGGTGCTTATATTAGGTCATCACGCACTGTATGGGGGCTGGTCTAACAAAACTTGCGAGGGCTGCTTTGGGTTACCAGTCGATTAATTAATAATTTTTGTGACTGACAGTGTGAAACTAACTGCACACTGCCACCAACGTCACCCTGCTTTTGAAGTAATACCTTTATGAACTCCGAACCCCTTAGGCCAATGGAAGTGATAAGTTACTCATTCAACTGTATTGCATGATTTTATTCAGTTTATCTGTTTAGCGTGGTTTCCAGCATTTTCGTTTATTTTGTCACATAAGTTATCTAAAAGTTGTATCTTTGAACTCATGAACTCTGTTAAAAATGGCATACCCCAGTATGGTCCTTTACCCAAATTAGCACATAAAGCCCTGGATAGTACCTTTTCAATGCATTAGTTATTCTAGCTAATTTATTCCAAAATTGTGCTTTGAATGCACTTTTGGTTTAATCTTTTTCAAAATGTTCACAGGGCAGGGGAACCTCCTATCAAAACCTTACTAAAAGGAAGGCTCCCTTGCTGAAATTCAGATCGGGTATGGTGTATTATTACATCTGACTTTGAGCATTGCCAGTCGAGGATGTGGGTGGAGCTAATAGATTAAGTGGGTGGAGCCAAAGGAGGAAGTGGGTGGAGCCGGAAAAAGTAGGTGTGGCCTCCGACAAACATTTGAGCACCTGCACTTCATATTTTACAAATTAAGCACTGCACGAAGCCAATTCCTTCCTTACACATGGTACATGAGACACTGGCGAGGCTACTGGTAATATGTACGACAATTTGGAATAATAACGTATTCTCTAATAATTTTGGAAAGGAACGAGCTAATGAACTGTGTTCCCGCATGATGGTGCAAACATCAGGAAAAGAGATGGGATATAAAACGCTAAGATTGCAATATCTTCTGGCCGGGGTTGGGCAGGGACTCCATAGTGCAAACATTGCTGTGCGCTATTTCGTGGCTGTTGGTGGCAGAATGAATGGATGGTTTCTTACAGCAGATGGTATATTTACCAAACCACCCTCTCCATAATGTGACCTTCCGTCCAATGCAAAGAGCCTGGTATGAGACAGCTGAGACATGCACTTCTTCTCTCACATTTTTCTGAATTAGTCAAAGTCAACAGGGCATCACTTCACGTCATGCTATTCGCCTGCCTTTTGGTTGTATATTTAGTGTGGCCTTGTTGCTACTATTTCCTCGCTCTACAATAAAAAAAAATGACATTTTTGATTTCATAGTCTATGACTATAATAAGGGTAAATAAAAAGAGTATTTTATTTACCCTTTTCCATCGAACACTCAATAAATGTTCAGGTGTGTCTGCAACAATGCTGTGGCAGTGCTTTCGCAAGTTTAGTTGTAGTGTACAGTCCTCCGTGATGTATAGCTCCTCCACGTCTTATCACAATGGTCATTCCTTCCTACTTTACAAGTGATCCTTCTGCTAAGAAGTTAGTCTGGATCTGAGCTTCCAATTTGTATTCATTTCAGACTGTTCAGTTCAAGGACTAATTCACATTGAGAATTTGCCATCCAGCCCTAAACCTTTCACAGCCTCAGTGCATGCTGGCCCTTTAACTGTAATTCTTTTATGATGACTCCCTGGAGGTAGGAAACAGATTTTAGTTTTGTACACAGAGCATATATCACTTAAACAGCTAAATCTTTTAGCAGCTCCAATGCCTATTACATTTAATCTTCTGGTGAACTGAACGTTTATTCTTCCACAAAACGGTATTATTCTATCAGTTATTTATTAAACTGGTTTCCATTCACTTCTTAGTTTCTTGCCATTTAGTCCATGGAAAAATATGTTTTAACTACATTCTTCAAATAGTAAAATGGTTGAAAGGGTCTCATTGTGGGGCTTTCTGAATCTGGCACTTTTCGACCTCCTGTTCTACTCTTTTCTTGGCAAACGTGTTTAACATTGAAATTCATGAACAAGAAAACGTGTTTTTTTCTCATCTGAATGTGCTATTTCCAGGCCATAAATTGAGATTACATGGTCCCCAATGCAAAAGGAAAACACAAATGGACTTTAGGTATCCTCTGGTGACATCAATCAGATAATGGGTATAAAAATGTCTGCCTTGATTGCTCATCACTCTTCCAGGCTCATCTGTGCTCTGCTTTAAACGTTCATTAACAGACTGAGACTCGAGTCCAATGAAAAATTACAAAAAATGAGAGAGGATAATTCACTTATTGATGAAACACCACTTCCATGGCTTCTATTGTAAGCATTCATTATCTTACACTTGATACGTTTTCCAGCAAAATACACTTCACGTACAATGCAACATTTTGAAGTGATGCTAATTTTTACAATGTAACTTACTAATTGCCTTCTTTCAGTTTGTTTTTATTGAATATTTTATAATAACAGTTTTATAAGCAGGCACTCTTCTAGACAGTTTATCACATGTGTCCCAGATATGGGCCTACGTGCAGCTCTCTACTTTCAATATATTTCCTTTTGGGTGTCCTGCTTATTTAACTTGATCTGTGCTTTGTGTGGGTTATGAGTGGGGGAGGTGAATGGGTATTTGACAGCGGGTTAAGCTTAGGTTGAGGAGAGAGTTGCTTAACCAAATATTCGACACTATCACTAAAGGTGTTCTAGGAATAGAATAAAAACGAGCAATGGCAAGGCCAAGAGGTCTCAGCAGTGAGACTCATTGTCTTTGCTGTAATTGTTTTCGTCAGATAGCCACTGAAAAAGTGAACGAATATTGGAATGTGTTTTATTTAAATATTAAAAATGTGTTTAAAGATGACTGCTGTGTATGCACACACATCCACGGTGGGTATTTTTGAAAGCATTTGTATTATTTGAATGAGTTCAGTTTAAAGATGGTGGCAGAGAATGCGCAAGCATTTGCAGCGGCCATCTGTGAATGGGATTATTAAATTAATGCAAACCCTGTCTGAGGTGCCCACTGCACATGCATGTGCATTCACCGTTTTTGGTGGCCATCTTGAAACAGTCAAAAAATATTTTGAGATAGCTGCACACCAATAGCGCGGCAGACGCTACAAAGTGAACAAAGTCAAGAAATGAAATGGGAGAGAGGTTTGAGACTCTTGGTTGGACAATAGGAAAGGGAGGAGAAGCAATGCACTATCTTGGGTAAAAGGGGGTGCCACACAGAGAGCAAAGAGGTGGGGGAAATTGAATGGGAAGAGACACACATAGTAGAGAGCAAATAAACACAAGCTCTCATGGAGGGCTAAAAGTTAAAACAAAGAAAAAAAGTTACCTGAATTGAAGCAGTCAGCAGTGGAAGGATATAAGCTAACTATTCAGAATACTGGGAGATCTAAATGCTTCTTGGTGGGACAAACACATAAATAGAAGGGAAATACTTCAAATCAAGAGGAGACAACTGAAATAGACAAGAAAGCCATCCAAACACGAGCAAGGGGCTGTCTCAAAGCACACTATATTATTTATTGTAAACAATATGTCTGATTACATTATGCTAAAGGTGGCTTTAGCCAATGATCTAAAAAGTAGATGTTCCCAATAATTGATACATTTGATACATTTTCTAAGTTGGAACATATGTCACAGCAAATTCGATGCCACTGCCATTGATCGGAGTCCCTGTGTTATAATCAGTTGGAATCTTTGCATGTTGAAGGTGTTCATTACGTTCTGACAGTGCATGATATATACCAGTTGTATCCCTAGTAAACTTCCAGGTGATAAGCCCTCTCTGATAAGTTGTATTATGTTATGGCGAAGACTGAAAGGTAATATGCCATCGCCTTGTGATGCAGGGCGTGCTACGAAATTCGTTTTATTAATTTAATTGTTTACTTACCTCCAATTATCCATATTCCGTTTTTTAATACCCCTTCCCTGCCCTTCCCCCGCCCCGCTTTTCCACCCCACGGAACTCCCTCCACCATCCGCGGCTGCACACAGGTGTGTGTTTTTGGAGTTTTCTTTTTGCAGATGTAACCCCTGTAAAGCCCCCACACACAAATATCCCTGTGAGCATAATTAACCACATGGAAAATATTGACGGATTATTCTGCATGAGGAATTGTATTGACGACTGCAAAGTCACGTTTTGAGAATGTGTAAATTGAGGTATTTGCCAGGAAGTGACATTCGGAAGTCAAATACCACTGACAACTGGGCCCGACAAGGAAATATTGTGCATGCAATCTCCCGCTCTTTCTTGATTTGCTTTATTTTACCATCTGGGGTGCGTGGAGACGCATCCATACCAGGACGCATTCCTCCAGCCCCCTCCACTGGTTTCACTGAAAGGTTCTACAGTTTATTAACAGCCCTGCTGGACAGTGGTTGTGCTCTCAATTAGGAGAGGTAATGAGTCGTGGAACATTCTTTGCAGCTCACTGTAAATGTAGCTGGGCTTACTATGCTCAGATAAGATGGCCCTTTCCTTCTCAGCAAGAAGCCTATTCACTGTGATTTATTCTCTTAAAATAAGTTGGTGAGGGCTTGTGCTGTGTAGAGCACAGCAATATCAAATGACCCATAAATCTGCAAATGGACCAGTAAGAGGCACCATCTGAGAAAGTTATCAGCAGTCACGTGGAAAAAAACATTTCCAAGATCCACAAAGAATTCGTAGTTTTCTTGGCTTTCAAGCACAAAGTTTGAAATCCCATTACTCCAATAAGTTTAGCGTGAAGATTGACGTCGAAACTTGGAATATAATTTACAAAGAACCTTTGGATGTACTCTAATACTACTCCAGACACTTATTTGTGATGTATTGACAGCATCTATGGTACTTTATATTCTCTGGTTCATAGAAGTTCTATTATGTTTACCATGCTTTTTGTAGCATATTGAACCTGTTCCAAGGAAGGAGTACAATGTGGTATGCAGAGATATACACTCGATATCAGGGACAGAAACGGACTGCACACTCACAACTTAGATTAACACTTGTTGGAAAACAATATTTCAAACGTAAACACCATCATAAAATAAAGAAGTCATAAAGTTACAAAATAGGCCGGACTCTACCAACAGCTGACATCGTGGATTCTTAGGCTACCAGCCACCAGCTATGTCAGGACAAAACTCAGCAAAATTGACTCTGCTTTCCTGGTCAGAAAACATGCCATTCTGATCACGTGCCCTGTGAGCCGCTCGTACTTTCCTCTCATTTGTTCTGATTAATCTGAATCCCCATCAAAACCAGCCGTGAACATGCACTGCCTGGCCATAAGCAAGCATCTAAAATGCATTTTTCCACCTTTAAAAGCTCAGTGGGCTGAAAGTGGTTACTCCTGCCACCCAAAATAATCATGGCATCCATTTGACTCAAAAGGCAGTATATACGAGGTTAAATAATCCCTAAACAGTGAGAATATAATGAGAGTTCATCAAATTCCTCCAGTTTACTAAAACCACCTCTGTTGAATCGGACATTCTTTTACAAAACATGCACAAAGTTGCGAATTTTACTGGCTTTGTAACTTTTCACAGATGTTCACACGTACCCTCTCCTGCTTCAAAGATCATTCGGATGGACAGCAGCTCCAAGCAGAACGAAACAAGCTCCAAAAATAAATGCATTTTTAAAGACACCTTATAAACGTCTATCCAAAAAGATGAGGGAAGGTATTGTAGCGGCGCGGTCTAGTTCACGCACGTCACGTACAGGCGTGACGTGCGGCCAGGACATTGAGGGATGCGCGCGCAGCGCGAGCGGAGAGCGCGAATTTGCCGATACTTAGCGGATGCGGCTCGGCGCTCTTTGGGTCCGAATCTATTAATAAAATACAAATCAACCAACTAATGTCCAGCGTCCTCATTGGGGGAGAACACTACATTACAATGGCGACGAGGGTGGGATACTAGACTCCCCTCCCCCTGCACAGAACCAGCCCACCAAGGAAACAGCATCTACAAGTGGCTAGAGGACACGCAGTGAAGGACAGGACCACGAGACACCTGGTACCAGGAGGAGCAGGCGGCCGAGAAGTGACCAGCAGCCCCCACACAGGTACCACACCCCAAAGAGCGTGGCGGAGCACAGCACAGCCCAGAGGAGGTACTTACCTGCCCGAAGGGGTAGCCCAAGCCCCACAGACACAAAGCAAAGTGCGCCGGAGCACGCTGCGACCCACCAGGCAGGACCGCGCTGGATCCCCCAGGCAAGATTGAGGGGGCGGACGAGGGCAGTCCTCAAGCGCGAACAGTCAAGGAAGAACAGGACAACGTGCCGGGAAGTCCCAGAAGCCAAGAGAGCGCACATCCCGTGATCAAGAGCGAGAAAATGAGTGCGCAGGCGGGGTACGCGATGGCGCCAGTGCAGTTCCTGCCCAGACCAGGGGAACCACTTATGAAGTGGGAAGACTGGAGGGAATACATCAATAATTTCATAGGAGTCCTGGAGGATGAGAGTGAGGAACAATTCAATCCCAAGAGGAAGAAACGCATTTTATTGCTCAACCTGGGCCCAGAAGGCCTGAGAATTTACAAAAGCCTAGTGCCAAAGGAGAGAGGAAGCACCGACGTGGACGTGTATGCCCATGCCATCGAAGACCTGAACGAACACTACAGGCCGGCGGTGTGCGTTTCAGTGGACAGGTTTAATTTTCAGCAAAGGAAACAATGCCCGGGAGAGACCGTTGAGGAATATGTTGCGGCCTTGAAGAGACTAGCGGCCACGTGCAAGTATGATAATTGGGAAGAGGAGTTCATCAAAGACCAGGTGGTGATGCATACCACGTGCACATCGGTGCAAGACAAGTTGTGGGCCAGCGGGGACACCACCCTAAAGGAGGTAATGGTAATAGTCAAAAGGGCAGAACTGGCGCGCAGGTGTGCGGAAGCAACGAGGAAAGAGACAGCCCCCAACGCCATGGTGAACAGAATAGGTGAGGAAGAGCCCCGCAGGGACTATAAAAACAAGGGTGCGGCAGCAAAGGGACCCAACAAATGGCAAGGCAACCCAGGCCCTCCAGGGAAACAAGCGGGTAGTAGCAAGAAACCATGCTATCGGTGCGGGAGCTGGTCGCACGAGGCGCACGACAGGAAGTGCCCAGCATTCCGCGCCAAATGTTCGTACTGCGGCATAGTGGGCCACTATGAGAAGGTGTGTCGGAGGAAGTCCTCGAAGAGCATGGTGAAGTATGTCGGACAGGACGACGAAGAACAAGAGGAAGGCGCAGAGGATGACGTCGTCACAATCATCTACATAGAAGATCAAGCACTAAGCGTAGATGGCCAAGTGTTGAACGTTGACGGCAAGAGAACGATTAAACCGGTCCTGGAGATGCTGATTGGCGGAATACCGATAAAGGTCGTGGCTGACACCGGATCACCCTACACCATCATCCAAAGAGCGGTGTGGGAGGAGAGTTTCGCACCACACTTGGGCCCACAACTGGAGAAGCTGGACATCCGCCCAGTGATGTACAACGGGGACCGCATTCCCATGGCAGGATTCAGACCATTAGATTTTAAGTTTTGAGGCCGGTCAGCCTTCTGCAAACTGTACATATCTGAGAGAGGACCCTCGGTCCTAGGATGGCTCGACCAAGGAGACCTGGGCATCAAGCTGGACCCAGGGGGCAAGGAACAGATACTACTCACAGAACCGGGGACCTGGCCCGACCTAGACAAATGGAAGGAAGAGTACCCCAAGGTGTTCGGAGGCACAGTCGGAAGGATGGAAAAATTTGCACACAAGATAGTCCTGAAGGACGATGCAGTACCGGTCGCCCACAAGGTGAGGAATGTGCCTCTGCGGTGAGGGACGCAGTGCAGGAAGAACTGCTGGATCTGGAACGGAAAGGGATCATAGAACCTATCACGTGCGCGGAGTGGCTTGCACCCCTAGTGGTAGTGAAGAAGCCCAGCGGGAAGATCAGGCTGTGTGTCGACCTACGTGAGTTGAACAAGAGCATAGTGGTGGAAAAGTTCCCCTTACCCCGGATCGAGGAAATGTTGGCCAGAACCAGGGGAGTCAAATGGTATTCCACAATAGACTTAACCTCCGCCTACCACCAGATCGCCCTGCATCCGGAAAGCCAAAAACTCACTTCCTTCATCACCCCATTCGGGTGCTACCAGTTCCGCCGCATGCCGTTTGGGCTGGCCTCGGCGGCTGCGGTGTTCCACAAGTTGATGCACCAACTGTTCAAAGATACTGAAGGAGTCCAATATTTTCAGGACGACATCCTGGTAATGGGGCGTGACAGACCAGATCACGACAACAAACTAGGAAAGGTGTTGAAGATCCTTGAGAATAAGGGCCTCACTGCCGAATGGACCAAGTGCCGGATAGGAATGGAGTCCATCACGTACCTGGGGCATGAGATAGGGGTGCGAGGAGTCACCCCGAAAACAGACAATCTGAGAGCCATCTGCGAGGCGCCACCGCCGTCCAACAAAGAGGAAGTCCGATCGTTCCTCGGAATGGCGGAATATTATAGTAAGTTCGTGCAGCACTTCGCATCCAAATCCCATCACATGAGGCAGCTGACACGGGACAACACGGAATTCTGCTGGTTGGAGGCGGCGCAAAGTGAATTCGAGATTGTCAAGAGCGAGGTGGCCGGAGCAGTCCCACTCCAAGGATACGACCCCCAAGGAACCACGGTACTGACCACGGACGCCAGCGACAAGTGACTGGGCGCTGTCCTTATGCAAGATCGAGGTCAAGGGAGGATGGAGACGATCAGTTTTGCATCCCGCACGCTCAGTGAGACCGAGAAGAAGTACAGTGTAATTGAAAAGGAGATGCTGGCGGTCGTATGGGCCATGACCCGGTTCAGGCAGTTCTTGTGGGGCACACGGTTCTTGTTAAAGATAGATCACAAACCCCTACTGAAGGTGCTAACGTCCAGCGGACACCCAAGTGCCACGCCGCGGATCTCAAAGATGACCCTCAAGTTGTTAGAATTTAGGTACGATGTAGAACACATCCCCGGCAGCAGGAACAAGGTGGCAGACTACCTGAGTAGAGTGGCTGCTATGGACCAGACGGGAGAGAACCAAGAAGGGACAGAAGAAATGGTGGCACTCATGGAAGACCAAGAGAAAACCATTGGGCATCTGGAGTGGAGGCAGGCCTATGGGAAAGATCAAGTCCTTGAGGAAGTAAAATCCTACATCACAAAGGGGTGGCCTGAGAAGAGACTGACCTGTGGAGGCCTCAACCCCTACTTCGAAGTCAGAGAAGAGTTGTCGATGGACGACCAAGGAGTGTTTGTATACAGAGGGGAGAAAGTCATCCCCCCAGCAGAAATCATCCCCCAACTATTGGACATGCTCCATGAGGGACACTTGGGGATCGGAAAACTGAAACTAAGGGCCAAGCAAAACTACTGGTGGCCAGGGATGGACGTGAGGGCCGAGAGGCACGTCAGAGACTGCCCCCAGTGCCAAGGGGCAGACAAAACGCTCAAACCACTCCGCCCAGCCCTTGGCAAATTTGACCCCCCAAGGAATCCGTGGGAGGAGTTGTCCGTGGATATAATGGGCCCTATCCTGGATGGGCGTGGAGTCCAGAAGTATGTGTGTGTCATGGTGGATAGGTACTCGAAATGGCCAGAGCTGAAAATAGACGAGGCGATGGACACCGAGACCATCATAAAGTTCCTGGCGGACACGTTCGTGAGGGAAGGGATCCCGAAGTCCATCTTAAGCGACAATGGCCCCCAATTTAAATCAGACAAATGGAGTAACTTTATGCAAAGAAATGGAATTCTAGCAAAGCACACGTCCATATACCACCCGGCTGGGAACGGACTTGTGGAGCGATTTAACAGAGTGGTAATGGGCTCTGTGCAGGCAGCCATCTCCAACAACAAGGACTGGGAAAGAGAGATTGAACGCATGGTGTGGGCGTACAGGATCACCCCCACAGGGACAGGGTACAGCCCTTTTCAAATACTGAGAGGCCGCGAACCATTCACCCGGGACAACCGCGTGTGGAAGGAAAAAGTCATAACAAGTGAGTGGTCCCCTGCGGTTGTGCCAGCCAACCTGGAAAAAGCACAAGCCGTTTACTCTAGACACTACACCGCCCGGAGAAATGTGAAGGAGACCGAGCTGGAGAAAGGGGAATGGGTGCGAGTAAAACTGGCCACGCTAAGAAGGAAAGGAGAGAGTAAATACAGCAAGCCCCTGCAAGTCAAGGAAGTGAGGGGTAGAGCGGCTTTACTGAGTGTTGGCAACGTGTGGTCACAGGATCGCATGGCTAGATGCAGCGGAGTGCAAGGAGGGAACCGAGGAGGAGAGGACCCAGGAGATGGAGAAGAAGGGTCTCAGGAACAAGAACGATCAAATGGAGAGTTGGAGATGAGCAAAGGAGAACAGTGGAGAGAGAGAATAGACTATGGTGATCAAGGACTGGCTGGTGAAGCGGGAATGAGCAGGCGAGATGGAGGCGCGACCGCGCTTGAGAGTGGAGGAAGGAGCGAAGAGACGCAGGAGAGAGCGATCCCGCCTGACCCCCCGAGGCTCACACGGAGTGGTAGAGCGGTGGTTAAGCCTACCAGATTTCGAGACTTTGATATGAGCGACGGACAGTGAGTTTAATGTTTGTTGGGAAAAAAGGGGAGATATGTAGCGGCGCGGTCTAATTCACGCACGTCACGTACAGGCGTGACGTGCGGCCAGGACATTGAGGGATGCGCGCGCAGCGCGAGCGGAGAGCGCGAATTTTCCGATACTTAGCGGATGCGGCTCGGCGCTCTTTGGGGCCGAATCTATTAATAAAATACAAATCAACCAACTAATGTCCAGCGTCCTCATTGGGGGAGAACACTACATTACAGGTATAGTCCTTTCTCTGTTATATGAAGTGATAAGTTAGAAAAAGTACTGTAAATTCCGCAGACTGAAAACACTTTCTTCAAATTGAGAGCATTGTCTTCAGCAGCAGACTTCCAAAGCCTTTGCTGCCAAGCAGACTTGCAAACGGACTGACAGGTTCCTCTGTGGAAGAAGGGAGGATGATCCCACCACAGAAATCAATTTTGCAAACACTATAGCTCTGTAAGGCAAACCTCTGTGCATCGGGTTTGGGGTGGGTAGCTATCCTATTGATACCTACAGCATGATGCCAAGGTTGAGCTATAAAGAAACTTTCACTAGGGAAGTAGAGGTTCACTACATTATTGAATAATCTTTACAAGGTGAAAGGGTTAGTCAGCCCTGATGGACTTTAGACATGTCATGTCCAAATCACTGCACAGAAGCTTAGTCTGCTGGGCTTCCAGAGTCAGTAAGCTGTGCTTTGCCTCACAGACGAATAGTTTTCACATGAGCAGTGTTTTCTTTATTTGGTGCTTAGAATCTTCCACAACAGACAGACTCATTACCCTTACATTCTACGTCTCCATTCTAGTAATACCTTATGAGGTAATCCACCTCAATGACAGGAGAAAGAAGACAGGAAATGATGCTCACCAAGTAACGCACATATCTCCTCCGGATGCCATAAAGTATTTGGTTTAACCAACGACACTCCGTTTTGATTTTTTCCACCGACTGAAAGAAGGATGTAGGAATATATTATAGCTGTGTGTGAATCGCAACTCAAAATAAATACAAAACTATAGGTCACAATAGACAACTATAAGTCACAGAGAAAAGTACATTCAAAGGAAACCAGCACGAAGAATAGTTTTTAAAAAAAATTAAATCTGATTCATTTAATAACAATCATATTAAAAAGTAGACATCAACTGTCATACTAACATATACATACATTTACTAATTAAAAGCAAAAAACAAATTAGACAATTTTGCTATACTTCAATACATTTAAATTCACAAGAAGTAAAAAATAAGTGGCAATGATTATAGTTCGACGCGCGTTTCGGCGTTGCAAAAAACGCCTTCTTCAGGAGCCACAATTTTCATCTAGAGAAATGAAAAATGCACATAGTCAGCATAACATATATCAAAAAAGCCTTTTCTCTAGCAGTCTTTATAAATGACAAAAAAGCATAAGCTTCTTTTACAATATTATTAAAATACATAAAAACAGTCATAGGTGCAGAACCTTGAAAACACTTTCCCTATATTGTCAAAGTAATCTGAATATTACTCAACATGATACAGACTAATATTTTTATATTTGAGCAGTTGTGAATCAATTGTCCCGAGCCCATTAGACAATAGCCTTCAGTAGGCTAGGATCAATTGATAATTCTCTATATTACAATGGTAAAGCAGGGGTCAATTTCTCATTATGACCATTATTTCGAGGCGAGCATCTAATTATAAGCACCTCGGTTTGACATCAACTTGTGTACTCGTCACATGGGGCCTCTTTAAAAGGTAAACTATTCGATGTCTGCTGGCCTAGTTCTATAATATGCACTTCATTGATTGTCCTACAATTGTGATGCATAATGAGACTGATTTTACATTATTATTGAACCTGGAAGGCCTCGCTTATTCGTTGGTTTTTTAAATCTTAACACTATGGTCTCACTCTTACCAGATAGATATCTGTCGATCACTTGCATCAGCGTTCTAATATGTTATTGGCCAGGATGTAACCACCCTTTGCGGTTAATACGGACGAATTATAAATCTATGGCAAAAGATACATAAAATATGCATGTAAGCGTACTAGCGGTTCTTCAATTAGTAAACACTTAGAATATATTATAGCCACCTACTGGAATTGAGCCTCTGTCGGTATATCCCCTGCTAATCGAGTTTATCTACTGCCTGGCTTTAGGTAGTGGGAGTAGGAGTGGAGGTGGTTAGTTAAATTGTTGAAAGGACGTCATTACAAAGCTTGAAGGTTGCAATAATGTAGTCAAGAATTTGCACATCTGGAGAAGAAAGAAATGTGTTGATATGAACCGAGGCTGTCTTCTGGATACTCTAAGTGAGGGTATGTACTGGGTAAGTCCCCTTTGGTGCGTGTGCTGTTCGTGCTTATTTTATGGCACAGTTATTCTTTGTGTGCGCACACTGGATAAGGGAACCTGCAGATGTGTTACTTAAGAAACAAGGGGCCACATACAATAAACTCCAAATTTGCAATTTCTAAATAGCAATTTTTTAAAAATCTTCATTTGGTAATCGCAAAAATCTATGCATTAAAAAAATCACGAATATTTAGCGATTCAGTAAAATTTGCTATTGCTAATAACGATTGCGTATTACGGAATCGCAAATAGCGAATCCACAATTTTTGAATCACAAATAGCGATTCCGAAATATCGATGCAGCATGATGACATCACAACCAGGAAATGATGCTGGAATTGCTCACACCTGTGCACTTAGAGAGATAGAGGAGGAGGCAGACTGCTGGAGTAGAGCAGAAGGGAGCATTTTGGAGAACAGTACCTGTGTAAGGACATCAACATGGCTTCTGGAACAGGTGACAAGAAAGCAGAAGGGCGCAAGAGGAAGCGGAAATTCAGTGACAAAGAACTTGAGGTCCTCATTGAGGAAGTGGTCCAGAGACACGACAAACGGTTTGGTAAGCAGTCACACTACATCCCAGAGTCTGTGAAAAGGAAGATATGGTTTGGAATCCAAACCAGGATTAATGCTGTGGGGGTCACACAGCACTCCATATCAGACCTGAGCAAGCGCTAGTATGACTTTTCGGAGCCGTACAAAGGAAAGGGTTGCTGCAAGGCTTGCAGATGCCAAAAAGACAGGAGGGGACCATCAACAGAAACAGCCAACACACCCCTGGAGGACATGGTGGTGTCAACAGTGCATCAAAATGTTATGACACGCGGTTTGCGAGTCACCTTAGAGCTGCATAGCCGTATACACATTTGTGATCCAAATACTACACGTAAACCATTCTGTTTCAAAAGTTCAATCCAATTTATTCCAAGTCATTTCTCAATGCTTATCCGTCACGTCAAAGGTACGAGGTTTCATTATTTCATGCGTTTTTATTACTCAAGAATTGCCTATCCGGGCCTATTCACAAGCATGTTGAGAAACTTGATTCCTCCATCACATTCAAATTCACCCAATGCATTTCGGTCTGTGACCTTCGTCAGGGGTATCTGTGGTGTTAAAAAGATATGTGTCAACCAAACACTTAGTTAGTATTCCCAAATAGTGTATTACACACCCTTTCTATATATTTTAGAAGATATATATGACATTTGGGTTTTTGTTCCTCAATTTTATGCAACCCAGCATAACACTAAACAAATTATTGTCAAAAGTTACAGGAAAAGGTAGCATAGAATGACCAAGGTTTTTCCTCAAAAAACACTATATGTTTTCACACACACAGTGATCAGCAATAAGGGTTGTTAGAGTACCCTGGGAAAATGTATGGAAAGGTGAGAGTCTTGCTTCTTCTCTCTGGAAGAGATTTTCTTTGGCTTGTCCTCAATGGAGTGATCTAACTCCACCATGGGATGTCCCTTTAGTCTTTTGGGAAATTCAAGTGGCCACCTTTAAGCCCATGAATCCAGAAGGCATAAACTGCCTCACCTTAACATTTAGACTTTTGGTGTCAACTACTTGAGCCAGAAAGTTAGGGCAATCTTTCTTTCAGTTTTAGAAGCAAGAGTAGTTGTGAGGTCATATCCCAACATAAAGTTTGTACTACTTTAGTTAGATGATAAGACAGTGTTGCCTGTATTTTTCTGGATCCTTCAACTTAGCAAGAAAGATGACTACGTCTTTTGGATATGAAAATAATTATTTCTGTTTATCTTCAAATGTTTCCGAATTTTAGAAAGGTGCAACATCTCTATGTGACTTGATCCACTGGTCAAGGGAATAAAGGCTTCCCCAATGACCATATTGCGGGCCTGGTTTCTGGCATCAGCATCCATTACTGTTCTCAGAATGTTAGGTTATGCATACACCCGCAGTTAGAGCTGTTTTCCTGCCCGGTCGATCGTGTTTCCATGCACTTTGTTGATGGTAGAATAAACAGTTGAAAAGACACCTGGTGGTCCTGTGGCACTTCCCCTTACATATGTCACTGGATTTGGTCTACAAGTGCTGTGTCCTACTCATTGATATATCATCCATTTGTTGTTGGCATTTAAGTAAGTTCAACAACGTGGGTGGTTGTATTATCTACCTAAGTTAAGAGTATTCCCTTGGAAGGAATATGTACGTCATCAACATAGACTTTTTCAGAAACATGTATCTAATACTAAAGGCTGCAGAGAATATATGATAAGAACAAAACATCTTGGATTTAGGGTACTGAATTAATTTCTATCCTAATTCTTCAAATACAACAGTCTTATATCTGTTGGTGGTGCATGAGAGTATGAAGTGTTGTTTTGAAACAAAGCCAGAGTTGTTGGTTTGGGTATTCCTCGTACATAATGACTGGGAAAAAGGTTATTGAGATAGTGTCCCAGATTACTTACTGGTAATCTTCATTGCTCTTAATACTATTGGTCTTGTACCAGACCTCCCATCCCTTGCCCTTCTTCCTGTCTTTGTTATGTGCTTGGGTAAGACAGGAGGGCGCTGGGTAGGACAAGGGGCGGAACATGGTTTTGATTTGATTTGACTTGCTTTATAGACTTGTAAAGCGCACGTATGCCCAAGGGCGTCTTGGAGCTGGAAATGGCAGGAGCGCTGAATGTTTGACATGCCCTGGTGATTCTAATAATTTAGCAGCAGCCTTTCCTGTTTTCTTTATCCTATCATTGAGGTGCATTACCTTATACATAATGACTGGACTTCTGGACTAGTAGTAATGACGTTTTCTGGTTAGTAATCTGGACATTTCTAAGATATCTACATTTGTAAACTGTTTAGGAACTTGACCATTAGCTGACAGAGCTATGTCATGTGAAAGAGAACATTTCACATGAATTGAAGTTTGCTAACAGCAACAGTAATAATTTTAATAGGCTTAGAAAGCGCTTGTTACTGTATGTTTGCTGCTCATAGCACTGTTAATAAAATAAGTTAGTGATATGCAATTCCTGAAATTATTGACCTTATAAAGATGAAGAATCGATTTTGCCCTGATCGGTTTCAAATCTGTTTCCTGCGAGTCACATAAATCTGCCAGCACTTTATAATAACCTCAGTGCGCCACAACCTTCCCCATGGTCATTGTACTAAATCTTGAGTGACCGCTCATATATTTCTTGGGAAACAGATGAGTCGTTGATTTATCACTTTCTTTTTATAACCACTGAACCTAACAAGAAGACAAGCCCAAATCGTGCTTATTGAGTCATAAGCTGACTAACGAATAAAGTATTTGAATGGGGCCTAGCCAACGCATTCATTTAACAACACTTACTCATTTTAGGGAATGAATTGCAAAACTTGGCTAATTCCCAGGGACGATTACTGTACTGTGTCTGTTTTCGTAACTCAAAGACCACGGGTCCTTTCTGCCCAAGACAGGTCATTATTTCCAACAAATTCCTGATACTACTCACACCCAGGGTGCAATGTGAATCATTCTGTAATGGAGGACTGCTTCCCTCAGACACGTTCACTGTAAGATCTGTAATGGCCCCTGAGGGAACATGTCTGCTCACTGAAAAAATGCCATTCCACCTGTAGGGGAAACGAACAGTGAGAGGCTTTTTCGCAATCTTACAACTAAACTTCCAGGATCTGCTCATTGTTTTCACACTATGCAGCTGCCTCTAATGGAACGGAAGCCTGAAACTAATAAGCAGACCCACAAACAAGCCTGGGGCCCCTTGGAGTGTGGCACACAACATCTGTACCGAACACCACGGTGTAGCGGTGCCAACCTGGGATTTGGAGCTGAGCCTAATGATCGGTTACTCACCGGTAATATTCATTACTCCGAGTCGTAGCCCTCCCCGTCCCAGTCCTTACCCATGAGCATAGCTCCTCCCACCAGAAACTCCCAAGCAACTAAAAACCCATCCCTTCCCTCCAGGCCACACCCACACCCTAAGGCATATAATCATGTGACCCGCCCATCCACATCCTGTACCACCAAGCACAAGAAGCCGAACAGGGAGGGAGGGATGGGAACCAGGACTGGGACGGGGAGGGCTACGACTCGGAGTAATGAATATTACCGGTGAGTAACCGGTCATTACCTCCTCGTCAGCCCTCCCCGTCCCAGTCCTTACCCATGAGCAGATACCAAAGCAAGAATCGGCTTCACACAAAGCAAAACAGACTCTAGCCGCACAGGTAGGAAGGCACACAACCCGAGCAGAACGCAACCCAGCGTCCCCAAACCCAGGAGACACCGACCCACACATCAACCAACGACTAGAGGACATAAAGGCTCGAGGAGAACACCCAGCAGCACACACGTAGAACACAGCCAGGGAGGCCCCCCGGAAGCAAGCCCAAGAAGCAGCCACCCCCGAGGCGAGGAACCCCGAACCGACCCAGGCGCCAACACACCACAAGCCCAACAGCAGGCCGCACAGCCAACACAGCCACCGACGGAGAGCAGCCACAAAAGGCCCCAAAACAGGACCAGCCAGCCCAAAGGCAACAAAAAGGGAAAACCACCCCATAAAAAAGGCACCGTAGGAAGGAGGAACACCTCCAGAGCCCGCACAACCGTCAAACAGAGCAGCTGCACCTAAACCCCAGAAAGAGGAACAGGACAGAAAACAGGCAGAACCAGAAACCCCAACAAGGAGCAAAGGAACGAAAGAACGGTGCCAGGAGGAACCATCCAAAACCACCCGGACACCAAGGGGCACACCGGTCCAATGCCCGAAGCATGAAAGGCCAACACATCCGCCCACAGAGCTTGCAGGGAGGACACAGGCCGACCAAGTCGAAGCCAACCGCCCAGAAACCCAAGATCCGCACCGGAACCCAATGCAGACACACCCCGTGTCGGACAGAAATCCAGGAGGGAAAACCCCACGACCGGCACAGGACAGGAGAGGCGAAGGGCTCCCGAATTGAGGAAAGGCACACAGCAGGCCCCCGCCCAACTAAGGATAGGGCAACCACCCCCCAGACAGTGCCGGGCCAAACCAGAGAACAACCTCAACCCAAGGCGATCCTCGGAGATGCAAAACAGGACCAACAACGGAACCCCGAACCAGGTCAGCCAGAGGCCCAACACCGTCAGGGAGGGAAACACCCCACGCAGGTGAGACGCCACAAGAACAAAACCCCCGGCAGACAGAAAGCCCAAAGGGAACTTCAAAAAGAACCACCAGGGGACACAATCACAGCAATGGCAGGAATCGAACCCAGGCCTCAGAGGGCGGGCACCACCAAAGGTACAAGAAACACCTACTAGCCAAAGCTCCAAGGCACCACCACACAGTCCAACCAGACCGACAGGAACCTCAAGAGGAGCCAAGGCAGAAAGAGGCCAGGCCAACCGAACAGACCACAGGAGATCACGAAAGCAGAAGAAGGACCCAAACCCACACCAGTGCGAGCCTGCGCCACCAGAGGCACAAGACAAACCATTGAGCTAAAGCTCTCCGGTCAAAAATGAAAGCACCACAAGAACCAAAACCACCAAGGGACACCACGAAAGCAGAGGCAGGATAAGAACCCATCGCTGGTGTGAGCCCGCGGCAGCAGAGGCACAAGACATACCAAAAGGAACAGGTCCAAGGACAATCAACGCCCAACAAGCCCAAGACAGGCACAGAGGCAACCGCTCACGGGACATAAAAGGGCAGCCACGCAAGAGGAGCGAACCACCAGCCAACAGGACCACCCGCGGCCAATGGCCACACCCCCCGGAAACAACAGCAGACAGCCCAAAGAAGCCGGAACCCAAAGCCCCAGAGCAAGACACACCAGGGGGGAACAAGTGCCAACGGGCCCAAGGAACAAACCCCACAGCAGCAGACAACAGCCGCCGAACATGGAGCCGCCGGGGAGAAGCGGAAGACTGAGCCCCCAACAACCACTGCAGTCCTCGCAACAGAGCCAGCCCGCAGGGCACCGGCAGGAAGACCCCCCCAACCGAGGCGCAGAAACCACCCAACGAACAGTAGCACCCGAGTGGCGCAAAGAATGGAAGACTCCAAGAACAGAATCCACCCAAACCGACTCAGGAGCCGGCAAACACCCAGTGAAAGGGCCGGAGCCGGAAGGAAAGAAGAGGAAGAATCAACCAACCGTCCAAGGATGGGAACACCCGGAACCCCAGAGCAGGTCAAACAGAGTAGCTCAACAAAACCACCCAGGGAGCCAAAGGTCAGCAAACACACCAGGAGACGCAGACCATCCAAAAGGCGGCCCCAAAAAATGGAAATGAACAACACCCCCACTGAACGTAGGAACCACCACGAAGCCATGTGAACTGTCATAAGAAAGCAGGCGTCCCAAAGAACCAGAGAAGCCAGGAAAACCCCACCAACAGGAAGGGAAGAAACAATCGAAGAGACACCATCATGAAGGAATGAAGAGGGTACCACACAGGCCCAACAGAAACAAAGCCCCGAAAACCGAGAAAGAAAGCCCGACACATCGCCAGAGAACCCGGAACAGGGGCCGCGCAGAACACATCCAGCAGCTCAGCCCAACAAAGAGGGACCAGAGGAAGAGGAAGCACACAGAAAACCCCGGGACATGTGGAAGGAAGGGACCCACCGGCCGCGAACCACACTACAAAAGGGTCGGGCAAGCAAAGTCAACGAAAGGCAGACCAAAAGCCCGCTCACAACCCGTAAACTACCCACACCGAGAAACGGACTGGAGCCAACAAGAACGACCACAGCCGCCAAACCGAACAAGGGCACCAACGGAACCCTAAACTGGATAGAGCCCCCGAAGGAAAGCCCCATCACAGCAGCCCCACAAGCAGCACCGTCTCCCCAGGCCAAAAGCACAATAGCCATTGAACAGCCACAGAGGACCAAGCCGCAGCCGAACCAAGGGAACCGAAGGACAAATCCGCCAGGAAAGGCAACAGCAGTCCCAACACGGAAAAAGAATCAGAGGGATCTCAGCCCACAGCACCCGGTAGTCCAAGGTGGCCACCCAACCAGGCACCAACCAGGCCCGACCACGCCTAACTCCCGAGAGCAGACCAGAGCAGGTGAAACCAGGGATGCAAGGCCGTAGGCCGCACAGAAAATCCAGACAGCCACACAGAAGTAACCGAACCCAAAAGCAGGGGCAAGGCACAGACAAAACTGTAAGACCAGAGGCAGAAAAAGACGTATCCAAGGCCTCGCAACAAGCAGGACCACAGAATAAGAAGGAACGGCACCCACAGATACCAACAGGCCCCGAGAAGGCACACCAGCCAGCAGGGATCGACCATCACTACAGCCAGGACACCACAGCGAACCACTGTAAAGGACACTCTTACAGAAAGAAGGAGGCCTACAAGCCCTATCAACAGGAAAAAGGGGAAAAGTCTACAGACTTCCCACCTCCCAAGGGCCAAGGGAACCCCAAACCGTCCCAAACACGTAGCAGAACACCGGGAAGCCTGCCCACAGGACTCACCCGAAACCACGTCCGGAGCCACGACAGCAAAGCATCCAGCACATGACAACAGTGAAGGAGCAGCGAAAGACCCAGCGACCACCACCCCCCAGACACAGCGGAGCCCAAACCACACATCTCCAGAAGGGGAACAGAACGGAGAAAGTAGCGCCCAGACCAAGCAATGCAAGATCCACAAGGGCCAATCAGGGAACGCCACACCCCACCAGGACAGTAGGCCAGCCCAAACATGACATAAAGAGGGAGTCCCGGACCCCTCCAAACACCAGGGTCCCACTAAAGCAGGGACTCAAACGCACATGAAACAACAGGTATCCAAGGGGAACAAAACACAGCCGCCAAGCAGACCGTCACACACCTACCTGAAAGGAGGACAGACGTGCAGAGAAGCCAGCCATGCACAACACACACCCCCTCCCACCCCGGGCGAACCTGCTAGGGCAGGGAATCAACCTGGAAGAGGGGAGGCCCCAGCAGGAAGACAAGACGTGCCATCACCACGGGACCCCGCCAGAAACAAAAGCAATGCCCCTCAAAAGGGGCAGAGAGCGACCCATGGCAGGAGAAAGAGGCCAGGGGAGAAACCAAGGCCCACAGCACACAGAGTCCTGACCCCCCCAAAGAACCGGCCCCAGGCATGCGTCTTGAAAAGATAAGAAAGCACATGTACTCCGTTAAGGGCAGGCTCAAACACCCATCACGCTCCACAGTACACAGAGGATCATGTCACTATGTTAAACAGACGTAGCCGAGGCGCAGCCCAACACAACCAGAACACCAGGACTACCCCAGACGGAAGGACAAAGGGATGCACAGGAGAAAGAACAGGCAGCCCAAACATCCAAACAGACACGGAACCAGTGGAAAACGTAACGGCGCGCTTTTTACGAGCACCAGTGGCATCACAGAAGGACACATGATTACGCTATGTAGGCGGGGGAGGAAATGCGAAACGCTCAGAACCATACGAGGTCGAAGCAATGCCAACACCCGAAACCGGGCAACCGAGGCCAAAGCCGGAAGCCGTGCATGGGACACCACATCCCTGCCCCCGAACACCCGGACAAACTTGCCGCACCTGACGACGGGGTGGGGGGAGCCGCGTGCCCATCTCCCCGTAATGGCAGCAAACAGTGGGAAACACGGGCCCGTTACGAGCACCCAGCCTCCAAACACACCACCAAGGAGGAGCCAAACCGCCACGCCACAGGTGAGCAGAGAGGCCAGCCGCGCCCAACACATTGGGGTGAACCCACATGGGCAGGGAACATACCCGGAAGAGGGGAGGCCGCAGCAGGGAGACACCACCCCACACCAGGCAGTCAAGGCCCCCCAACCCCACGGTCCCGCTAAAGCAGGGACTCGAAAGTACATGGAAAGAAAAACAGGTACATCAGGGGAACAAACGGCCGCCCAGCAGGCCGTTTCACACTCACCCGAAAGGAGGCACCGGTCCAGTACATCCCCACAACGAAGTTGCCAGGAAATGAATTCCGCAGAAAAAACAAACAGGATGCGGATGGGCGGGTCACATGATTATATGCCTTAGGGTGTGGGTGTGGCCTGGAGGGAAGGGATGGGTTTTTAGTTGCTTGGGAGTTTCTGGTGGGAGGAGCTATGCTCAAGGGTAAGGACTGGGACGGGGAGGGCTGACGAGGAGGTAATACTGACGCGGTTCTGGCATGGCCCTGATGGTTAAAGTATATTGCGGCAATATGTGTGTATTTGATTTATGTCCGTACTTGGTTACATCTCATCAGTGGGCGGGGATTTGCTGGCATGAATGTGTGTGTGGCCGAAACACAAAACTGCATAAGAAAAAAATTGCATTCGGGTGTTTCCTCTCTCAAGCCCATTGTTTAGCGCTTCTTTAACTTTGTTTTAAAATGAAACATATCCCAACAGTTTGCATATTTCTTAGTCATATGAAAGTTTGTTATTGTTTTCATACAAAATAAAATATAAATAATTTATATATTGCTAAAAAAACAAAGTGATGTGTTCCTGGCGACGTGATATGATGATATATGCTTCGAATTCCGAGATCATTTCTACTTTACAAACGAATCAGTTGTGCAAATGACACAGGAAGGAACATTTACACTCACGTTGGAGTGACCTTTCCAAAGAAACCGGGCCAATATCTCTCTGGTAATTCTATAGACCTTCATGAGAGGTAGTGACGGATATATCTTTGCAAAGTCAAAGTCATAATTTATAAAAAAAAAAGTTATAGTGATCCTGCTTCATATGGTTATGTCGTCAATGCAGTAGTCTAAAATAGCAGGAAAGAGTAACCAGGCTGTTTCCCATTTCACAATATTCATATAAGTGGAACTTAAACTACAAATGTGTATATCTAAATGTATATTTTGCCTTGACAAGCACAAGAACTTAACTGTTTATTAGTATTGTTATAAACCCACTCAGCAGTCTCTTGCATACCCTTGACCTGTAATTAATTATTTATTTCAAATGAAGAAATGCTACAGTACTATTAACTTAATTTTGAAGTAAATCTTCAGCTAATTGGACTATATCGATATAAAATTATTTCTGATGTAAATCAAAATATAAATTGCCACCTAAATGAAAATATTCTGCATTAAAAATGATTAAAAGTGATGTATATAAAATGTAATGCAATTGTTATTTTTATTAATAACAGTTACAATAATTTCACATTATTTCTTATGCGTTTCTATTTTAATTCTGTACCTGCGCTACTTCCTGTGGGAGGGCGTTGCTCTACCAGTGGTTGGCCATGTGTGATTCTGGACTTACCAGTAAGTTAGAACTAACATACGTTTGGATTTTGTGAATAGTCACATGTAGGAAAGGGATGTATGACATTAAAACGCACACTTTTACAACGCATACCTTTACAACGCATTTTTTACAACGCAACATCCATTTCAACGCATTCCATTACAACGCATGCCATTACAACGAAATTTTAAAAACTACATTTACAACGCATTCCATTACAACGCATAATACCTTTACAACGCATACCATTACAACGCATAACATTACATTGCTTGTTTTGGTAAGTATTGGATAGTGTAGGGGTAAAATTACTATTCTAACTCCAGGGGGTGCAACAGTAGGGTAAGTGTTGGATAGTGTAGGGGTAAAAATTACTATTCTAACTCCAGGGGGTGCAACAGTAGGGTAAGTGTTGGATAGTGTAGGGGTAAAATTACTATTCTAACTCCAGGGGGTGCAACAGTAGGGTAAGTGTTGGATGGTAATGTTATGCGTTGTAATGGTATGCGTTGTAATTACTGAGTTGTAATGACATGCGTTGTAGTGGTGTGCGTTGTAGTGTCATGCGTTGTAATGGTTGCGTTGTAATTCCATGCGTTGTAATGGATGTTGCGTTGTAAAACTTTTGTTGTAATGGTAGTGCGTTGTAAAAGTTGCGTTGTAAAGGTTGTTTCCCGTAGGAAAGCAACTAAAAAGTCTAAGTTACCTTTGTAAATCAGGCCCTATGTAAAACTTCCAACAGCACCTTTCTTAAACTACTGGCTTACAACCTCAATTTGTTATTGCCTTCTGTGACTAGCTATCTTTCCATAGTGCAGTTGGGTGGTGCAGGTATTACTTTAAGGGAATTTTGCAATCGTGTCTTATCCAAATGTGCACCAAGTATGCCAAAGCTATCGCCTCAACTACAAGGTAGTTCAGCACGAACTGTCTGTCCTTGTTGTAATGACCTTTCAGAATTGTCTGCAATGCAGAAAACTAAGATTCTCTCATCGAAAGTGACTGAATTCCAACGTCTGGGGGAACGTAGGTGTAGAAGTTACTCCAAAAGATGAATACCACAGGGAAGGGATGAACAACAGTCTTTATTAGGTCCGCAAAGATAAAAGGACACAACGACCTCAGCCACAGCTCCGGATCCCAAACGGGTGACAGCTTGAACACACACAGCGGCGCTCGCCTTGGAATCTTGGTCGTGTTGACATTCCAAGTGATGTCACCACGAGACGTTCCACTACGCGCGGTGCTGTGAAAAGGGGGGAGCACGGTGCATGGGAAATACCACACATCCCCCTTCCCTACGAAATGAAACAACAGAAAAACATGGTATACAAGAAAAAAGTTACATCGTCACGTATTGTTTTAAATGACTGGGCGGTCTGATTACTCTCCGGCTTGTTCTGCTAACCGGGTGTGAGATCGTCCCATGTTCCCTGGGACTGGGTTCCTCGCCCACCAATGGTTTGTTTTCACTCCCTCCCTCCACACTGGTATCCTGCTTAGGAGGGCGATACCTCACAACTCTTCCCAGGTTCCAGATTTTCCCCTCCTGGGTTTTTACAGCATTCCTAAACAATTTTACAATCTTTGTGGGCCTGCTGTATTCCGATCAACTCGCCCTGCCAGTAGGTGTTCTGATTTTAATGTCATCTCCTACTTTGAACCCTGCCTCTTGTGTGGAGTGTAGTCTATCAAACCTTTCTTTCCTCTCTTCCATGGCTTTGCTTTGTCTCACTAGCCCCCTCGATTCTTTGGAGTGGTCTGCCCAGCCCTTGTGCCACCCCATCCAGCCTGGTGATAGTTTAGTGTTAGGTATTCTTGCTCTGTGCAATTCAAAAGGGGTGACGCCCGTCGTCTGGTGCGGCGTAAATCTGAAGGCTTCTAGCCGTTTCCACACTTCTTCCTTCCAGTTCAGGCCGCTGGTCTTCGCCAACTGTATGCTCTCCTTGAGAGTCTTGTTGAACCGCTCGACCATCCCATTGGTCTCAGGGTGGTACAGTGCACATCGTTTGTGTATGATCCTCCGCTCCTCAAGGAAGTCTTTCATTTCCTTTGAGCACAGTTGCACCCCATTGTCTGTGAGTAGACTGCTAGGTAGCCCCTCTCTGATGAACAATTCTTGAAGGAACTCAATGTCAGTCTTCGTAGTGATTTCACTTACTATCTTCACCTCCGGCCATCTTGAGTATAGATCCATGAGCACTAGAATGTAGGGTGTGCGCACCTCTCCCGTCAGTGGGCCTATGATGTCTAATGCCACCTCCTCCCACGGCCCTGACGGGGGTGACCTACACACCATGGGCGGCGTTTGTTGTCTCAAAACTTTGTCGCTGACACTGCACGGGATACAGTCTCTTACTTTCCTTTCAATGGCATGGTCCATGCGTGGCCACCAGTAGTCTTCCCTTATCCTTTGTTTGGTCTTGGTGATGCCCAGGTGACCGTCATGAGCTATGTCTACAAGATCTTCTCTCACCGCTGTAGGTGGGACCAACCTCGTCCCTCTGAACAGGCAATCGTCGACCACTGACAGTTCATCCTTGACCATCGAGAACGGCCGTAGAGCTTCATCTCGTTTGTCTTCATGTCTCCACTTACTTTGTATTCTCTCGCACACTTTAGAAATGATCTCGTCTGTCCTAAGTGCTTCTTTCCATGGTTCTTCACCTATTGCTCTTTGGGTTATCGCACATACATTTTCTGTTTGGTAGTCTTCCTTCTCTTCATCGTCTTTTCCTTCTTCCTCGTCTCCATCTTTATCCGCCACTAATCGTGACAGGCAGTCTGCAGCCAAATTCCGGGTTCCAGGGACATATTCAACACAGAACGTGTACTCTTGGAGACCTACAACCCAACGCCTGATTCTGCTAGAGATCGCATCAAGACCCTTCTTGCTGAACACCTCTAACAATGGCTTGTGGTCCGTCCGAAGAATGAACCTTGTTCCCCAGAGGAAGTCCCTGAATTTGCTCATGGTCCAGTACACCGCCAAGGCCACTTTTTCGATCACGGAGTAGTTGCTCACTGACTTCTGCAGTGATCTCGACGCGAAAGCTATCGTTTCCTCCCCGCGTGCTCCTACTTGAGTGAGGACCGCTCCGAGCCCTTTAGCACTAGCGTCGGTGGTGACTACTGTCACCCGATTGGGTATGAAGGACTTGAGGCTGGGAGCTTCTGCGAGTGCTCTCTTCCCATCCTCAAACTCTTTTTGGCACTCCCCACTCCAGCTGAACACTGCATCCTTTTTTAGCAACTGGCGTATAGCAAACATCCTTCCAGCAAAGTTCTGTAAAATTCCAGCATTCCCATGAAGGACTTGATTTCGTCTTTACTCTTCGGAGGCATCAAGTTTGTAATAGTGTTTTGAAGTTCTGCTTTTGGACGGATTCCGCCTGCTGTCACCTTGTGTCCCAAGAAATCCAGTTCCTGCAGCCAAACTTGCACTTTTCTCTTCTCACTGTAAGTCCTTGTGACCTAAACCTGGCTAGCACTTGTCTCAACCTCTTGTTGTGTTCCTCGTTGTCTTTAGCGAATACCAGCACATCATCCTGGTAGCACAGGACACCAGGGATCTCTCTCAAAATGTTGCCCATGAGTCTCTGGAACACAGCTGCAGCCGATACTAACCCGAAGGGCATCCTCTTAAATTTGAATGCACCCATGGGCATCACAAATGCCGTAAGTTCCAGCGACTCCTCGTGTAGCTTGATCTGGAAATAGGCTGAGGTGAGATCAAGTGTTGAAACACTTTTTGCGCCTTCTAACATGCTCATCATTTGAGTGATGTTGGGCAGTGGGAATCTGTCAACCACAACCTCTTTGTTCAAAGACCTAAGGTCAATGCACAAACAAACTGACCCATGCTTTTTCTGAGCTGCTACAATCGGAGCCAACCATTCTGTGGCCTCCACAGGTTCGATGACTCCTGCTTTGCACAGTTTCTCAAGTTCAATCTTCACCACTTCCTGGATTGCAATGGGTAATTTCCTTACTTTGGCTACGACTGGTATCGCATTTTCTTTAAGTTTGATCTTGTGGCAGTAATTCTTCAAACATCCAAGTTCTTCTCTGAATACCTCCTTGAACTCTGTCACAATGTCTTCCCATGTTTCTTGCACTTCTTGTATTAGAATTTGAGGGTTTTTGTTAGGATTTAGCTAGACCCCTAACTCTTTTTGTGCCTGCCAGGCCAGGATGTTGTCACCAACCGTAGACACATAGATTTTCGACACTGTTGCTCTATTCTTGTACTCTACTGTGTCCCAGAAATAACCCTTCATGGAAATGGGACGACCTCCATAGCCCCCAGGCCTTACATCCATCCTATTCAATCTAATCCTCCCCTTGGACACCCGTGAAAATTCCTTGGTGTTAATGATCGTTATTCTGGAACACGAATCAAACAATGCTTCTACTTCAGTGCCTTTAACCTTAATGGTGTCTTTGGGATTGCTGATCTGATCTTCCCCTACTTGCAAGACTATTTCGTCACACACTGTGTTTGTCCTGTCCTTACTCTGCTTGCTAAACCCCTGACCACTCCTGCAGTACTGCCTGAAACGGCCTTTCCTGCCACACTTGTTGCATGTGAATTTGAGTGCAGGCACTCCTTGTCATTAGCCATGTGTCCTTGCTTTCCGCATCTATAGCAGGTACCCTTGAACGACCATCCTGTTATGCTTTCTTTCTGCTCTTTACGTACTATCTTCTGACCCTTGACCTCTGACACACCTTTGCATTCAGTCACAACTTCGCTTACTTTGACTTTGTCTTCGCTTCCCTTCCCACCACTGTCCTGTTTGATTTCGCTAATGCACTGCAACATGTGTTCCACCTGTTTTGCAACTATTAGGAGTTCCCTCAGTGGCGGGTCATCTTTCAACCACAACTCCTCACGTACGCGTTCCGTCCTACACGCTAGCACAAACTGGTCCCTGATTCTCTCCTCGCATGCGCCCCCAAACTTGCTTGTTGCAGCCAGTCTACGTAGATCCGACACAAAACTTTCTACTGTTTCCCCTTCCTTCTGTACACTCTTTCCGAAATGGTACCTTTCCATTATGGTGCTTGTCTTAGGAAGGAAGTGTAAATCTAATTTCTTTAGGCTAATTTCTAACTCATTCAAACCTCTTGCTTCCTGCGCACCTAGATCTGGGAGGTGCTCCAACACCTCCTCCCCCTCTGCTCCTAGGTAGTATGACAGTAAGGCCACTTTCCTTTCTAACCTAGATTGGGGCCACATACCGTCGCATAATTCAAAAACACCTTTTTCCATTTTTTCCAGTGTATTGTAGGCTCCCCAGGGTTAGACAGAAAGAATGGTGGAGGCGTCACATTCTGCATCTTGACACTTGTACCTAAAAGTCTACCCTGAAATCAGAGAAACATCTACCCTAGATATACAAGGGGGGTAGAAATGAGTGCCAACTTATTACACCCTCACAAAGCACAGAATAGTTTGCATGCGATCACCACAAAAATAGCCCTTTACACATGTCTAACTGTCTCTCGTCGTCTGGAGGATAAAACATTAAATATTAGTCCACTAGATGGCACTGTGGCGCCAAAACCAGCTCTCCTTATGGGGAAATGCGCTTGAAAATACGCCGGTGCCTTCCCTTCCCACAGGACACTACTCTGTCCAACAGACGGAAAAGCCGATTCCAGTGTCACTTCAAAAGAGCTGAGATGCACTACGAAAGTTCTTATCTCTGGTGGTCACAGAGCAAACAGCCGCAAAGGCAACAGCACTTCATTCGTCTGCTCTCCGGCAAGAAGGTGAGAGTCCTCCTCACGTCGCGTTCTATTTCCGCTTCTTCTCGCCCCCTAAGTCGTCAAGCCTCAAACACCAATGTTGCTTCTCCTCAAGCTCGCGCCGCTCTCACGCCGTTCATTTCCACATGACCTTTATGCACAGTTCTTCCTCATTCCTTTTTTATACTGCAATACTTGCGTTCAGACAGAGTCCACCAGCCACCGCACTATTACGGCTACAGCGTTGCCACAGTCATTCAACAGCTCCGCCGTACAGCGACTCACCGCTGGTCTTTTTATCCTTGTGACCTTTATGTGCACTGCGATACTCCGCCGAATACTCCTGGTTCTGATTACTATTCTTCTCCGCTCCTACTTTGCCAACACAGCACCAAAGTTTTCTTCTTACTGCTTCACTTCTTAGGTTCGTCAGGGTGCTCTCAGTGTCTTGCGTGTTGAGGTCGTTGTCCAGGGTTGACCCTCGTCGCCAGTGTAGAAGTTACTCCAAAAGATGAATACCACAGGGAAGGGGTGAACAACAGTCTTTATTAGGTCCGTAAAGATAAAAGGACACAACGACCTCAGCCACAGCTCCGGATCCCAAACGGGTGACAGCCTGAACACACACAGCGGCGCTCGCCTTGGAATCTTGGCCGTGGTGACATTCAAAGTGATGTCACCACGAGACGTTCCACTACGCGCGGCGCTGTGAAAAGGGGGGAGCAAGGTGAATGGGAAATACCACAGTAGGCATTTGCCAAATATGCACTAGGGAAGTGCTCCTTACTGAGCATTACAGTATGAAACCCAACCTGAGGGTGAGCCGAAAATTGTGATCTAGTGGGACAAATCTTTGACTGCTGACTAAGAGGGTCTCTTCAAAGAGATCCGTTTTTCCTGCATGGAGAACTTAAGAGGTTTTGGTGCACATTAAGGCAATGAGGCCGAGATCACACTCTAAGTATTCATTGAGGCATCGCCCTGTTATTAATGCAGGACATGAGGGCATTTTTTTACTGGCAAATTGGATGAATACATCCATTATCCTAGATGCTGACAGGATAATACATACATGATCATGGTGCTGTGAGTGAAAGAGGTGCATGTGAGACGCTCCTCCTTCACCCTTCACTGGAGACCTAAGGGGCACATTAAACCTACATATTATTCACCTTTCTCAAGCTCAGTGGTGTTCACAGAACAGTGAACCTCGTGCAGATATTATTGCCTCACACATTTTGCTAACTCCTGATACAAGGGCATGGATTATACTCCTTGGTTTATGAGCGTATGTTTAACGTTTTAACTTAGAGTAAGACAATCACACACGAGGGGCAAGATATCTCCTGCAGATTGAAGAACACTGGTGTACAAGTCTTTTATTGACTGTTACATATAACTGTAGAATATCCAAGCTGCTGTTCCCCATTCATCAAATACAATCTTGGAGGGCTCACGTTTTTTTATCAAAGACAATGAATCAACATTTGTATACCAAACAATGCTTCTGGATTTTGGCAGTCAGCAGACAATTGATTTCACTACTACAGTGTCTTTACTTGGCAACTATTATAGAAGGCCTCTCTCACCACTATTTGGATTCTGTTCAAGCTGAAGTGACACATTGTCTTGGACCAAATTAAAATAAAGAAATAAAGTTATATTAGGCAGGGCAGCTCCAAGCATGTGCAACACATGCAGGTCTTCAAACGTAAACCTATGCCTGACTTTCATCACAAAGTGGGTGTGATTTTAATTAATTTACTGCTCCGTTACTGGGATGAAGGGAATAAAAATGGATCCTTAATCAATTACATTTTCACAGTGTACTGTAAAAGAGCCAGAGTCCAGGCAATTAAGTCTCCAGATGCCCCTTTTGCAATCAAATGCCATTTTACAACGATTCTCGTCGTTTTATGTAACCTATGCACTGTGGAATGGCAAGCATCCTCAGATGAGGGCTTTCTTTGTTACACGGAGGGTCTGTACACACACTTTACTTACTTTCTCACATGTTAACATTGTTTAGCTCAATTACTGTTGGTAACAGCCAGGTAGCACAACAGTAGTGCAGTCCTACCTCCTTGACCTCCTAGCGCTATATGAAGCTCAGTCGGCAGGCAATGCATAGGTCGCTTGTTTGGAATGGGGCCACATCAGTGCGTTCTTCCATCGGTGGAGGAGCGAGCAACGAAATACGCAGCAAAAAGCATAAGGCGGGCTGAATGCACCCCATTGTATTGTGGAGTCTCTGTCCACAACCCACAACATGTATGTGCATATTACATGGAGAACTGATGCCACACAAAATTTTGGGAATGCTAGTGTTTGGTTTTTCTCATGTCAGTATGTTCAGTATTACATTCTAACATTCCTATGGCTCATGTGCATCTTGGTTAAATTTCTTTATGTCTCATTGACGTGTTAAATTATTAAATGCTACTTATTTTTAAAGTAATGCTGGATGAATAAACGGCATCTATTAAATTCGTTAAAAAGCATCAAACACATTCTAGTGCATTTATTTGAAGTTACAAAAACTCTTGCATGCTTTTGGAAGTTAGCTGAAATAGAGTATCATCTGCAAATGACATATCACATGTTTACCATTGCATTACATCTCACCCATATTCATGGTGCAGAGAAACACAGTTTTACAACCAACTGCCTGCCCTGCGATAAGAAGCCAGGTCCTGTGGGTTCAAAGTCAGCATCTCGGGAAACTAGCACATGACCTTCAAAGAGAATGTGCCTCTTTTTCATATGTTTAAGAAACTATCTCAGAACCCGTCGTTCAATCCCTCATCCCAGATTTATTACATGCTACATCGTGAAAAGTCATAACCAAGGATTTCCTCAACATCATTTTGACGAAGTATAATTGCTAACATTTGGAGGCAGAAAAATCTTGCTGGCCAAAATATGACAACATTTTGCCCCGTGTATGTTCCCAATCTTGAGATGCCAGCCAAAAATGTATACCCACGATTTTAACAAGTCCAAGGAAGGGGTGGCTTAATGTCTTAAATGCAATACACCTGTTGGCTAGACATTAAACATTATACTGCAGTACCTTTCAAATGAAATGAGACTTTCAGAAACACTGAGGTGTAGTAAAAGTTTTATGTGGCTGTTTAGTGAACTTGACTAATTCAATTCAACTGGCGTTGATTTCATATCCTATGCATTTCCCTTCACACACTTTAGGGGCAATTATCCTGCCTCATTCACCTAATATAAGGAATTGCATATGGACAATCAGAGGACATTTTTACTAGAGAACACAGCCTATCAATCTCTAAAGCTTTCCCACTTCAATAGTTTTTTAGTCTGGCAATATATAATTAAGATATATCGTCTTTAAATATAATTGTATTGCCAGTTTCACTTAGCATATGGGATGCATTAATTTTTTAAAAGAAAGAGAGGCTAAAGGTTGGAGGTTGAATTCGCCAGCGATTTTTGAGCGATAATTACTTGCTTTATCCTGTTAGAATCAGAGTGATTTATAAAAAAAGTCCTGCATTTAGGAGTCCAACACACTGACCCATAAGCAGATCCACATAACCCAGATGCCCTCTGTCCATCCCTAGTGCTTCCTGTGATGGAATCACCAGATATGGAACAAGCCTCAAGCGCCCCTGGAAGATTGCAGCAAAAATCACATATGGCTCCCGGATGTAATACCTAAAGAAAAGAGTCAGATGCACACACTCATATACACAAGCAAATGCACAGCAAATGAAATGTACCAGAACAGTTGGTCAGATGCATTCATCAGATAAGGCCCAAACAATGCCTAATAGTTAGTGTCACCTTAGATAACCCACACAACACACCCGTCCACCTGGACCAACTCCGAATGTGACATCCAGTTGGTATTTATGGCCTGTTTCTGTCAGGGTGGGATCATGCATTTAAACATACAATTTATGGTCACTGAACAAGTATTTCCTGCCCAAAGGGGGATGAGCTTCTCTTTATTGCACCTGTTGTACAGAATAAAGGATTGGTGTCACTATAACGCTGATTTTTACAACGCATTCCGTTACATCAGAATTTTTACAACGCAGGATCCATTACATCGGATGCCATTACAACGCATGGCATTACATCGCAGATGCTATTACAACGCATGGCATTACATCGTAAGTATAGGTAAGTATACTTTTTAAAAAAAATGTAATTAAGTTAATTTAATTTTAATTTATTTAATTTAATTAAAATACATTTTAAAATAGTAATTAATTTAATTTAATAAATTTAAATCTATTTATTTAATTTAATTTTAATAAAAATTGTAATTAATTTTAATTAATTAATATAATGAAATTATTTTAATTTAAATATGTTTAAAATTGTAATGAAATTAAATTAATTAAAATAATTTATTTAATTTAATTAATTTAATAAAAAATGTAATTAATATAATTTAATTAATTTAATAAATATATTTTAATTAATTTATAAATGGTAAATATAATTTAATTAGCCCTAAGCACAAACCCAACCCTGAACCCTAAAAACACCCCTGTACCCCAAAACCCAAACCCAACCCTGAAACCTAAAAACACCCCTGTACCCCAAAACCCAAACCCTACCCTGAAACCTAAAAACACCCCTGTACCCCAAAACCCAAACCCTACCCTGAAACCTAAAAACACCCCTGTACCCCAAAACCCAAACCCTACCCTGAAACCTAAAAACACCCCTGTACCCCAAAACCCAAACCCTACCCTGAAACCTAAAAACACCCCTGTACCCCAAAACCCAAACCCTATCCTGAAACCTAAAAACACCCCTGTACCCCAAAACCCAAACCCTACCCTGAAACCTAAAAACATCCCTGTACCCCAAAACCCAAACCCTATCCTGAAACCTAAAAACACCCCTGTACCCCAAAACCCAAACCCTACCCTGAAACCTAAAAACACCCCTGTACCCCAAAACCCAAACCCTACCCTGAAACCTAAAAACACCCCTGTACTCCAAAACCCAAACCCTACCCTGAAACCTAAAAACACCCCTGTACCCCAAAACCCAAACCCTACCCTGAAACCTAAAAACACCCCTGTACCCCAAAACCCAAACCTAGCCCTGAAACCTAAAAACACCCCTGTACCCCAAAACCCAAACCCTGCCCTAAAACATAAAAATACCCAAACACCCCAAAACATATACCTCAGTACACCAAAACATATACTCCTATACTCATACTTATTTAAAAAATTACTTAAATTAATAAATTTAATTTATAATAGTTAAAAACATAAATAAATATTTTTATTTATAATTAATAATAATTAAATCAATTATATAATATTAAATAAAATTTAAAAAAATTATATACTTACCAATACTTACGATGTAATGGTATGCGTTGTAATAGCATCTGCGATGTAATGCCATGCGTTGTAATGGCATCCGATGTAATGGATCCTGCGTTGTAACAGCATTACGACGTAAAAGTTGCGTTGTAAGTGATACACACCCAGAATAAAGCATGCAATGTGCCTAATGCTAGCTGAATTCCAGCACACAACTGTAAGAGTTGTGACTGCTATTCCCAGCCGTTGTTGTTTGATGATACTTAAACTGTTCCTGATTGCCAAGCCTTGCTGTTCTCCTTTTTGATAGTCATAACCTGCTTCAATATTTGGCATAGGAGCTGATCACGGTGGATACCCAGACTGCAGCCTGTGGACAGGAGGATCCAGCTGTCTGAGCCTACAATGTGATAAGTTTTTCTTTCCTAAATAATATGAACAGCATAGTGTGGCAAACAGAAGAGGTAAGCGTAGAAATAGATCCACTTGGCACTCATAGATACAAGTTTTTTTGTATTATTATTTATTGTGAACTAGTCACGCCGCACTCCTGAACTGAGTGGCCTGGAGGTACGGTAGTCTCAACCTCATATTTTTTAGTTAACCCTGAGCTTAATGCAGGAGGGTTTTTTAACACCCCTTGTATCTGAAAGGCATGTTGAGAGGCAAAAAATGGAATAAATCGTTTTCAATTCAGATGAGGGACAGTGTTCCTAGGAGACTTGGCCTAACTCTAGAATAGCCAGGGAGGGGCTGTACAACAATTGAGCCCTTGAGCTAAGGAAATTATGTACATAGATGCTATATGAACGAAGGATGAGTCTTGCCTAAATGTGAAGCTGTGATGCAGCACAAGCTAAAAAATCATCCCCAAGGAAATTCATAAAGTACAATGTTGTATGGAGCATACAGATACACACTAAAAGTTTAATCCTGGCCTTCTATAAATTATTTGTATTTTATATATGGGTGAATGCATCGGTGCTATAAATGTATATAACACAAGTGTTATTTACAAGCATATTAATGGAAAAGAACCTGTCCTCCTACCGCCACTGCTAAAAAAATGTTCTAGGCAGTACTGTAGCATCACTGGGGAAAACTCACCCGAATTATGCCAAAGGAGACCTGCTCCATATCGCCGGGCCAAGAGGTGGACTACAGGCCCCAGGAGCCCCGCGCCGCAAGCAACTGAGGCGCATCAGACCCTTCCTGCGGCCTACTTAACTCCTCGCCGCACCCGCTGCGCGGGACACGCATGTGTGCGAGCCGGGCAAAGCCCGGGCCAAGGGCGGGCCCGTTTGAGCCCGTTGGAGACCAGAGGAGGCTGGGCTGGACCCCCTCTCTAACAACGACAGTCTGCAAGGTTAGCTATTTTGCTGAAAACTCTGCCATCGCTTATTATTGCTATCCTGTGTGAAATTAGAGTGTTCTACCAAGCCTATAATGTCAGGTCGTGAAGGGAAGGGGAGGAAAGCCGCAATGGGTGGGCATGTAGCCGGGACACTGATCAGTTCATCACAAGAGCTACGTCGGTATTGGCGAATGAGATTGCAATTACTGAGTGTCGCCTCTCACAGGATCTGGTACTTGCCAAATGCTCATCACTTGGGGCTTACTGTTGGCACGCACCCCAGAGCGGTCAACTGATTCAGCCACTGATTCTGGGGTTCCGAACCAAAGTGGCAATTAATTGCCCCAGGAAATGGCGAATACTTCGATTGATGGGGAGCCCCGCCAGCTTGGCCGAACTGTACATAATATTCCGACAATCACTGCGGGCGGGGTAGCCACCCGTGCATCTTTGGGGTCTACCCCTAAAGTTTTGCCTAATTCATTAGAACACACACCGGGAGCAGTTCCTAAGAGGAAATGAGGAGGGGGTACATAAAGAGGAAAAAATCCTAAGACGCCCAAACTGAATAAACCTGGCGATTTGGTAAACGGTGTATCTGCAATTCATGGGCCATTGTAGGAGATTATGCCTGCATCAAATCCTTTACCCACGATTCCTTTTGTTGGTCTTTCGCCTTTGATGGATGAGGGTCTCATTACATCTTCTATACAACCCATACTCCCCAGGCTGCTGTCAATTGAGGACAGACTGGCAAAATTCGAACAGCAGACCATAGCCAATTTTGAATGCATTAAGAAGAATTTGCCAAAGAGTACTCAGGACAAGAAACTGACAACGAGTGGATCTCGGGGAATTCCTGCTACTAGCCTGTCCTCCCATTTATTTGCTTCTGTTCCAATGGAAGGTACTACGCATGGGAATGCTGTAGTTGGACCTAGCACCGAGGGTGGTGCAGTTTTGCAGGGAAATATGGACTGTTCCAAGGATGAGTGAAGAACAATAATCATTGGGAGGGGGCATGGCTAAAGTCTCACAGTGAGGGTTGAAGGGACCATATAATATTAATGATCACAAGATTTTGTTGCCATATATTGATTTACCCCCTGAGTCCCCACCTAATGTTGTTGTTTTGATAGGAGTTCCGGATTTAGATAAGGGCAGCGTTGAATCGTATACTGAATTAAAGAACAAAATGATCCATTGGCTGAATATTAATAGGCCTCTCCCTCCCGAATATACATAGCCAAATCTTGTTTGCGCACAGAGTAAGCTGGGTAGGCCAGAGGGAGAAGGATATAGCAGGTAACTGTATAGTTATTAATTTTAAAGATAGTCGGGTAGTGAGTCATATTTGTGAAGGGCCCCACCAAAATATGTGAACTAGCATCCAGATATTTGACCTTAGTTACTTCTATACCCCCCCAATGCGCTTGGAGAAACTTGGTTATCAGGGAAAGATCTGTGAAAGGCGTATATTGCCTGGCAATGGCAGTAATAGAACTGGGTTGGTTGATTTTGGTTTGGCACCCAGTATCCCTCTTAGCAATCGATACCGTGTGCTTGATATGGTGGACTGACTAATTCCAACGTATATTTGTCCCCCTACTCGGTCTAATAAGTCGTGCGATTATACCTTGGAAACGGGGACTGAGGTCTTGAAACAACAGATAGAGCAAAGTGAAGTGCTGAGGTCTGTAGACAGAAGTAGAGAAACTATAGCAGGTGTGCGTGAGGAGGTGGGAAAACCTTTAGCTGATGCTAAATCTAAAAATCCTACAACTAGTGAGGAGGGATCTTTACCCCAAACCTTAGTGAGTACTAATATTAATCCTGGAACCCCAGAAGCCATTGATAGACAAGAACTGGAGGTGTTTCCTGAGAGCCGGATGGAAGTAAGACCACTTGGCCCCAAGATTCTGTCATGGAACATCGCGGGACTTGCCTGATTATGGTGATTTCATAGACTCCCATGAGATTTGTCTATTTCAAGAAACCTGGGCCTTAAAATCTTTATACAGAGTAGGCTTCACAGCGTATAGTGAAGCGGCAGTTAAGGGTCCTAGGGGTAGACCATCGGGGGGTCTATGTATTTGGGTGGGTACTCATTTAGGGTGCACGGTTAAGAGAATAGAAACCTACTCACCAGATATCTTATGCATCGTTCTCAACCACATAGATCTCCCTAAGCTGGCCATTATTAATTTTTATTCCCGGCCAGTTAAGTATGGGCATACATCTCCGATGCTGGACTGCTTGGCGGCCCTTCTTACCTCACTCTCAGGGGAAGCGTATCTTCTAATAAGTGGGGATTTTAATTGCCATTTTGAACCCCTTAGTGGGCTGTCAACTTCTATCTCTAGTGACGAGGACTCAATTTGGTCAAGCCCCGCATCTAACGCATACCCGATAAGGGGGTGGACCCCCTTGGTGTTGCAATTGACCTCACTTACCCTCACTCATTCACTGAGGGCTTGCAATGGCCGGTTTCCGGATGAGAACCCCGGGCACCACACTTTTGATAAATATGGTCAAGCTACTATAATAGACTACATCTTATTAAACATTTCCATTTGGCACAAAGCTGCAAAGTTTTGCGTCTATCCCCGGGAAGAAAGTGACCACAATCCAATGGTCCTAACATTAGAAGCTCAACTGGTAGAAAAAGGGCAAACTTTGGATACCCATCAACGAGAGAATTTAGTGGTGGTTGATGGAGGGCGTAGAATCCGTTGGGGTACACTAATTCAATAGCCGAACACGATGGCGGATATGTACACCTCTATTATCCCTTCTTTGGAAAAGGCAAGCCTTCTCCTAGATAATGGTGCCAGCGGAGATGACAATAAGGAGATTGGAAAAATCCACCAGGATTTGGTTGTAATCCTGGCCGATTTTTTTTTACAGTAGCAAACCCATTAAGAGTAATCGCCCCAGAGAAAACAAACCTTGATACAATTGTCGTGTAGGGATGCAAAGAGAGTGTTGCTGCTATGTCTTAAGAGGGGTGACAGCTCAAGCATAAGGGAAAGTAGGTTTTCTTTTAAAAAAACTGTTTTACAAGCAAAATTTGAATGGGAAATGGAAATATGGCAGGCAATTAAGAATGCCTTGGACCATAGAGATATAAGAAGTTTCTGGAATCTAGTCCATACCGGAAAAATTGAGGGAAGAACTACCATTGAGCCCAATATTGGTGAGGATGCCTGGCGCCCTTATTTTAAGAATTTGTATTCAAGCGCACATAATGGTCTGAGTACAAGTGGGATCTTGGCCCACTGCCAAATTTTAGACTCTCCTGGGGATACACCGCCCTGTACGTTGGCTGATGTGTTAGCTGCCATTGCCAAGGCATTACCAAACAAAGCCCCTGGGTTAGATAGAATCCATGGGGATTTGTATAGAAACGAACAGGTAGTGTGGGCTCCATACCTTCAATTATTGTTTAATGCAATCCATCAAGGTTTGCCCCCCCCCACGTGGGCAGGGGCAGCAATTATCCCAATTTACAAAAAGGGGTCCCCCATTGCACCTGTTAATTATAGGCCAATCAGTCTTATTGATGTAACCCAAAAAAAAATCTAGCGTATTGCTGGATAGATTGCAAGAATGGATGGAGGACTTTAATATTTTAACCCCCTTGAAAGCAGGCTTTAGAAGTAAAACATCAACCATAGATCAGTTATTTAGGCTTCAATTGATCTATTGGAAGCATATAGTTTTGGAGGGGGGGAGCATGTACCTTACATTCGTGGATCTTAAATCAGCGTTTGACATGGTGGATCGTGAACAGTTGTGGGGTATTATGTTGGATATGGGGGCACCACAATACCTATGTCACCTCCTCAGACGTCTTCATGAGGGAACATTCGCGAGAGTAAGGTTCGGTTGGAATGGGAAATTTACGGCACCTTTTCCCGTTGAAAAGGGGGTGAGGCAGGGCTGTGTGCTCGCGCCAACTCTCTTCTCGCTTTTCCTTAACGGGCTAATTAAAGATCTTCTTGCAGTTAAGGATATTGACTCCCCAAAACTAGCTAACCGCAAATTTCCAGCATTAATGTTTACGCATGATACCCTGCTCCTCTCGAAATCATCGATGGGGATGCAGCGTGTACTAGAGGAATTTAGTCAGTTCTGCAAGAGGAGCAACCTGGTGGATAACATCAAAAAGACAAAATATATGGTTTTCAATGCCAGTTGTATTAATTGCCCGCATCCTACAATGGATGATAGACCACTGGATGGGGTCCCCATCTTCGATTATCTAAGACTTACCCTAAATGATATAATGGGGTGGGGATCGCAAATCAATAAAGCTAACTTAAAGCTAATTCAGGCTATTGGGGGATCCTAAAACTTTATAAAAGCTGCGCCCTAAAGGTCATAAGCCCGCCAGCTGAAATTTATAAAGTCCAAGCAAGGGGAGCTACCCTGTATGGGGCAGAATTGTGGGAGCATAGCGCAGCAAATGCCCTTACAACAACAGAAAATAATTTTATTAGACAGATTTTAAGCCTGCCCAAAAATACACCCCTAGTACCACTAAGGATGGATTTGGATATCCTCCAGATTGCGGAGCTAATCTCTTCACGCCCACTGCTGTACTGACGACGGCTGTGGAGCACGCCAGAGTTTGGCCACTACAGGGAGGAATTAAAAGTGGTACTGTCTACTCTTGGGGCTGGAAGAATCCCCTGGTTGTCTTTTATTAGGGACTCATTTCAAGCAATTGGGAGGGAGGATTTATGGACCGCACCCGAGGAGACTTGCTTAGCGATCTCCAAAAAATCTCTAGCAAGTGCTCTGAAGGAATACAAACTGACACGAATCTCACAGACGGCTAATTCTTCCAGTTTAACCCATGGGTTTCTGGATATTAAGTATCAATATAAATTTGAGTAGGTGCTAGATTCTATTCAACCACCATTAGCAAAAAAGCTGTTTTTGCAATTTAGATATGGGACGCTCCCACTCCATACCTTAACTAATAAGTGGGCGGGGCAATTAGCCGTCCTTGCCCCGGGTGCCTAGTGGAGGAAGAAACTGTGATTCATGTGGTGTTCTTCTGCTCGGCCTAAAAGAGGCTTAGATCTAAGTGGATGATTCAACTCTGCAGAAACCTAGGTATTAGAAATTATATAGAATTTTTTAGGATTCTAAAAACAGACACCAACCCGGTTTTTGTCGTCGCCATATCTAAATTTCTATTTGCAATGTGGTGCACTTGCTTAAAAATTGATATTAAAATGTATGTAATCTGCTACTATTTGCCATCTGTTGTGATTACGGATTTTCTCAAAATCGCAGCCTATAAATGTAGGTACCTGTTGATTAACGAACGTGAAGTATAGTAATACCTGTTTTAATGGCTGCTACTTAATGGTGGGCTTTGGATATACCATTGATATGATTTTTTTTATTGGTTTTAATATTTGTATGTTAAATTATATTTTTACTGTAGTTTTTAATTAACCAAACTTTCCCACAGTGATGATTGTTATTGGCCAACTTCCCTAAATGTGATCTTACTACTCTTTGTGTACCATCGATTTTCATATGTGCTAATTGACTATCCTCGTGATCTGTATCCCATGTGGTTGTAATTTTTTTAATGTTCTTTTATGGCTGTAATAGCCGAAATAAAGTTTCAATGAATGAATGAATATTTACTTGCCAGCTCATCTTTAACATTGGGCACACATGGACATCAGATGCATTTAATCCTTTCTTGGTGAACGAGGAACCATTGAATCTGTGCTCTTTTGTGGCCACATTAAATAACAGACAGCCTAATTCAGTAGATTCTGCTTTAATAAATGGACACATTTTTCTGTAAATTCTATGAAGATGCCCAATATTTCAATCGCAAACTTATCTCAAATCATCCAAACCTTTTCAAATTAGACAGGTATTGTTTCAGAGGTACATACATCGTTTAAGGAGGTCAGCCCTGAAGAAACAGAATAGGACATGAGCAAACCTACAGCATTTTGATTTTCAAACTGACATAGAAGTTGAGGTGCACAATTTTGAATCCTTCAGAAATTATTTCTCAGATAGTGAATTTCACTGCTGTGCCTATTCACTTTGCTAATGACTTTTAGCAATGCTCTACAGTTTTGGACTTTTTCGCAATACTGGGCAGCAAGCCCTCGTTTACAAAAAAAATTATGCAGCGCCGCGAGCCAAATTGCGAGGCCGAGCGTTGTCATTTTAAAAGCACGGGGATGCATCGTATTAACAACAATACAATACATCTGTGTGCTTACCCCTGTGCTAGTTAGCAATTGACTGCAACGAGCCGGCGCCGGCACCCTTGCGTCGTGTTGCAAGTGTGCCTGTGCCGTGAGGATGACTGTTTTTGTGCAGGAAGGAACACCTTCCTGCACCAACCAATTATTATTGCCATTTTCTTTTTCTTCAGTATGCACTAGAAAGAGGAAATAAATAGGAGAAATAAAAGTATTTCTCCTCGTTGCGCCACTCCTATGCCTCCCCTGGGGAGGTTTACGATTCTGCCACACTCTCAACTTTACAAAACTTGGTAAATCTGGAAATGTTTCAGGTTCCATGGATGTTGCGTGGGAACACCCATAGCAAACCCCATGGAATGCCCTTATCATGCAGACCAATGCGTGAAATGGGCCATATTTACAAGTCCATTAAAAGTAACGCAAAGCGACTTTACATGGCCTTGTAAATATGGGCAGGCTCACTGCGCTGACAGTGTGTCCAAAAAAGTGACGCTCCAGAGGCGCAATAGCCTGGTAAATGAGGCCCTAGATAAATATAAAAAGGCGCAAAGATTGAAATGGCTCCCTTGCATGACTTTCAAGCTCTTAATAAATATTTTGCACTATAGCACTCAGCTTTCCTCATGTTCAAGTATTGTTCCCGCTTCTTGCCCCAAGTGCTTCCTTCTACACTTACATGCAGCTATATAGAAGTCTTTCAGTAGTTTGGAGAACAATGCTGCATTATCCTTCATATGCAAGGACCACAAATCTCACAAATCCTGCTCTAACCTGCTCTTCTTGTTAATGCAGAATCAGATAATCCTACAACAATCAGAATGGCTAATAGCAGTTTACTCATCCTACACCTGCATCTGCAAGAATCTATAGGCAAACTGATAATCTATCAAGTAAGTGGACACAACCCTCAAAACGGACTACCGTTATTATTTATAGAAATCCTTCTAAAAAAGAAAGAGGAACATTTCAGGATTGCTGATGGATCAAGAAGGAAGTTGCAACAAAAGTTGCCTTAGCTAAAACAAACCGATTGCTTGAGGTAAAATGTGGTTTGCTTCTCTTGCTTGGAGTAAAATGTGGGTTGTTTCTCTTGCATGAGGTCAAATGTGGTTCTTTTCCTTGGTTCAGTATTCCTACAGATTTTCCTGTACCTAACTATCCACCTTTGGTATCTATATAAATATGCAATCTAGATGTGTATATTACAAAAAAGAAGATGGCAAATATAATGAGGTACAAAGCACAGAATATAAAGTCGATAGACTCCATAAAGGAACTACCCTCATGTAAATAAAGCTTTGAAAGTGGCAAGAGGAAGTTAAAAGAGGAAGGTGTCAACCTCAGGAAAACCAAATTAAGGTGTTGGGAAAGAAATGGGCATTCAAGCACAAAGCTCAACACCCTTGGAAAGGGGACTCCGAAGAGCTGAGAAAGGTTTTGTCTCAGCGAAGAAAAGGACACGAGCTGCTATATTATTGTAAGAGATACACCATTGACAGCTGGCACAGATCAGGGGTGAGGTGGTGAGGGGACCAGTAAAAAAAAGAAATTAAACCTACCTCCTTGCCACTGCTGCAGCGTCTCTTCTCGTCGTCCCTCCTCATCCTCACTCTGCGCAGGCCGGAAACAGGAAGCACCCAGGCTCCCTAGAGCCAATCACAACGCTGGTGTGCAGTGATGTGTTTGGTCTAACCACCATGGTTTGGCACTCAGCCAGTGACTGGGAGCCTGGGCATGTTCTTTCTCCATCTAGGCTGTAATGCAGCCTGTGTGAAGAACATGCTAAGTGTGCCTAGCAGTTTGGCCGGTATGAGACGGCCGGCCAAACTGTCATGTGCACTGATAACAGTGCATACCACTTCTCTTGTGTGCCTGTTATCCCCTAGCCCCGCCCCCAAGACTCCAGGACACAAAATAAAATTATCATAAACCACAGTTTATTACTGTTTTATTTTTGTTTTCTTTACTTTGCTGGAAGGGGGAAGGGTGAGGCTCCTCCACCCTAGCGGATGAGCCGCTGCTGAAAAACACTGTTGAAAGTTCTAGAAGCTTCATCTGACCATCTCTCACTGGATGGTCGAATGAGAAGATAGGTTCTCTAGGATCAGGTAGACTCCCCAGTTTCCAAGCATTGAACAAAGAATGTAGAGCAGTGCGACCTAGAAGTTAGCAACAGTACAATCTGCCTGGTACAGGAGTTCTTTCTCATCCCAGCTTGCTACATATCCACCGCCAAAATCTAAATAGGCAAACTAAATCTCACAACTCTACAATAAATAACAACTGTATTCTTAGTAATGAGCATCCTCGATAAGGCACCGGCAGAGGAGGGAAAAAAACATGAAAATTTAATTTAAAAAAATAACTGGAGTGAATAAGGCCTAGGCCGAAGAAAGGCCATCCACGTTAGTTGATTAATACTATGCACATGGATTAGCTTATTTATCGAAAATGTGTAAATATGATGCATAAGTGCATGAAATGTTAAAGTACACTGCACCACATGTGAAAAGGATTGTATTGTTTATTGCCTGCTTGCCTATAATACCGCCTTCCACTGTTACATTTCTGATACTCGATTGGATCAGCCACTTTAAAAAAAAGGTTTGAATCTTCTAAACCTCCTTCTAGGTAGTTTTCTGGATCCATTCGAGAATATGCAACTAATAGGTGGCTTACATTTGGGGCCAGATGTACGACCATTTCCTTTTGTGAATCTCAATTTACAAATTTTAGTGTCTCGCAGTTTGCGAGTCGCAAAAGGAAATGTACCAATGTGTCTCAGACACATTTTGCAATTCCTAATGGGGTTGCAAACGACCTGCCTCATCAATATTCGTGAGGCAGGTCACAATTTGTGACCCAAATGGGAATGGGTAGTGACCCAGGGATGTCAGAAAACCCCCATGTCCATGTTTGATTTTTAAATAAAGCAACTTTTCTTTTTAACATGTAACCTTTTTTCCTTAAAGGAAAATAGGATGCATTTCAAAAACAAAAATGAATCGTTGAGCCTGTACAGCGCATGCGCTGCTCTGTGAGGCATGCTGTTTTCAGATATGGACTTGAAGCTCCGCCTACTCACATTATTTTTCATTGGCTTTTTTCTTTGTACACTGTAAACAGTGTTTTTTAATTTGTCAATAGGCTTAGTAGTCCATCCTTAGTACCGCCTTGTCTTATTTTGTAACCTGCCATGAGGACACCCCCTATTACGTGTGCTGTTACTTGGTAGGCTTTAATTATAGCCTTCAAGTACAATTTTCTTAAATAGCTTTGTCCTGCCTGTTGTTGCAGGTAGGACCCACTCTCTCTTAATGCTTTAAAAAAATCTTTATAGCGCAGGCGCAACCGCATTTGCAATGCAATAGGTCTCGCATTTGCGAGAGTTTAAGCTATTGGCATTATAAATGATGCCTTTTATATATCTGTTTTAAAAACAACACATAAATAAAAGGCATTGTCATTTACAATGCCAATAGTTCAAACTCTCGTAATGTGAGACCTATTGCATTGCAAATGCTTGTTTAAGAGTAGGCCGGGGTCTGTGGGACACCTTCCTGCTCTTACTTAAAAACGTTTTCTCTGCCAATCACAAAGGGAAAGAGGACCCTGGGCAGTGCTGTGAATTTTGCAAGTGGGTTAGCACCTATGTTTTGCAACTGCATTCTGGTCGTAAAAAAAACGTACATCCCCCTGTAAATCACTATTAGGATGGGACGCCCTTGGCATGCCCCTTTCTAATAGAGATTTACAAACCCTATTTTGAGAGTCGGTAACACATTACCAGCTTACTAAATAGGGTTGACACATGCACTAACCTTTTTTAGCGGTCGTAAACAGACAGAATTTCCATTCGCGACCACTAAAAACGGAGTACATTTGCCCATTATATATTGCTCCGTTATTAAATGAGGAATTAATATTAACTGCATAAGATGAATCTAACTCGATTGCACAATATTATAAATCTATGCTGCTGAAGATGAATAACCCAAATGGTTGTTGTCTGTGTGCGCAGTCAAAAGCAGCAGATTTTTCAATAAAGGGTACAGAGCCCGGAAGACTATACACTTATTATGCAGATAGGAAACAAGGAAAGCACAAAACGGAGCGAAATCTACAAAACTGTTGTAAAAGATATAACAACTTATTTTACAGGCAAAAATATATTTTACAGCTCTAGCACAAGAGGAAAAGGCAATCCCTAAAAGCAGCATTTAAATGTTCTTAAGGCTCTCTGCAGGGCATCGGTGAAGCTAACTTCCAGACTTAGAGGTGCAATAACACCGAAGCTGCCATGCACAACACTTCAGCTCTTATTCATGTGTGTTCCCACCCCATGCCTTCTGCTAAGCCCAGCCAAGCTGCTGAGTTTGATGAAACAGCATTGGTGAAGAATGACTTATTACAGTTTAAGTAAATCACCTCTTTGAGTTTAACCAAATTACTCAAGGAAATCATTCTTCTGCAGTAGAAATCTACTTTTAGACATTTTTCCGATGTATTTTTTGCAAAACTGCACTTTTTTGAAGTCTGCAATCTTTATGAAGAGTTTTAGAAAGCTCAAAAACGCGGAGAAATGCAAAGTTTTGCAGTTTACCTCCTGGGTGTGTAAGGGGTTTACATGACAGCTGTTTGTCCTGTATCTGTTTTGTGTGCGATGGTCATCTTTCCCTGCTTTTAGCATTGTACCACTTGGTCTGTGTGTGTGAGGAGAGGGGAAACATCATAACAACGAAGGCATTACTACGCGTAACGTTTACAACGAAGCACTTACCACGTAAACGTCTTTTCAATGCGTATGCCTTCAACGATCTTTTTTACCACGCATAAAAAAAAAACCCGTAGGATTAAAAAGGGGGGTTGGGGGGGTCTCCCCCCCATAAAAAAACGAACCCGCCGTGCCTTAGAAATCAGCGTCGTTATAGAGGAAGCGGAATAAACGTCCGCTTCCTCTTTACGACGTAAGAGTGACGTGGTAACGGTGATGCGGGGAAAACAAATTCCGTGGTAACGCATGCGTGGAAAAGGCATGCGTTGCAACGGAATTCGTAGTAACGACATATAACCGTGAGGAGATGATGCAATGCTACTGCTGATTGTAAAGGACTCCTTAAACGTGTGTGTTTACACAGAAGGTTGTCTGTAAAAATATCAATTACAAAATTAATGTGTACAAAACTTCACATCTGCGTACCTTAAAAATATACATATCGTCGAGGTCCATATATGGTATTTTTGTAGCATGTTATTTAGTACTCGACATTCTGAAACATCACCGTGCACACACGCACATACGTGCAGACACGCTCACCGGTGTGTACCTTTCCATGATTTTAAGCCAGAACCCTCAGTGGTGCCCTGTACAGGTGTTCGCTGGACATCCTTGGTGATAAACAGAAGGAAAGCTGCTGAAGGAAACTGGAACAATGGCTTTGCCTGAACCACCAGTGTGACTGGCTGACGTGGATTACATGATTCCCTTTGATTTGCAGAGCCTGCTGCTGCACAGTCGGTTTCACGGATAATTGGCTGAAGCTGAGCCAACTTCCGGCCAGGCTTGAAGTACTCATGCTCAACCAGTGGAGAACATAAAATCCAGTAATCAACACATTCCTTAAACGAAGGTGACACTGGTGGACTTTTAGTCCAGTTTTAAGGGTCAACAACCCCTCACCAATGTAGCTTGCAATGCAATGGGCATAGTACGGGCACGAGCTGTGTGTGGAGAACAAAGGCCTGCAGGCACACGCCTGGTTTCATCATTAGAGCCGTATTTAACGCAGGATTTTGAGACAGCGTTGCTACGAGGAAGAGCCTTTAACCGTGCAAGCCCCTGAGTGTGCAGGCCGGGCAGCACAGCGCCGTCTGGTTTTATTGCTAGCTCTGCGCCTTTGCGCTGCTAATTCTCCTCCAGTGAAGCAGAAACCTGGAAACACACAGTAACCTCTTTGACAGGCAGAGGAAGTGTCAGCAGAGAGGCATAAACAATCTTTTCTGCACTTTAAATAACCATAAGTTTCTGTGCTTTTATTAATCTTTCAGGGAGCTCAAGTGTGGGACTCTAGCGCCTGTACTTTTCATAGCTCGAGTCGTAAATTGCTGGTATAAATCCAACTTTTCCAGTGGCTCATCTACTTGAAACTCAAACACGAAAAGGATTCCACTATGACAACAGTAACTTAGTAAACCCCAGGATTTTCTCCTTTTACTGTAAGCCCACGTGCAGAAGCACAGAATTCTAATTTAGGAGTCGTTTGTGAAAGCACTACACTAAACTGTTCCGCATGCATTTTCATTTTCGTTGCCTAAACAAAAAAATGTGAGTTCGTAATTGGTGTACAAGTTTGGTCGGTCCACAAAAAAGCTTCTGCTTAAGTTATTATGTCCTATGGCAGAAACACTGGGAACTCATTGAATTCTGATCTATTGCCCATCCATGGCTGTTTTTAAACCTGGAGTTAGTAGAACTGCCAAATAATGTTATGTGAGTAGGGGCTGGGGTCTTGAAGAGGCAGGGTCTGGTGTTGGTGGTGGGGCTTTTACCCATCATCCTCTGCTCCACCAATGGATGGGCTTAGGGCCCAAGTTGAGGTGGCAGGGTTTATAGCCTGCACTGTATGAGCTCACCCCTCGCCACACTCTCCAAAAAACAAGTGATCTAGGCCTTTGAGACTGCCTCTGACATCCTAGTGTGCTTTTAAAACTTCTGAACTATGGATGTCAACAATACAGAGTCTCCAGACAATGAGCTGGAAACTCCCTCTTTGCAGCGGTTTCCAGCTCACTCTATGGCCATTGTGTTATGTTCTTGGCTAGCAGGTAAACTGCTCCTAGTCATTTGCTGTGAACTGGCAGTTCCCCGCAGCTGGAGGCCCCGCCCCTTAAAGAGGGACTATTGGAAGCAGATGCTGTAGAGTGCAGTTTAATAATTGCTGCTCATGTCCCTGACGTTCCTTTTTTTAGGTCGAGCCTGGGCAGCACATGAGCTGCTCTGCGAGGCTTGCTGTAGTCTAGTATGGACTGGAAGCTCTGCCCTCTCTCCACCTATATTTTTCATAGGCTTGTGTTGTTGTCCTTTGTAAATGCTGGCTTTTGAGTAGTTTTTAGACTTTTTAGCCCCTCCTTAGTAGTGCCTTGCCTTCATTTGTAACCTCCCATGAGGACTGCCCCTTTTACTTCTGTTGTTACACGGTACGTCTTATTTAGTCTGTAAGCACTATTTTCTTTAACAAGTTGCTCTTACTGCAGGCACGCCATGCTTTCCTGCAACATTCAGCACGCCATGCAGGCTTTCACTTTCCTAGCAGCCCGGGAAAAATGCGGCTGCTTCTTTGAAATTAAATAAGTCTCACAGTTACAAAAGTTTGAGCTATTGGCATTGTACATGACAAAGTTTCAAGAAAAAAGCCTTCACAATTTTGCATCCCCATGGAAAAAAAACAACACTTATTTATTTTCATTGTGTCCATTTGTTGCACACTGTGGTAGACTACAGAGAGGCAATCTGCGCTATAAAGATGTGTCTGCTCATTGATGTACTATCACCCAATGACTCAAAATATTTTATGCTACCATTTCTTTGGTGGAAAATGGCATTTGGGTGAAGTTTAAACTTCGCCTGTGAAGTCCAGTGTAGTAGGAGAACTGTGCACTGCACAAAGGTAAGTGATGTATGTCCCAGCTGCTGCATGTTCATTTGGTGCCGATATAAGTTCCCCAAAAGGGACCATATGGCATTTAAATGGTGTACATTTATAATGATCCTCATGAGCAGGGCCAGCGCTAGGCATGGGCAGTGTGGGTATCTGCCCACAGCCTTGCCCACCCCACCAGCCTGGGGCCCCCACCAGTTCAACACACCACCAGTTCCTGCCGATTCAATTGAAAGAAAGGCGTCTCTTTGCAGTTGAGCCCATGAGAGGGAGGAGAGGGGGCCCCCCTTGGGCCTCTTAGGGATGGTCTCCCAGTTGCAAGGAGACACATTTTGCATGTTTGTCCTGCAATTAGACCTCCTTTCCCACTGCCCATTCAGAGACACTGCAGGACGCCCATTGTTAGAAACGGGATCTCTAGTTGGCAGGGGTATGCACCCTAGTCCAGGTAGGGACCACCGCTTCCGACAAGGTAGCTTGGCGCACAGCAGATAGGCGACACGCAGGAGGCAATGTGTAAAGTTTTCGTGCAACACACACCACGAGTAACACAGTAAAAACATTCACAAAAGGACACCACACCGGTTTTATATAGAAATACAGGTATCTTTATCTCAAAAGTTATGCAAGATCCAAAAATACGACAAGAAAGTTCCATGCATAGTGAAAGGTTTCCAACATGTAATGTCACTGGGGAGATTGCCACCAATAGCTGTCTCGGGGGAAAGTACCAAAACAAATCAAACCAAATGCAGTTGATTAAACACTGTTCCCACGAGTTATGAGTACGAGGCACTCTTTATCCAGGGTAGAACAGTCCATTAAGTGGCATAGTTTAAACACGTTTACAGTCTGTATCAAAATGTGTCACTTTCACTCTGCCGAATGATGCCTTGCCAAGAAGGTGTGTAGCGGTTCAGTGCTCCCTCTGCGGCACTAATCACTCCCCAGGGTCAATTATATGCTCCATTCGGGAGCCGCAAATAAACTATACCCTTGTGCTTACTTTACAAGGTGATTAGACCCTCAAAGAATCACATTACACAGGAGCCAATTCAGAGAATAAGTCGGTAATTCGAAGAATTTCACACCGTCCCCAGCCCACTGCCCGCTTTAAGCAGGAACGCCCCCCAGAGTGAAGCAGTTCACGGGGACAGGCCCGGCCTCAAAGTGGAGGTTTCCGGTCACTCAGGCGGTCCACAATGTGTTCAAATAGCCCCCACAGTACCTGGAAAGGCGGGTGATTGCACCAGTGTGGGGCTCCTCAGTGCGCTTTCCTCTGCAGCACTCCCTGCGGCCCACTGTGCGTTTAGGGGCCCGGGCTGGTGGCGGTGAGTTCTGGGCAACAGCGCTTCCCTCAGCAATGCGCAGGACACAAGCACACACACCGCTTTCCCCGCCACAGCGCTTCAGTCTGGGCACAGCTCTTCTCAGCGCATTCCTGTCCCAGGCGGCGGCGATAATTCAGGGGTGCTGAAGAAAACAGTTTGGCACTCCCAGGGCTGCAGAGGCAGTCTTATAACAGGGCTAAAATGTAGTAGTCCTTATAAATTCTCCACCAAGCAGGGGGACAGTCAGCATCCAGTTGTGGAGACACTCTGGAGATGGCATTCCTGGACCCCCTCTGGCAGGGCAAGATCAGTAGGCAGGCAGGGCAGCTCAGCTAACTTGGGGCAGCAGTTCCTAGGAGCAGTCCGTCTCAGCAGTGTAGCAGTCCTCCTAGCACAGCAGTCTTCACTCCAGCAAAGAGTGTTCCAGGTCCAGTAGTGTAACAGGGATGTGTGGCCAGAACCCTCCCTATTATACCCTAAAGTCAGGTGACGGGGAGAGGGCAGCACTTTCTGGAAGAATCGAGGGGTTGGAAAACACTGGTAAAATCCAGGAGGCTCGGGGGTGTTCCCTATCGTACCTGTCTGTCAACTAGGGACAAAAGGCTACAGCATCAAAAATTCCCAGACTGTGTAGACTACCAGCATGTAAATGAAGTGTAGGCCTCACTGCAGTAGCAGGGCCTGTAGCTGATACTCTAATGTCACCGTGTTTTAAAGGGACAGCACCTTCACCTCAGCACTGTTTAGCAGTGGTAAGGGGCCCAGAGTCCTAATGTCCAACAAAAATATGGGTCTGGTAGGAGGCAAAGAGGGTAAAAAATGTAGCGGAAGACCACCCTAGGGCTGACAGGTCTAACACCCATTGTCTGCACTTTGGCGCCGCACAGGGTTAACTCTCAGCCCCCAAGCAATTCTCACACCTTCAGCCCGAAATGGCTGTAAAAGAGGTGCTTTTAGGTGGCTGAGAGGAGAAGCTGGGGCCCTGGAGAAGTCTGAACAAAGCAGCTTCTGGAGCCCTGAATATGTCACATATGCAAATTAGAGGGGCCTCGCACATTTGCTTTCGGCCCAGAGCTCTAAAAACCCCAGAACCGGCCCTGCTCATGAGTTGCACTTGGCGTAGACCACAATAATGCACCATATCTAAAAAGAATGTTCTATTCAATGCTGGTACAGGTTCGTCTCAGTGCAGCACTAAAAGAAAGCTTATCTAAGGATGGAGAAGGTCTTCCCACAAGTGGGAGCAGTGTGTAAGTGTATTGCCCATGTTGGGATACTCTAAAGGTTCCTTTAGACACCAATACCCCCAAAAAGACACCCTACAGGGTCCACTGATTTTGCACAACTTCCTAGATGGTGCACAGTTAGTGCACCTCCTGAGAGCTGAGTTCCCTCTCTGCCCATGTGAGTAATAGGACGCCAGCAGAGGGGAACATGATTTTCCCAATTGCATCAGTGTGCAACCCCATGCAAATGAGGGAACGCCCACAGGAGATCAGACGGGCACGTATGCACACCCGAACAATCAGTCTTACAGAACTGACCCCACAAACATCTACATCCTTTCCTGTAATATGCCACTGGGAGATTTCCTGCATTTGGATTTCAGGTCCCAGAAAGTCATGGATGTGGACTAAATGAACATTTTAATTACTTAAGCAGCAGGCACGTAAAGAAGGGAGGATATTAACTGCCTACGCTCTTGGCCTCAGCCGAGACCGCTAAGTGGTGCCTATAGCTTTTAGTCCAGTAGTATCTGAATAGCGGTTGCTTGGCAACTGCGCACTGGCAGTTCCCCACAGTTTGAAGTTCCGCCTTTGAAAAGTTTGTCTGGTGATGTGAGGGATTCCATGGCTGCGTGCAGCTCCTCTCCGATTGCAGTTTACCGATACCTATTCATAACTATGTGTAGGAAAAGAAACATGCTCCCACCGTCGCACAGGGCCCTTTAATTCTCCCTGGCTTTCATTAATCTTTGCCAGTTTCGTGAGCTGGCAAGAAATCACCCAGACTCGCAAATTCGTACTAACAGAGAAAATTCAAACTACTTTGAAATGTATTATAATTTTGCCCATTTGTTGCTTAATGGAATAGGCCTCAGAAAGCCAACCTGGACCCCAAAGCATGTCTTTCTGCCAATATCGACAGGCGTTACCATGTTTTTATAGCTGCAAGTGAAACAGAGTACTTTTAAAAAAAATATTTTATTTAAAAGAGTTGAAATACTTTTTCAGGCTTCAGGGAGGTGAAAGTGGCAGCAGGAAAAGAGGCTTAAACAGACTGTTTTCAGTGAAAAAGGGGACAACGTTGTACCACCCATTCCTCAAGCTACTCGAGGCATTATCCAACTCAAAGAAAGAAGACTAGGAGATCAAAGCCTAAAGGCATAATTCCGCATAGCAGAGTTTTGAGCATGATCCAAAAACTAAAATATACCACAAGGGAAGCTGGACCGATTGGGGAACAAAAAGCAGCCCTGGCAAACATGCTCAACAAACCAGCTCGTTCCCCTCTGCACTCTGTTTCTCTCTTTCAATACATCCATTATCTTTCTCGCTTTTCCTCCTCTCCCTCTTCTCCCGCTCTGATCTCTTTCTCCCTGCATGCCTCACTTTCTCTCACTTTTCAAGCCTCTCTGTCCCTGCTACATTTAACCTGGTGTGCTGTGGAAAGTGACAGAGGCACCTGGGGTGACCCATGGCTTATCAAACCAGGCTGCAATGGCTCCAGCCCACCAGGGAAATGCCTAGTGGAATAAAAAGCCGATCTAGTCCAAAAGGGAAGATACACACACCAGTCAATGCTTATGTAATGCAGCTGAGTACAAATGCACCTGTGCTTAATTTGTAAACAAATACGTGCCAGGGCCCTCATCAAGAGGCACTGCAGTTTGCACCACCCATTTCCCTAGCCAGCACTGCCAATAATAGTACCTGAGTGTATATGTGACAGTTCAGACTAGTCGAAGTCCCCAAAGCTATAAAAATGGCTTGGGCAAGGTATTGGCTGTGTTTAATGTGTTTTGAATTAATAAACAACTGTTCCTCTGCTCATAACTAAATTACACAAACAGCACCGCCATGTAGCAGCTGTCATAGTGCCGATGTTAATAATTAAGTGCTAGTGCTGCGCACCGGAAACCACAGGCTCAAATTAAGCACTGCAAATGACTGCTTCTTGCTTAGGCATTCTAAATAAGAAACCAACAATAAACTGATTTTAGGACTACTAAAGAATACTTAACATTTGAAACGAGAATCTCATGTTAATGAAAGGGCTATTATAGGCATCCTGTGAACAGAAACACTAGAATTGTTAAAACAATCTTTTACTCAAACACACAAACATTTTTACACAAGCTAATACCCATGTTTTTGTGTTGCAGTTAAGAGGGTGGGTGGGTACATGGCATAACAAAGAACCTCATGCTACCTAAACATAGCTTCGAGGATTCCTTTCCCAATGGCACCGGAAGACAATTGTGATTTGTCCACTATCTAATTGTACTCAGGGAAAGGGTTAGAGCTGGTAACTAACATTTAAACCCATTTATACATTTCAAGTATATTGCATGTGATGGCCGCAGAAATGCCAGTAGTGGGCTGCACCATGATCAATGGTTCAGCTGCTGTAATATATGGCCTAAAGGACCACTTTGGGCAGTGTATGAAATGATCATCTTTTGCGTTTTGTACTCCCATATTTTTGACCGATCTGTTTATGATGGCAGTAAAACTTGATGCAGCTTACCTCTGTTAACGAGTAGAAAAGTCCCTATGCTGCCTCTTTTAAACAAAGTCGAAAGGGCATAACCATAATTGGCATATTTAACTTACCTACTAGTCTCAAGTATATATTACGTTAAATTTCACTAGTGAAGAGCAGCACCTATTGTACCATCCACTACAATGGTAGTGGAAAAAGGCTTCAGGCTTAAGATTTTAGCCTGACTGTAGAAGTATAAATACTGCAATTCAACCTGTCAAACTAAACCCGTATGACACATCAAACCCTTCCTTTTGAATATTAATAAATCAGCCTTTTATAAACCCTTTTACCCTCAAGGCAAAGCGCGTGGCATTCAAAAATAGGGATTTTCAAAATGTAAGTTTAATATTTCCTTCCAGTGACTAGCCCCCAACAGCTATTTTCACAGTAGGAAGGCCATCTGGCCCATAGAGTAACATTGAGAAGTTATATTAAATAATAATTCTAGGGATAGGGACAAGCTAGAAATCTGATTCAGCAAACCTTTTCGATATATATCCAAAACTCAATTTTACGATAAAGTACATTTTTTTATCAATATTAAGGAAAAATAACTGTTAGAAAGTTACCTTTCACCACCTAAAACCTATATAGGCTAATTTGCATTAGCCTCCATCTGCATCCCTCTGAGTGCTCAAGCCTTGATTGAAGTGGGAAAACGGCTCCCAGAGATGAGACAAAGGCCTGAGTCTGGAGGGTTGTTTTTGTTTCTCAGGCCAGGAGTAAACTCCACTCCCAAGCTAGTGCTAGGCATAAATGTGCATCCCCTCACACCCATTTCAGAACACTTTCAGGACCTACAGAAGAAGACTGGGTCTGCTGACATTGACCTGAGTGGAGCTCTGAATGACTGAACCTGCTCCCTTTTCTACCCAGGAAAGAGAAATGGATTGCAAGGGTCAAAAAATGACCTCCTGTCTAATCTACAGGGATACAATAAGCTCCAAGAGGCCTTTCTTGCAACTGCCCAGCTGATCCTTTCCAACTAGATCTGCCCTGGATCCTGCTGTTGGCCTCTGCCGGACTGAGTCCTGATCCCCAAGTGTTGTTCTTGAAGTCCTGGAAGCCTTGGCTGTGTCTGCCTGGATTTCCCCTAGCAACCGTGAAAACCTGGGACTTTGAAACATTTTCAACTTCAAGACCTCCGGAGGACAGGGACAAACCTGATCCAATCGAGGTGTATTGCCTCTGAGCTGAAGATTCAGGTTTCTCCCACTCAGAATTTCTATGCATATCGTGACTGGGCGAAGGTGCCAAAACTATCTGGACTGCAAGGGACCTTCCCTGGGTGTAAAATGTAAATTTCTCCTGCTCTGATCTTTCCTGACAAAAAAAAACAAATGGCTTCACCGGAGCTGCATCCAACAGCTATTTGACCTTGTGGAGCCTTTCTTGGCTACAGCCTGATGTCTTGCCCCCCTGAAGATTTTGGACTTCCATCTTTGAGACGAAGTCCCAAGTAAAACTTCAGACTGGATATTACCTAGTTCCTGTGCCCAATCTGTGCTCCTTTGCGGTTGGCTTCAAATCATTTTAAGTACATTGTCTAGTGCGACCAGTTCATCGCAATGAGCGCTTAACAGTTTTTAGGGCTATTTTTATTTTAAATTCATATTACCTGTTTCCCTTATTGGGTTTCGGGTGTCTTGATGTCATTTATGAAAAGAAACTCTATTTTTCTAATTTGGTTTGAGATTTTTTTATTGTGCTGTGTTTTGACTTTATTCCTGTTTAGCTACTGCCTAAATGCTTCAGACAGTGCCCTAAGTTAATACTATCTATGTTGTGCCATAACCTCAGAGGGGCTGAGCTCAGGTTGATTTAGTGATTATCAGGATTCACTCTGAAAAGGATTGCAATTATCACTCAAGGTGAATAGTAATCCCGCTTGACTAACAACCCAATTTATGACAGACAGTAACAAACTGGTGAATAGCAAGAACTATCTGCTGTGTGGGCTTTGCTGAAAATGCCTATGCAAGGAAGTACCTGGATAGATCAGGCTTAGGGAATGGAGGACTGGGATGTGCTTATCAGTTTGCACATCAATTTTGGAATGGAGGATCTCTAGAAAAAAGCTCAGTCACATCCTTATGGCCTCTACTGCCTACACAAAAGCACATGTGAACAGGTGTTCCTGGGTTTTGCTTATGTAGCATTATAAATGTGCATGGAAGTTCCCTTCATATACAGGAATTGTTCAATCTATATGCTCTTTACAATTGTGTACACACTCAAGTCATAATATCTTTTATGAATCACCCTCAAAGTCTTAGGGTCCAGACAAAGGTAATTACAAAGATAATAAGATTGAATCAAGTGTGTGAGGAGGACATGATCTTAACAATCCATTAGGAATTTGTAGTTAAACTAATAAATCTAGGAAGCCTTAAAATAATATTAGTAATAATGACATTTCTTATGGGTTGAGTGTAACAGTTGTCACAAATAACACAATTAACTGTTAAAAGTCACCAACACTATTCATACTTTGCTGCATATTACCCTAAAGCTCACCAGCTAAAACTCCATGAGGTTTTAAGAAATAGTCCAAACATGCAAGATTACAAGTGGACTAGGCCATGTATGTTGTAAGTTGGGCCCCTTTAAAGAATGCTAGTGTAAAACCTCAATTTTGGATGCCATGGGTCCAGCAGGGGCTATTGGGTATCACCCATACAGGTTAAAGTAATTTTTCCTCTGATGTCCTAGGGTCCATTCTATTATGGCTTTGCAAACTGAGCCAAGTACAACCCCTTCAGAAACTGACTCCCAGTATGTAGTAAAGGCAAGCACTCACCGGCTTCTCAACAAACACACATTAGCATAATAAATAGTTGTCCAACCCATGCTTGAAGCATACTTCGATGCACACTAGAACTAAATATGACACGTATGAAGATGCACATGAAGTAATGTAGTGTACTGGGTGATGTCTGTGACTCCCACGGCTATTGGACCTGGTACCCCTTCCATAGTCCAGGTGATTCACTTTCCAAATCAACATCTAGAATTATTGAGCTCATGTGCCGATTACCCCCATACTTCTGTAATTCTGGGCAGTATATTACTCAATTCACTGTTTCTCACCAATTCTGGCCATAAGTCTTAGGTAATCACCCCGTTCTGGCTATTCTCATTATCCTTTCCTCATCTGGCTGAGCACAAGCCAGAAGTTCTTCTGGGCTCGGGCATGCCAGAACTTCTCAATTAAGGCACAGTGACAGAGCCTTGCTGCTACTCCTCCTATTGGGCACAGTGGCTCAGTTCACACCATAGCATTTCCATTTGGGTATAGTAGTTCAATTCACACTGCAGCTTCATGATTTAGGTACTGTGGCTCATGTAATACCACAACTTCTCAATTACTGCCATGAATGTCACTTGTGAAAGTGGACTCATTGACAGATCACTCTCCAATCTTATTATTTTGGCAGACCCACTCCCCACACTCAACTGCACCTTGCCCTTCTGGTAAAGTTACTCTTCCTGCAGGATTGGTAGTTTCCGTCCATCTCTCAGCAGGCAGACAGGCTTCAAGGTGCTACAGGATAGGTGAACTGCTCTTCAGCTCTGATACCAACTCTGATTGGAAACCAATCCTCAGAGCACTCCCTTTATTGATCATAATTAACTTGAAACTGGAACAACAAGTGGATCAGTGGGTTCCACTTTTTTAATACAGTAAAAGCAGACAGGTAATATGGATCCATGTCCACATCTACAGAACTGGTTTGGGGTGAGATGGACCTGGCAGTCTTAAGAGGGTCTTCCCCCATTTTGTCTGACCTCATCTTCACTGGCCTTATCACTCTGCACACCTTACCATTGCTAACCAGTACAAAACTGCATTTGCTCACTCCTTAACACATAACAACATTGGCTTATCCCCAAGTGGCATATTAAATTCACTTATAAATCCCCTGTAAGTGGCACTATGTGTACCCAGGGCCTGTCATTTAAATGCTACTTGTGGGCCTGACCACTGATTGTGCCAATTACTTAAGTAGCCTGTGGCATCCTAAGATACTTGCATCTTAGGCCTCCACTCCTGTTGCCAGGTGCTTTAGAATGTTATGATGTGTGTCAAGCTGCTCATGACTAGAACTGTGACTAGGCAGTTGAAGCTTGCTGTTAGTCCTGTCAAGAGGTCTTATTTGGATGGGATCCATTTGAAGAATAAACATCTTTATTAACATACCAAGGCTACTTCTCACCTTTATTCTTACATAGCTCCTTAAGCATGTCTCAGGTCTGCCACTGCAGCTTGTATGTGCAGTTTTGAACTGCCATTTAGACCTGGCACAATAAACCTTTTGCCAGGCCAAAACCTTCCTTTTTTAATAGGCCTGGGTGGAGCTCGAGAAACTTCACTCTGCGGAATGCCGCTGAGTTACCGAAGAAACCTGCGAGATTTAGCTGAGTTCCACGAGCAGGCGCAGTATTATTGTTAACCTTCCATTCTGTTGTACTTTTCTTTAGATTCTCCTAAACAGAAACAGATGGTTTCACAAACCCTACCCTCATACTGCAGATCTTCTAAACTGTTAAACATTCAGTTACCAGACTGTCCCAGCCCTACATTTTATCTCTGGAGCCCCACCTCAAGTAGGTGATGCCACGCTCTGTCAGCACCGCTACCCAAAGCAGTCTCTGCTTTTTTTCAGACTGTAGAGGGTTATGTTCTACTGCAATTCACTGTGAACAAGCTGTGCCATGTCTGTTATTGGTACTGTTACTCTTAAGTGTATCCATAATATGCAATATCACTACTCCACTGTCTGATAACATGGGGGACAAAAAACTCAATTAAGGAGCTTCCAGAAATACATTTACATACGGTTGCTTCAATGCAGTTGAGAAATCAAGAAGCACATGCTCTCTAACATTGCGTGGTGACTGACAAAGCTGTGAAATGCAAACACCAGGAATTGAATAACCCAAAAGCGTGCCAAACAAGCAGTGCATTTAATTCCAGTCCGTATTATCAATTAGTGTGCACGTCATGCGGAGCAATGCCTGATTTCCGACGTACAATCCACATGGTCTTTACAGAAAATGGCCTGGTCCGCATGGTTGTAAAAATTAAGTTAAATAAAGATCGTCCCACTGGCAAAAAAAAGGCCTTAAATTCAAACACTTTACATAAAAGCTTTATAATTTAAGCCCTCTATTTGTTACAAAAAGGAATGCTATGCGGACGAGAATGAAGTCTACAATTAAATAAACATCCATCTCAGCATGTGTGCACAAATACAAAGAATAGTGCATTTCACCTCGTGATTAGAATGTAGTTGATGCAGCTCCGGCCAGAGGGTACAACCCTCCTTTATTACTGCAGCTCTGACAGACCCTGCTGCACACGCCGGCTTCCTATGAAGGGACCACTGTGGGCCCAGGTCCAGGCAGTGATCTGAACCCAAAACCAACTCGGCTGCAGTTCTAGCAGAAGCATCTCCCGCTTCTCCTCTCGCAGTAGTACAACCAATAGGGGCACAGCAGTGATGACGTCTGAGAGTGAGAAACAGAAAATGGATTAAGAACAAGAATGGTGGAGCCTTGACACTGAAATGCTCATCTGCCACAGCGCATCTATGTTGGGTTCAGGCTGTCTGTCACTCATTGCACAAAATGTTAGGGGTGAGTGGCACACCGGTAAACTCCGCCATTCAGTGATTGGAAGAGATTTTGCCAAACTGTGCTCCAAATAGAGTGAGGGCTCGCAAAACTCTGCTAAATCTGCTGAAGGAGCGGAGTTTACCGCCAACCCCATATTTTTAATTCATATAAGTCTACCCTGTGGTAACTCTTGGACAGCCAAGAGGGCAGGGCGCAGTGCAATTAACAAGTTGGACATGCACTTTTAATTTTTACATGTCCTGGTAGTGAAAAACTCCTAACTTCATTTTACACTACTCCAAGGACTGCCTCTCCCATAGGATAAAATTGGGAATACCTTATTATTTTTAATAAGCTGTACATTTCAAATTGGAACAGATAGCCTGTTCATGTTTGGTGTTTTTGGAATTATAATGAAAATCCCATCTCATGGTAAAGTTGAATTATGAATTGCTTTTTGAAAATGTCATTTTTAGAAAGTTGGCATTTTCCTGCCTTATGGCCTTATTATGAGTTTGGAGGTACGGAAGCGGGATCACCCTGCGCCCGCATACCAAATTCATGGTAGAACCACCAGCCAGATAAGGTGTTTTCTTCTGTCTGGCGGGCGGTTCTATGGCGTTCCCACGGCTGTGCCTATAAAATAGGCACCGTAATGGGAACGTCAAAATCCGTACCTGCACGGCATGGACTGCTGCTGTCCATGCCGAGTGGGCACTGGGGTGCATGCACACAGGGGGTCACAGCATGAGCCCCCCTTCATGTACTCCATGGTGCAGAGGCACAAGGTCGCCCAGTAGGGCCCCCTTTGTTTCCTCATGTCACACTTTCCATGATGGTCACATTACCATGAAAAGTGTGGTGGTGAGGAAACTTGTAATATGCTTGGAGGTTCTGCAGTGGCCCGACAAGCATATTGCGGCCTCAAGACCGCCGCGCCACCCCCATATATTGATCCCTGACGGCTGCGGAGGTCCAAGGGGGTCCCAACCAACCTAGTCGTACTAGGGCGGTCAGAAGACCCCCATTGCTGCGCCCGCAGGTCTGGCAGTCCGTGGACTGCCATTCACGGAATAAGGCCTTAGCCATTTGGTGCCTGCAGCCTCTCTCTGGGTCACACAACTGGGCTTAGCCAACAGTTGGGCTTTGTGTATTCCTTCTGGACAGCCCCACACCATAGAGAGATGAGGAGGGCCCTGAAGAAGGGACTGCGTTAGGCAGCAGGAGATGGTGGGTGTAAGAAAATGGGTAATTAAATTGGGCGGTTAATTGAGTGGAGTGTGATTCCCCACTCAAGTGTAAAATACAGTCTTTTTCAGGGTGCACCACAAAAGTTAACAAACAAATCCATGCTTAACCCTTATATAACTTGGCTCTAACATGTGTTTTTCTCAGCAGAAAGCTAGGAGAACTACACACCATCATTGGAGTACTCATCACTAAGGCAATAAGAATGGATAGACCATAAGCACTGGTGTGGTCAGTTCCAGGGCGATGTTCCAACATAAAGTTCATTCCATGTAGGAGTTATGGGATTCCCAACCCTCATTTGAATCGGCCATATGAGGGGTCTATGAGCTGTCTACACCTGGAAATTCACTAAACCCAGATCGGTTGACTGGGTGTGAGTGTTTGATTGGTTCAGATGCTCCGTCCATCACCACCCCCTTTTATACTGCTTTGTTCGCCATAAGTTGGCAGGGTATGCTCAGACGTGAGTCCCTTGCTCACTTTGCCACTGGATTCAAGCGAGCCTGGCTGAAGACGGCTGAAATGCCAGAAACCGGTCCTAGGAAGCTTGTTTCCGGTCCAGGGAAGGCATGGCTTGGCAATTCGGGCTGGACTGTTCCCATGAGGCACAGGGTCAGACTGATTTGCATATGGCCATGTCTGAACTGGGGTGGCAGAGTGGGCTAAAGAATGGTGATGGATTAAACCCAGATCTGTTGACTGGAGGGGAGTATTTGATTGGTTCAGATGCTCCGTCCATCACCACCCCCTTTTATACCGCTTAATTCAATTGAACCTCTTTCATCAGAATGTTCCACCTCTGAATAAGAATGTTTAAAGTATCTGGGAGTGTTTATTTGCAATACATTGCTTTGTAATGACCTTCTGGAGCACACGCAGGGCCACTGGAACTATTCAATTCTGGGGCGGTAGCATTTTCAGTAAAATTATGGATTTGCTGAATTTGTCACATAATCCACCATCTGATGCATAATCTGCAGGTTTTTAGCAAAATACTGTTTCTAGCGTTAGGTTCTAAGGTTACAAAAATATGGTGACATTTGTTCCTGTGCAGTGAAATTCCTTTCACAAAGAATGACTGATCAGCTTTCAGTTGCTTTCTGCTTTATGTGGGTGTTGAATTGGTGCTAAGAAAGTGTTACAGTGTGTAAACATTACAAAATATTGAAGTAATACTGTCACAAACGTTGGCACATTACACCACATTATTTTCCTCTTCTGCCACATAATTTCATTATCCTATGCTATATAATACCAGTGGCCCTGAGGGTAAAGTAAGCACAATAGTAAGCACAATAGTAAGGGATGACAAGCCATCCTGTTTTCTATGAGATTGTGCAGGGGTGGGGCTGCTAATCCCACGTCCTCTAGCCATCTGCTGTAGGACAACGAATGTCATAATATTAGCCAATCAGAGATGATACAGCACAGTAGGGCATTGAAGCAGGATACTATGATGTGTGGAGCAGATGAGCATGATGCCTCAAGCGTCCTGGCAGGGTGTCTTTCAGCCCCATATGATGTGAGCTTCATGATTTGTGAAGAGGTACTTCTCAGCAGCCAATTCTTGTTTAAACTATGCCTGGAGGGAGGAGCCGAAGAAATACAGGTGTCTTCTGTCCTGAACAAAGCTAATTCAATGCTTTGTTCAATGCATGTTTTGCCTGGAGGACCACAATCGCAGCATCAGTGTGATAATCTTGTCCAATCAACTTTTCATTATTTTGGTTATGCAGCTGGCAGCATTTCTTTTATTTGCTGATTGTTATGGATAGTGTGTTATGTAAATTAATTTAAAAGTGGTAAGTGTTAGAAGAATTCACATGCTTCAAGGATATTTTCACTACAGAAGTGAAAAGAAGAACGATTAACTCGGAGGGATTTTATGATATAAGATGAGGCATTTCAATATGGAAATGATGTACTTTTCTGAAGCTAAACCACAGAAAATAACATAGCATCTCAATTTAGATGGCCTAGAACAGACACAAGGCACTCTCGCTCACATCTTGAGGATGGTAGTTTTTACTTGCTCTATTGCATCATTACAGTGTTCATCTTCAATGCCGATGCTCCTGAATACTAAATTGTTTTTAAAAGGTGCTAGATGCTACTGTCATTGGCATTTCAATGAATTGTAAAAAATAGGCACTCACAGTACTGAGTTTATTGCAATTTAGTTTATTGACTTTGAAAGGCTGAAAGCCTAATTGATTTTAGTGGGACTCAAATACATAACCTGTCAGTGACACTAAGAGCCTGATTTCGATGTCGAACAGAATTGCTTCCGCCAGTCACCGACTCGGACCTGGGACCAACCGACACCTGCTCGGTGGTCTCAACTGGCCCATTATAATGCAACCGAACATTGTTCGTCGCATTCTCACATTTCTCAATGGGAGCTTGTGTTACGGCCGTAAACTGGCCATTATGCAAGCACCCATTGAGAAAAGGGAGGTGCAGTTCATCCCTTCACCCTGCAGAGGCACCTTAAGGTGCCGTAATCAACGGGGGCATGGTGCCCCCTCTACCTCAAACAAACAGCTGTGCACCCAAGGGACTCTCCTGTGGGCCCCCCAAAAAGCTTTCTGGCATGGTTTCCATGTCGGACAGGCCAGCATGGAAACCATGCTTCGTAATCTCAAGGGCGGAAGCCAGTGTAAGAACGGCCTGTTTACTTTCGGACTGCCTCCATCATAATGAGGCGGTCAGAAAGTAAACCGCACGGCCCATTGTGATGCGGCCCTGAAGGCTCTGACTAGAGGTCAGAGCCTTTAGGGGCCACATCATAATCAGCCCCTAAATTGAAAGCAGAGAGGATCTAACTCCTTGATTCGTTTGGCCCTTAGGCACTTGATTATATCTATGCCCCCATCTTCTCATCAACACCGCTGAGCATTATGCTAGCACCCCGTAGACAAAACATAAGCACAGTATTATTTTAAAAGATTAGCACTTCACCATAGAGATCCCTATTTTACTTTAACCCTGTGGCAAATAAATCCAGTACTGAAACAGTAGAAGGTTATGAAGTGCTTACAAAAACAGCAAATTGCAACAAAAAAAGTCAATAAGTGTCATGATCAACTAAAATAATAAATCTAGTACTGCTGACCTTAGCCACCACACCTCTCTGCCAGCAGACTTCTACCTCTCCAGAGTTTCCTCCTCACTACTCTGCTAACTCTCAGCTTTAACAACTTCATTTTCAGAGGTTTTGAAAATCGACCTTGGAGCCTGAGCCCAGTTACCAGCCTCTCTGACCTGCTCCTGACTCTTTTCGAGTGAACTGTTGGGTAAATCTGTAAATACTGCAGAATGGAGCAGTTATCCCAAATGAAATATATGCGTGCAGCCAATAACCAGTCACTATTTTGTAAACAAGGAAGCAAATGCCATAAATAAACCTTTTGTGAGCCTGTGAAGCTTTTGCTTTTTAGCAGCATAATTGGTACATATTGCAGATATAGCGGTCCTTATTTGATTTTGTGATTTTATGGTGAATCGCAAAATCATCAAACGTTGGAGACTCTGTCCAGGGAGACTCAGGATCAGGCTCCACATGGACTATGGGAAACCCATGAGCTGGCTTACCTCCACCCAATACCTTTCCTCTTCTTGACAGGTATCCGGGCCATATTTCCAGGATTCTTATCTTTTTGACTTACCTAACAGGCTGGCATGACCTGTATGATCAGGCACACCAACTCAGGCAATCCTAGCATTTCCAACTGAGACCTAAGCTCCTCCTCTTTCCAGGTTGTGTGCTTCAGGTCATTTCCTAATAGACAGTCAACAGGCATGGCTATTTTCTAGGAACCTGATGCCCCCTCCTCCCCTTTCATAGGGAACTAGAACCATGGGATAGTGGCTCAACTGTTTGTCTGTTGTCACAACCTGGAGGACTACATGTGGGGTACCACCTGCTCTGAGGACACCTCACAGTAGTCATACTGGCTCATGTGTGTTTCTGAGCATTCACACTCTGCCCATTGATGATGACCCACTGCCTGTACTTCTTGGTATTGTCAGTTGTCCGCCTTTGGCACCATCTAATTTTGTCACCCAGTGGCAACTTAGAGGCATCATCTAAAGTATGTATGCCGCCCTCAAACAGCTATAAAGTGAACACACAACACAAGGCTAAACAAAAAAATGACACCAAACTGAAATGATACTTTTTTAAAGTTTAAGGAAAAATAGAACCAAAGAGGCGCAAAGCAGGATTGTGGTTGCACCAAACTGGGACAAAGTCACAAGTTTAGGCCGACCATGATGGAGTACCGGTTGGGTATTGAACTAGGTGGCAGTGGAAGTTGTACCTTTTGTCCTTGGTGCAGGGGCTTTGTGGTGCTGCAATGTGAAGCTCTGCATGGTGCTGCATTGGGTCTGTGAAGCCACAATCAGGAGCTGCAAGGTGCTGTGATTTCAGGTCCTGTGTCAGTCTTCACCCCACTGCCTTGTAACCGATGAAGCTGCCAATCAGGAGCAGCGATGTCTGCAATTTGAGGCCCTCCACTGACCTGTGTCACATTGCATTGGCTCAGGTGAAACCTTCAGTTGCAAATAGAAGAGTACACTCTGATTCCAGCCAAGGGTCTAGGACCTTGAGAACATCACTTAGAGGGGGTGAGTCAGGGCTCACTCCCATAGAGTCCGGCAGAAAGGACCGGGTCAGGTCCAGCTGAGTCTGGTCAGCTGGGAAGCAGAAGAGACCTCTGGAAGCTTGTTGTGTCACCGTAGCGCAAACTGCCTCTTGGAGTCATTTCTGGGCATAGTGGGTTCAATGCAATCAGGTCCAGTCTTTTCGCACAGCAGGTAAGTGCTTCTCCTGAATTTTCCACATTTCCAGGTGTGCTCTGATAAGACGATATGGAGGTGCTGCTTTTATGCTCAGCTCCAACCTGTGTGGGGGTCCTTATCTTTGTCTACTCTGAAACAGATTCTGGTCAGTTCTTCCCCTTCCACTGGGTTTTGCTCCAAATTAACTAGGTTGACAAATGGGGGGGGCGGGTCCAGGTGTGAGCTGCATTTGTTAGTGACAGAGCAGAGAGCTTCGCTTTGAAGCTCAAGAAAAGAACATGCTTACCCACACCCAAGTACCTTTGGTCCCCTGTCTGGAGGAAATACACATCACATTGCAGGAGAGTTATTACAGTCATGTGACCCTGGACGCTGGCAGAGAGGCACATTTGGTATAGGTAGAAAAATACTAACTTTCTAAAAGTAGTATTTTAAGGATAGTGACTTAAAATCTGACTTTACCATTAACGATGATATTAATTACAATTCAAATGAGTGAAAGAAGTTTCAGTTATTAAGTGTAATAAGGAAACCCAGTCTTAAGCTATGGGAAGGGTAACTTTGCTACAGTGAGAAGCTACTTGAGGAGATTCTCACTGTCAACACATATACAATTTAAGTACAAATGCTCAACTTTTTAAAAACCATGCACCTTGCCCTATGAGCCTATAGGGCCTACCTTAGGGGTGACTTATATACATTAAAAAGGAAGGTTTAGGCCTGGCAAAAGGTTCATGTTGCCAGGTTGAAACAGAAGTTTAAAACTGTACTACAGGCTTCAGAGGCAGACCTGTGACATGATTTGCAGTACTACTTTATTGGGTGCCACAATAAGTGCGTCACCTACTTGTAGCATTTAATTTACAGGCCCTGAGTTCATGTGGTACCAATTACTAGGGTTGTATACATAGAATAAATGTACCATTCAGGTGTATACCAATAATACCATCTTTAAGGGGGCAAGCACACTCAATTTACTACTGAGGAGCTGATACCGATCTCGGCTGGTAGGGCACCGAATCAGGTTCGGCATTAGCGGATCCGATTCAGAGGCTGAATTTCCGTCCGAGTTGTACACAGGTCTGGACGTCAAAGTACGATGCGAACAAGCGTGAAACCTCCGTCCGAATCATTTCCGAGTCCAAACCGCTCCGTACGACTCTGTCACAAGCAAACCATGGCACGTAATGGAGACGTTTCACGACCAGGCTAGTACAATGCTCGATTCGGACAGCCGGTTCGAGTCTGAGCGTCCGGCTCACAATAGCTCCTGGAGTTGGACTTCAGGGGTCCACGTCGGACCCCTTGTTACCCGCAGCCTTACGACTCAGACACAGGGGGAGACCCATGTGTTTTCCCAACACAGGCATGTACAGTGCAGATGGCACTGACACGTATCAACTGTAGGGGGTGCACTTGTCCGCGACGTACCCATTCAGTCAATGGGAGCCCATGTATGCGTCGTACGACCGGCTCCCATTGACTTCTATGGGAGTCCGACCGAACCGAATCGGTAAGCATACGGCTACATCGTACTCGCTCGGTCGACTGCAGGAGTCCAGATCGGTCGGAAAACACCCAGGAGAAGGAACTAATGGGCCTTTTATTGACAGCAGCGATCAAATCAGTGCTAAACAACTGGAAAGATTCAAGCAAAGCAACCTTCCAAAGTTGGCTAAACTGGATTACGTACCTCAGGGGAGCGGACAGCTTGGCGATGCAGTACTCCCCGTGGAAGGTGTCTTCCAGGGGTTTGTTGGAAGCCCTAGACAGGTCCCTTGTCCCGCACAAACCCCAATGATCAGACGGGACCAAAGCTTCCAGCTGTGAAAGAGCCTCGGAACAGACCTCAAGACCACAGGAACTGGGACAACTGCGATTGGAACCCTAAACTATGAGCAGCGAAATGTCATGTGCTTAGCTAGTATCTAACTGGTGTACAATACACCTCCCCACTGGGCTTTCCTATCCCTCTCTTCTCTTCCCTCTGACTGCTCTATCCTTTCCACCTTTCATCTTCTTCTAAGTGCAAACCATACTGTAACAAGAAATAATTATGATTGTATACAATTTATAAAATCCTAATGAAAACGTATAAAAAAATATATATATATCAATTTTGAGGTAAATAATATTGATTTTTAAAATATAGATGTCATTAATATCATTTGCAATAATATAGTTGTATAAACTATCATTTTTAAATTATTGTTATGTATTTTAATATATATTTTATATGTATAAAATGTGATTTTTTTGTATAATTATAGTTTGTTTTTTAATATATGTGTTACATTTTTTGTAGTAATTAAATTTAATTGAATTACTTTTTTTTTAGTTCTGCAGTGGGTTGTGGGTTTATAGGGGGTGGCTTTTAGGGCGGGAAGCAATTCAAATATAACAAATTAATGATTATTTTATATTTAATATTATTTATTTAATTGATATTTAATTGTGTTGTTTGTGCCTTTACTTTTGTTTTGGTAAATGTTTTGTGGTGGTTGTGGGGTTTATAAGGGTAAAGGGTGGGAAGTAATTTATTTTTAATTAATTAATAATAAAGGGATGATTATGTTGTCAGCCTAAAAGCCTCCAAACGCAGGTCAGAGGCTTTCCGACCGACATCTGCATTTTCAATTCTGACCATCTAATAACAATGTAGGCGGTCGGAATTGAAACTGGCCGGTCACTCCAGCTGGATTCTGATGTATTTAAGGAGCACATCGTTCAGTCGGAGGCCCCATGGACCATCGGGATTACGACATCGGTTTCCAAAAGACTTTTCATGTCCGTGGTCCCTAGCAGGGCCCACATTCCTCGCAGCACAGCCTCCTGTTGGGGGCCTATGGTGCCTTCATATTAATCCCTGTATCACATTGTTTTAATTAATGTAAATTATTAGTTAAATAATGAATTATGTTAATTGTGTAAATAATGTTTTGTTACATTTCATGAGTGTATTGTGTGTTTTGTGGGGTGTACATGAGTTAAAAGTAATTAATATTGAATATTTAACTAGTGGTAATTAGTTTGCGGATAAATATTTATATTAATAGTGTAATACATTTTTTATGCAAGCTAAGTTTAGGTGCTGGTTGTGAGTTTTGTGGTGTTATAGGGTGGGAAGTATCTAAATTAAATGTATGCAATAAACAAGATTTTGTTGATGAATAATTTCAAGAAAAAAATTTTTTTTGTACGAAAATCTTTTTTGTATTTCATTTATAATAATATTTGTAGGTATTTGTGATATCTATTTGACGTTGTAATGTGTTTTTAATTATTAATATATATATATTTATTTTTCAATATTTTTATTAACTTAATAAAAAAAAAAAATTTGTCTTTGTTGAAGATATTGTGTTTGCTTTTAATGTTGAACTGACTGGAGTGGGAATAGTATATATACCCCTCCGCTATCCAACACTTTCCCTACTGTTGTACTAACTGGAGTGGGAGTAGTACATTTTACCCCTCCGCTATCCAGCACTTTTCTCACTGCTGCACTTATTGGAGTGGGAATAGTAAATTCTACTCCTCTGCTATTCAACACTTTCCCTGCTGTTGTACTGATTGCAGTCGGAATAGTACATTTTACAGCTCCACAATCCAATAGTTTCCCTACTGTTACACTGACTGGAGTGGAAATAGTATATTGTACCCCTCTGATATCCAACACTTGCTCCACTGTTGTATGTATTGGAGTGGGAATAGTAAATGTTACCTTTCTGCAATCCACCACTGTCCCTAATAAGGGGCGGCTGGTGACATTGGAAAGTGGTGAGGCATAAAATGATAATCATACTACACCATAGCGAGCGAGCGCGTCCGTCCCCCCTAAGGAGGGTTCGGGGTGTTACCCCCTGAGAAAATTTTGAAAAAAACGTGGACAAATGGTGCATTTTCAAGCAAATTTGAGAAAGTAGGAAGGTTAATAAAGCAATTGTGAAAGTGCAGTTATTACATTAATAGATGTCATAACATAGGTAGCTGCTTATTCAGTATAACCACAGAGCTTCATACATTCAGTCCTATTACGCTGCTGAATTCAGACTATAAGACTTTCATGAAAATCTCAGCTCTAAGAGTAGCAGAAGTTGTACGTTTTGACATTTTTCCTCTGTCCTTGGAAGTTTTCTGTAGGTTAATTTCAGGCTGATGAGGTCCTAATTGCTTTAAATGTAGTTTTTGTTCAAGTGGCCGTGACTGGAATGACCTTGCAATCAGCTCTTGTACTGTATTCATGATGGAGTTGCTGGCCTTACCAATATATATATTAAAGAAACCTGTCAATAATCAAAGTACAACGTATAAGGTGCAGTGCAATAATATCAAATTTCAGTATAAATACATATATCTTGTGCAGTATCATAATACATCTCCAACAGCTCCCCTATCCACAAAATTACTGCTAAAAATACAGCCTTACTGTCTCCTGCCTCTCTGTGCCATAGTGGTTACTGGAGGTACTGAAACAGACACTGCTTGAGGGCCTTGAGAGTGACCACATACATAGCCCTAACTCCAATGTAAAAAAATATAGCATCAGCTTCCTTACCTTTAACACTGGTGTTTGCTGGATCGTAGCCGGGGTGAAAGAGCAGCAAAGGAGGTTGGGGTCCTCTTGTTGTTTGCTGAAAAATTGCCCCAAAATGTGGTAATGTTTCAGGTTGTCAGGCTTTACCAGGTGCTGAAAATGAAAAGATAACAATTTATTTTTGGAACACTAGGGTAATCAAACAAAGACTGTGGGGAAAAAAGCATAACGCTCCAATTTTTTCCTTGCAGTTTGCATGCAGCTCTTAGATGACCGTTATTAGCTCGCAGTTGTATGTTAGGATTTTATCTTACAAACTGCAAGTAACAAAAGGATCTCTCTGACAAAAGCAGTGACTCACTGACCTATTTACATCATATGCACATGTTGTGATCTGCATCAGGTACAAGATAAGATTTAAAGGCCTGTTTACAGAGAGGCAGGACTCGGAAGGATCCAGTAAACAAGGAATGCTCACGAGAGAGATGTACTCAAGCTGGACAGCCCAAAGCAACTAAAACCATATCATAGAAAGCAGGCAAGTTACAAACTACAAAGACAATGGTTAGCAATAGGTGAAATGTATTCCCAGAGAAGCTTTCAGAATTTCCCCACGATGTCTTGAGCAAACCAAATAGCTGCACCGTCTGGTAGGCTTCGACCTAAAAATGAGGCTTTGTGGAATTAAATTTTTGCCTAGGATCACACAGTTTGGATAAGCAGGGAAGCCGGTATTGCACGTTAGCTGATTTTATGTGTTGAAATTTGGCCACCAGATGTGTGTGTGTGTGTCTCTCTCTCTCTCTCTCTCTCTCTCTCTGTCTCGCTCTCCCTCTCTCTCGCCCTCTCCCTCACCCTCTCCCTCTCTCTCTTTCTCCAAAAGTCACTGTTTGTCATATTAGTAGACCCAACTCAGGGCTAGCAGACCCAAGTAACACGCCCAAAATGAATTTATTTGGAGAGTTCCACACCCCAAACATCCTCCTGAGGCTACGCCCCTGCTTGCTTGTATGGGATTATAACCACAATATATAAAATATATGAAGGTAGATACATGCATTTATAAAATAAAATATGTGATAGATTAACCAGCTTCTTCTTGATGGTTTTGGGTATGCTAGGGTTGTCAGGACATCACACTAGTGCCCCAAATCATCTTAATAATTGATTTAGCATTTTTTTTAATTCATTTTAATTGGTACCCATATATATAGAAAGAGACTGCAAAGTCAAGTCTGCAGCCAATAATCTTGAGATTCAGCGACTTCGGGGTACTGCCAATACCGAGAAGAACTAATCAATAGAGACTCAACCTGTAACTGGAATAAAGATTGCAAGCGCGGTATTTTTCTCAATAGACATGAACTCAATGTATTTTCTGTTCTGTAAGCAACAGAATAAGCGTTGCACATTATTTGGGAATAAGATGAAAACACAGAACTGCTGTCTCAGACACTATTGATTGGCGGGGTTCTTCAGGCCAAAGAGTCAACTCCTTGATGCAGCAGAGCTTTCTAATGCACAGAAGAGCAGTACTTATCTGACAATCTGCATAAGCAAAGCCCTCTTCAGATGAAAAGCGGTAGATTGCCACAGTGAAATAGGTAGCTGCCGGCGGCTATGCCTCAGAAACCAACATCGATCTCACATCTCAGACGACGTTAGAGTCATGATTGCTTCATCCTATCCACCCAGGTAAGTGCACCATGCCATTAACTCACCAACTCCAACAAAGGTGTCAGTCAGGCCTATCCCATTGAGTGTTTCATTTGCCACAACCCCTACTACATGGTGCAGCGTGCTAGCGTGTGGATCAGCACTGCAGCGCCTCACAGTAAGCTAGTGAATGTGAGTGTGATGATGGGATGCTTGCAAGTTTGTTGTTTACCCTAGTACAGGTAAGTAGTATTATCGTCTTATAGAGACACCCAGGCAAGATAGTATACGGGTGCTGGAAAACACGAGGCCGTTCCTAACATAAGACACATTCTCATCTGTGACAAAATACTGTCATTGGTACACAAGGGGTAATTATTGGCATAACGGGCAGGGCACTAATGCTAATCGCCCACCAGAAGTTCATCCTCAACCGGGTGCTGGGGAACCTTGCTGTCAGTGAACACAAAACATTGTTCTTTGGTGCGTAGAGAATCATTCAGAGGCTAAATTCCCCAATGTGTAGTCGAGAAACCTAATTCAGATCCCGGCTTTTCCCCTTGTAAAAAGTGAATGATCCCCCCCCCCACATCACTTTACTTCTCTGTGCCTCGTTTTGATCAAGAGTCAAAATGGGTGTGTAAAGAAAATAATCTTGATGACTTTAAACAGATGTCATGCGGAATGATAAAATCACACGTGCTAAATTGAATCGCAGGGGTGGGCGGAATTGGCTGAGTTTCTCCCTCGGATTCACGTCAGAGCCGGTCACGATGTTGTGTTTCTAGCACTTAAACCCGCATGGGGTAGCAAGCACATGACAAACTTAAACCCGCATGGGGTAGCTAGCAAGCACATGAGTCATGACATCACAACAATGGCGTGTTAAGCCAACAGCGAACAATTGCTGAGTCACTAGCGCGAAGCATATACTCTACAGCCTCAAGCTGCTGCAATCTCTGTAAAAAAAAATGAACAAATAAAAGATCGCTGCTTTGGTTCTCTGGAAGACAAAATACCACTTTAGTTGATGCAGTTTATTTAAGCTAAGATTTTTTATAATCTTTCTGTTGGAATGTACTGAAAACAAAGACGGGACTTACACCCCAGTTCTCCCGAATACTCCTGACTTCCCCATTTGTGCTTGCTGCCCTAGACGCTGCACACATTAAGGTAGGTGAAGGAGTGCGGGGCTTGCTAGTGTGTGCAGGATGGCTCCATTCTTCTGGGCTCTTGGCACATCTTCCACGTTCTCGCCTGCTGTGGAGGCCTGGGCCTGGGCGTGCTTGATGACACAGACACACCAGGTTTATTGACCTCCGAGACCCAGCCTGACTTCTTCTGAACCTCCATGCCTACCTCAGCTGGCAACCTTACATGTGGCATAGGAGACTGCGACGATCGACGGAGACGATCTCCAATTGTGGCATCATCGCAGCACGCACCCACCTGTGTCTCAGTGATTCAACTGTGACGAGTCTGACGACGTGACTCTGCTGTGTTGTGTGGTGACCGTGTGTCGGAGTCGGACGTCTGCTGCTGGGCTCAGGCGGCTGCTGACTCTAGTCACTAGTCTGCACCCGGCGACGACACTAAGTTCTGTTCTGTTAGAATAGAAACAGAAACAGTAACTTACCCAACGTCACAGTGCGCGCGTCCCGAATGAATGGCCAATCACTGCTGGCTTCATGCTGAAGTCACACAGTGATTGGCCAGAAATATCCACAATGCTGAGCAGTGTCTGCCACTCTGCCCCCACCCACGTGCGGCATCCAATAATGGATGTTGCGCGGTAGACCAGCCAATCCTGGCGCTGCATGCAGCACCAGGATTGGCTAGGGGGGCACATTGTGTACTCACCCTGGCGGCCTTGTAAAACCCGGGGCCCGGCTGAAGCAGCACCTCGGCCCCTTCTGACCCTCTCTCTATGCCTGAACTTATTATCAGCGCATCGGCGCATGCTCGGGCAAGTCACAGCCCAGTATTCCTCATGCGCAACAGTGCTGCTGGCCTGCTGTAGAGACTGTCACTCACAGTAGCAAACCAGCAGCCCCGCCCCCCACCCCCTGCGCACTCCGGACCGCACCGTAAATTATCCCCGCCGTGACCCGCGCTGCACTGTGGCGCTAATTTGTGAAGAATGTTTATAAAGCTTGTAAGCTTGCAACTTGCCACGGTGCGTCCAGGCTTAGTGGGGCTACGCCCCTACGCCCCAATGGACGCACCGCGACTGTCCCTAATGTTACAGTCATTGAAGTGGGAATAGTAAATGTTGCCCCTCCGCTATCCAACACTTACCTTACTTTTGTACTGACACGAGTGGGAATAGTACATTTTATCCCTGTGCAATCCAACACTTTCCCTGCTGTTGCACTGATTTGAGTGAGAATACTACAATTTACCCCTCTGCAATCTAACAGTTTCCCTACTGTTGTACTGGCTGGAATGGTTATACCAAATATTACCTATCGGCAAGCCAACCCTTTTACTACTGATGAATTTTTTTTAGCAATTTTTAGTTCAAATCTGTTTTATTTTTGAACACAGCGTTAAGCCTACAACCTCGTGCCGAGGCCGGCCGCGTAAATGATAACTCTCGTGTTGTAGTGCCAGCATGAATGGGGAAGGGGTTTCGACACAGCGCCTTGCCTACAACCCTCCAAGGAGGGCCGGCCGCGTGGCTTAAGGGGGCATAGCACAGAAAATTGTCACTCGTGAGAGAGTATCCGCATTTGCGAGGAAGGTGTAGGGCGTGAAATTAGCCTAACTGTCGTAAACTGCCCAACAGGGCACAACTGTCTCGTAGAGAGACAAGGGCCAGAGCGGCAAGTGGGAGAGGAGGAAGTAGGAAGAACGAAGAAGCCTGAGGGTAGGCAGAGGAGGAGAGAGGGTGATGGATACGCGCAGCCTGGCGATAAGTGAAGTGAAGGGAGCCATGTGTGGTAGCAGTGGGATCATCTATAATGTGCATGGTGATCTAGGACACAGCCTGGCCGGGTCTGCAGGAACAATGGCATCCTCGAAGAGGTGTAGCGCGCGGAGTCTAGGAGGCATATGTCGCGCGTATTCTATAGAGCAGAGGTGGCGTACTAAGGGCTCCCAAACCGCCTTGAATCGCGTGCCTCGCGCTTGCAACCTTGCTGTGAGGAGCTCCATCGCCAGGACCTGCCAAAGGTGCACAAACCAGGAGGCTATGGGTGGGGCCTCTGTTCGCTTCCAGTATAGGGCAATGAGCTGTTTAGCTGCACCCAGCATTTGGAGTGTGAGGAACCAATCGCTGTGGGTAAGGGCCTTGAGCGCAGTAGGATAGATGCCGAGGAGGATCGTGCTCACTTCCTCAGGCAGGGGGAACCCCAGCACCCCTTTGATGTGGCTAAGCACCTCCTTCCAGAAAACAGTCAGGGTCGGACACGTCCACCATATATGCACAAAGTCACCAGTCGCAGAGTCACATCTCCAGCACATCGGCGAAGTGGTGGGAAACATTTTGCTAAGGCGCAGGGGGGTGTAGTACCATTGCGTGAGCAGTTTGTAGGCGTTTTCCCTCTGCGTGATGCTGCGGTACACCTTGGGTATATCCCTCCACAGTCTGTTCCACTGGAGGGGGTCGATGTCGGTTCCCGTCGCTGATTGCCATTGTCTCTGATAGGGATGCGCAGGCGCCGACGTAGGGTGTTGCAGTATGTGGTATATTTGCGAAGTTAACCTCCTCAACCCCCCAAGGAAGCGTGCTAACTTCTCAAAGGGTGTAAATGCGCGGGTGGCCGCGTGATACATGTCATCGCTCGCGGTCCAGTGGCGCAGCTGGGCATGCTGTAAGCTAGCCGTCGTAGGCACCCTAAATTCCTCCCTGCAGTCATTCCAAGTCTTGGGTGAGCCCCCAAGAAAAAGGTCTCCAACTACTCTACAGTCCCCTTGTGTCCATTTGTCAAACGCCCGAGATTGATGGGCCGGGGGAAACTGCGGATTCCCCGCTATCGGGGTGTGTGGGGATGGAAACGTGGTGAGACCTCTAGACACGGCTATGCTATCCCAGATGTCTAGAACCGTTCTTGTGGGGACCGCGAGGTATGCACTTCTGGAGCGTGCCGCCCGCGGTAGCCAGGGCAGATCCCATATGGTACTTCCCGTGACCGCTCGGTCCATATGGAACCAGTGTTTGTCGCTTTCACGTGCTCCCCACTCTACCACGAAGCGGAGATGTGCGGCCCAATAATAGTGCACCAAGTTGGGGCACGCCAGACCACCTCTGTCCCTCGGTTCCATGAGAACCTTCTGCGAAAAACGGGGGCGCTTTCCGCCCCAGATAAAGGACGTGAGCTCGCGTTGCAGGCTCCGAATGCAGTGGAGCGGGATAGGAGTGGGTAGGCATTGGAACAGATATAAAATTCTAGGGAGGATCGACATCTTAACAACATTAAGGCGTCCCAGCCATGAAATCATCAGAGGCTTCCACTTCCGAAGGTCCTCTAACACCGCTTTGCGACACTCCGTCCAGTTCGCCGAGGACCAGGAGTCTAGGTGGGGGGCGAGAGTAAGGCCCAGATACCTGATATGACTTTCCGCCCATTGATAGGGCACAGCCTCCTTCAGGAGTGGAATATCCGCCGCAGGCACGGTGAGGTTGAGCGCCCAAGATTTAGTGTGGTTTATTTTAAGGCCCGACGCTTGTTCAAATAGGCAAAGCACCTCGTGGACCGCCGGGAGGGATTCACGGGGGTGTGTAAGGGTGAGGATCAGGTCATCCGCGAATAGCGCCACCTTGTTGTCCCTCCCCCCATGGGCAATTCCATGTATTCTAGGGTCTCGTCTTATCAGTGCCGCAAGGGGTTCTACTGCGAGGGCGAACAGGAGCGGCGAGAGTGGACACTCCTGCCTCGTGCCTCTGTGTATCGTCAGCGGTGGCGTTAATTGACCATTCACCCTGATTCTGGCCTGTGGTCCTAGATACGGGGCCATGATACTCGCTATCATTTTGGGGCCTAGACCCATTTTCTGGAGGAACTCTCTTAGGAAGGCCCAGTCCACCCGGTCGAAGGCCTTCTCCGCATCGAGCGAGAGAAGGCAGGCCGGAATGTCCCAGTGCCGCACCTTGCCCACCAAGTGTGCCAGTCTGCGTACATTATCGGCCCCCTGCCAGTCCCGGATGAACCCCACCTGGTCAGGGTTCACCAGTCCCGGCATGTAAGGGTCAAGTCGCTTGGCCAGTATCTTGGTATAGATCTTCAGGTCGGTGTTTAGGAGAGCCATGGTGCGGTAGGAGGGACAGAGCGCAGGATCCTTCCCCGGCTTCGGTATCAACGCGATCTCCGCCATTCCCATATCAGGGGACAGACCAGATGAGTCAGAGAAAGAGTGAAACAGCCTCAGCAAATGAGGGCGAAGCTGAGCCTGGAAGATTCGTTAGAAGGTCAGTGGGAGGCCATCTGGCCCCGGGGTTTTCCCGGTGGGAAGATCTTTAAGGGCCGCTGAGACCTGGTCCTCCAGGATGGGCTCTTCCAGCTCCCTCGCGCATGCCGGTGACAACGGAGTCCCCTCGTATTCAGCGAGGACAGCCGCTCGCGCCTCCACCGACGTGGAGTCGTTCGCGTACAGGGAGGTGTAGTAAGCTACAAAGGCATTCTGTTTGGCTCTTTCAGTGACGGCACTAGTGCCATCCTGGCGTCGTATAGTAGCAATATGGGTTCTGGCCGCTCTCGCCCTCAGTCGTCCCGCCAGCAGACGTCCCACCTTGTCTCCCCCTTCGTAGTATTTTTGTTTGAGCGCCAGTAGGGAGTGCTCCGCCTTGTTGTTGCGCAGAAGGCAAAGTTGTCCCCTAAGGTTTGCCAACTTCCGTCTGGACGCCAGGGAAGGTCGGTCCTTGTCCAGCGCCTCCGCCCGCTTGATCTCGCCCGATAGGTCAGCCTCCAGCTTATAGGCCGCCCTGCTTCTCGCTATCGCCAGGGAGGTAATGTGTCCCCGTATGGTGGCCTTAAAGGCATCCCACACTACCGGGAACGGTGTTTCCGAGATATCGTTGATAGCGAAGTACGAGTCTATGGCTTCTCGGATGCTATTGACATCCTCCGGGTCTCGAAGGACGCTCGGCGGTAAGGTCCACCGGCGCTCCCGGGGGGGTTTGCGCCAGCGGATCTTGGAGAGTCAGTTCGACGTGTGCATGGTCCGACAGCGAGATATCAGATATAGCAACCTTCAGCGTGTCCCGCATCAGGTCTAGAGAGATAAAAAAGTAGTCGATGCGCGAGTAAGTGCGGTGGGAGTGCGAGTAAAAGGTATAGTCGCGTATCCCGGGGTTGTGATATCTCCACGCATCGACGAGTCCTAGGTCCGTAATCTGCTCCCGTGGCATGGCTGACATCGCGCCCGTGCCGCTAAACACAGGGTCCCCGCGGTCTATGTCCGGGTCCCATACTAGGTTAAAATCCCCGCCTAGTATTGTGCGCGGTTCGCTGGTCTGAAAATGTTCCCGCAGGAGCGACTGGAGATATTTGTCTTGCGACTGGTTGGCTGCATATACATTGCCTAGCGTGAACTGCATCCCTCCCACCTGTACCGTGGCCCGAAGGAAGCATCCGTCGCCACTCTTGTAGGGTTTGGTGGATCCCTGCCTAAAGCCAGCCCTGCACAGTATCGCCACCCCCGCTGTTTTAGTGTCAGCCGAGGCCCAGAATTGTGTGGGGTACCTGGGGTGCGCCATGCGTCTAGTGTCCCCCCGCAAGAGATGCGTCTCTTGGAGGAAGACAATGTCAGGGGAGTGATGGAGAATGTAGCGCCATACCTGAGTACGCTTGTTGGGGGAATTAAGGCCTCTGACATTGAGCGTCAGGACTTGTAGGGGTTTGGGAACGCTCATCGTCATGGCACTAAGGGGGTTAGAGCCGCCCCGTCACCCAGCGTTTCCCACCCCGTGTAGCGGAGGAGTCCAGCCCTCCCTTCCCATCGCAGCTGCACAGGCATCCCTGAGAGTCTCCGAATCACCACTCTGAACCAGGAGAGAAGAGGTCTAGTACCGAGAAGGCTCAGGAGAGAAGTAGGAAAAATAGTACAAGTAGGAGAAAAAAGGGCACATAGAGGGTACATAACCACAACAGGCCAACGTGGCCGTAGAATAGTGTCCCAGGTTCCGGGCATCCTCTACCCGAGGGTTTGGATGGACTCAGGAATGTCACTTCCTAAGGGACAGTAAGGGGGGTGTTCTGTTAGAGAGTTGGGTCTCGGTTGCCCCGAGGCCCGTCTGCCCCGCTGCCCAGGGCAGATTCGGGGGGTCGCTACCACAGATTTAGCGCAAAGGCAGTCGTATCACATCAATCAGCTCTGGGGTGTCAATTCCCAACGGCGAGGAGAGCACTCTCGGCCCGTGGGTCCACCGGGACCAATCCTCACTATCCTCTCCATGAGAGCAGCCCCTCCCCAGGCCGTTCCCCCGCAGTCCCCGCTCCCGCCAGAAACTCGATGAGGCCTCCGCCAATGTCAAGTCGGCCTCAATCCGTGGGGAGGCAGGTTCAGTTCAGGGAGCGCTCTCCGCCTGTGGTGCCTGGGAGTGCAGATACGTAGGGGCGCAGTAGTGGGGGGATCAATTTATCGCCATTCGGGGAGCGCCGAGCTATGACAAGTGAGCAGTACAACCTCAGGAGGTGAGGCGGAGTTTTCCCCGCAGGCCATTGAGTATCAAGCGTCGAGAGTCAGTCCTCCGCCAGCTACGGGGTGTGAGGCTTCGTGGGTCGCTCCTCACGGTCGTCCTCAAGGGAGCGAATGTGGTCTATGATTTCTCGCTTGGCCTGTGACGTGGAGCAGGCATCCACTGGGGGTGTTCGGCGACGGCGGGTCACCGTGGTCCAGTCCGGTCGGGCCGGGGTTCTCTCCTGGTGCCTGGGGCAGGAGGGGCTGCGCTCCGGGGATTCCGGGAGTCCAATCAGCTGCGCCGCCTCGCGGTAGGAGCGGATGGTCCTGCGCTTGTCCCCCCAGCGAAAGATGAGAGCGAAGGGATGACCCCACTAATAGGGTATGTCGAGGGCCCGCAGCTTCTCCGTCACCGGGCGGAAGACCTTCCTTCTGTGCAGCGTGTTGGGGGCAAAGTCTTGGAAGATTTGGATCTTGTGTCCTCCATAGCGTAGGTCCTGTTTGTCTCTTGCCGCTTTTAGTATGGCCTCTTTCTCCGTGAAGTAGTGCACTCGGGATATAATGTCCGGGAGGAGGCCCGACCGACCTCCCGCACCGAAGATCCGATGGGCACGGTCCAGGAGTGGTGGGGGGGCATCTTCGTTTCCCCACACCTCGTGTAGAAGCAGGGCCACGTAGGCCATGGTGTCCGTCCCTTCTTCCCCGAGTGGCACGCCCCGGATACGGAGGTTGTTGCGGCGTCCCCTATTCTCTAGGTCCTCCTGCTTGATCTGGAGCTCGATGTTTTGCTCCTCCAAGGCTGCGACTCTCTGCCACAGCTGCTCCACATCTTCCGTGCGCGTATCGACGGTTTTCTCGAGCCCGTCAACCCTGTCTCCCAGCTCGGTCACTTCCTTGCGCAGCTCCTTGACGCATGAGTGCACTTCCGACCTCAGGGACCCTATCTCCGATTTTAGGTCCGCCATGAAGGATGACATGAAGGCCTGGGTCACCGGGGAGGAGGAGGTAGGAGGCGGCGGCGTCTCCTCCGTCAGCGCCGATGCTCCCGCTTTGCCCCACATGGCAACCACCGATGTGTCCATGGACGCCGCCGTCGAGTCCGCCTTGCCCCCTCTGCCGCGCGTCATGCTCAGACCGGGGCGCAGTGTCCAGCCACCTGGAGCGTCGCCCGTCTCAATGAGTGCAAGTCTTCGACGGCGCCGCAGTAGCTTGGGGACGGTCTCGTATGCCACCAGCAGTCTCCTCAGGCCCGCTTCGCCCAGGGGATAGGTCGGGGCCCGTGACTCCAGAGGGCCACACAGCAGCTCCCACGCGTGAGAGGGTCGCAAAGGGGGCCAGCACCCCCCTCAGGCCAAGGGCGCGTCTGTGCCCACCCCCGCGGCACGTGGCGGCTCCCCACGGGGACAGCCGATGTGCGCTCCGTCACCCCCAGGGCCCCAGCGTAGATAGGGGGTACTCACACGGCTGCAGGTAGGTCTTCCCGGTTCAGGCCGCGGGGGTGTGGGCACCTGTGGAGGGGGCAGCTTGTCTAGTCCGTCGAGAGCACAGGTCACCCCAGGCAGGGGGCCCCCCGTCGGGGGAGGAGGCGGGCGGGCTGTCTCCTCAGCCACCCAGGCAGCGTCGGCTCTCCCAAGGTCTTCTCCGAGGCGGGAGGGCTGTAGATCTGGCCAGAGCGGGTTCCTAGGCAAGGGCAGCAGGGCCGGGCAGTGGGCAGCGAGCACCCCTCACAGCGGGGCTCCGACGCACCCTCCGGGCCCCCCGACGGGTAGCCGAGTCGGGCACCCGAGCCAGCGGTGCCAGTAGAGGCAGGGAATGTGGCGGCCTTGGCGCCGACCGGGGGCCCAAAATGGCGGACAGCGCTTGCGGTGAGCTCAGCAGCAGTGGAGCAGCCCAGAGTGTCGCCGGGGCCTCAGGCAACAGGCAGAAGAGGGCCGCAGGGGGAACAGGCCACCAGGGCGCCCCCTCAGCAGTCCGTGATGTTTATGGCTGGGTCCCCTGGCAGTGAGGCTGTCGGCAGTTGTCCCTCAACGAGCGCGGCCCAGCGCCTCCTCAAAAGCCGGGGCCTCGCGTAGGGCCGGCGGACGAGTGTCCTCCACACCCCCGCCCGGGGGCCTCCTCGACGCCGGCAGCTCCGTCCCCTCTCACCTCTGGTCATGTCGCGCGCAGTCCGCACGTAGGGAGGCACCACCGCAGGTCCGTTGGAGGCTCCGGTCACCCCCTCAGCGCCGTGGGCCGCCCGCAGGGGAAGCGATATCAAGGCCCCGGCCGCCAGACGCGGCAAAGAAATGGCGGCGGTGCGCCGGCTGCTCAGCACCAAGGCCTCGGATGTCCCCGGCCGTGTCCCCTTCTCCAAGACGGCCGCTCCAAGGGACACCCCTCCGTCTAGGGCTCAGGTAGGAGACGGGGTCCCCCAAGTAGCCCCCCGAATATCGCTCCAGAAAGCTTATGAAGGCAGCAGGGCAGCGGAGCTCACTCGAGGTGCGCCCGTCTACATCGCCGCCTTGACTACGCCCCTCTTTAGCAATTTTTTATATATTTATTTTAATAGTTTGTGTATGTTTTTATAATTTATAGTGGGTATAGTATATATATTACATTTTATATTTTATCATTTATTTTATATTACTATAATTTATATTATTATGCTTTTGTTCTTTTAAAATTATAATATTTTTAATTATTAAAATTGTTAATGTTTAAAATACTTTTTACTACATTTAGAGAATCTAAAGTTGTTTGTTTTATTTAATAGGAATGTTTTATTTTCAAAATATTTTATGTTAATGGAGTATGTACATGTTTATATAATATATATATATATATATATATATATATATATATATATATATATATATATATATATTTATGTTTTATAATATTTTGTAATTATAATTTACATTATAATGATTAGTTTAATACCTCTGAAGGTATATGAAAATATAAATATATATATATATATATATATATATATATATAAATAAATATATATTTGCGTGTTTAACTACTATAAATGAAGTTTATTTGTTGTATTTGTTAAGATATATATTACAAATAGTTTATTTTTAATATTATTTTTTAATATATTTAATATGTATTATTTTATTTTACATATATATATATTTTAAAAAACTATATTTAATACAACTATATTAATGACGTCAACATTTTTTCCAGTATTTTTGTTCCTCCCTTTATATGATGATATTTTTTACATCAATATTTTGGTCACCATGGGCCAGATGTAGGTGGCTAAATACCGGTCAGTAACGCCGAAATTTGCAGAATTTCAGCGTTACCGACCGGTATTTAGCTATGTGCAATGTAGGTAACACCGAAGCCATCGTAAATAAGGAATCGGTAAAAATAAGGGAAACCAGTTACCGATGCCGTTATTTTGTGATTAGCAGACACCGAAAGCACTAAATACTGAATTGGTAAATAAGAAATCTTTAAATAATCGCAAATCCGATGTACCAAAAATCGATAATACCGAATTTTCGGTGTTTGGGAGTCGCTAATTACCACTGACTCAAAGCAGGTGGTAATCAGGTGCACTGCATTTAAACAGCCCCAAAATGCAACATTGTAAACACAATGGTGGCCCTCTACGTAATTGCAAGGTGGCTAAGTTTGCAAGCAGTAGGACTGAGGGTCTGGAGATGGGAGGAGCGCGTGAATAGACTGCGCGTTACAGTCTTCCAACTGACTGAGGCTGAAATCCATGAGAGGTACAGGCTACACCCCCAAACCATCCTAGACCTGGTACGGGACCTGCACCCTCTCCTGGAGCATCAGACACCAAGGGCAGGCGCTGTACCAACACATGCTCAGGTGCTCTGTAGCCGGCACCCACTTGCATCAGGAAGTTACCAGGGGGTGATAGATGTGGCAGATGGTGTGTAACAGAGTTGCCTGTCCCGTTTCTTCAACTCTTTCTTGGATGCCATTATGCAAAGAATGCACCACTACATATGCTTCCCCAGCACACAGGCAGAACTGCAGAAGACAAAGCTGGATTTATACCAAAAGGCACAGTTCCCACATGTAATAGGATGCATTGATGGGACACACATACCAATCTGCTCACCTGCAGCCACAGAGTATATATACCGGAACCACAAATCTACGCATTCTATCAACGTGCAGGTGATATGCGATGTGGACCACATCATCACTGACATTGGGGTCAAATTTCCAGGGAGTACCCATGACTCCTACATATTCAGGAACAGTGGGATCTACACACGTCTGGCTGGGGATGAATTTGGAGAAGGACACCTGCTAGGTAAATCAATGTGACACATCCTGATGTACACCTTGGATGAATGTGTTGGTGACTCATATTAAAGGCACTTCCGTTCTCACTTAGGTGACAGCGCATATGCCGTGCGGGCATTCATCCTGACTCATACCTCAACCCATCCACACCAAGTGAGAGAAGATACAATGTGGCACATAAAAGCACGCGCAACGTTGTGGAGAGCACCTTCGGACTCTTAAAAAGCAGGTTCCGCTGCCTCCACAAAAGTGGAGGTGCATGTCAGTACCGCCCCATCATCTGCTGTAAAATAATAGCAACATGTGCCATGCTGCATAACCTTGCCACAAAGAAATGAACTGCAGTGGAACTTACTGACTCTGAGGACGAGGATGAGGACTGTCCACAGCCAGAGCATAGCGCAGCAGGTGTGGCAGCAGCACCAGATGGGAGGCACAGATGGGCAGAGATAACACGCAACTATTTCTGAGTAAGTAAGGAGACACAGCCAGTTACTGTAAGTGAGTGATGGTGTTTAATTGTCATAGCACACCACCACAACATGTGGGGTGAGGGGTTGGCCTAACGGCTAAGGCGCTCGACCTCGGACCTGGGGATCTGGGTTTGAGTCTCGGTAACGACGCCAAAAACCCCCTGTGATTCTGGGCAAATCACTTAATCTCCCCGTGCCTAAAATGAAAGTGTGTCCTCATGTAACGTAACTGGTGCTCTGTAACGTAAAGCACTCTGATAACTGATTCGGTTCGGTTCCAGTTCGCGCTATATAAAACTCTGCAAAAACAAAAAAAAAGGGCTTCACATACCAGGCCAAATTTGAATGCAGATTACAAAACCAAAAAGGGTTACATCACCCATTTTGGTAAACCATGTGATGGCTGGCATTACTTCCTGCGCCAACGTGCAGCACTGCTGCGTTCCTTGGGCACACTGTCCTCACTGGCATTCTGTCCTGTGGCAGCGCTGTGACGTTCGCTGCACCTCCTGGACTCCGTTATAGGGGGCGTGATGCTACTGTGGCTAGTAGCCTCTTCACTATCCCCCATCACCTGTAGTGGCAACCTGGTTTGTCTGTAGCACTTCTAGTGCACTGGTCACTGTGACCATCCCCCTTGCCACATCACGGCTGCAGTGGGCCATCTCCTCCTGCATGGCCACCGAACACCTGCACAGCAGAGAGGTGGCAGTGGAGAGGCGGTTCACCGCCTTGGTGTAGTTGTCAGGTTTTTGCCTCTCCCTGCTCCTGGCCAAGCGGTCCTCATCCAGTTTGCTGCACAGCAGCCTCACAGCCTCTGACATGTCCCTCATGCCCTCAGCCACAGTATTATTCATGCTACTGATGCCCTTTTCAATTCGCAGCTGGTGCCCATCTGCCGCTGGACTGACCTTATCGCTTTGCCTTGCAGGCGCTGCACCTTGAGCATGTTCCCCTCAAGACCGGCAAACACACTCTGATCCTCTCCCTGTGACGATTGACTGGCTGCCCTTGCCCTACGATGTCTGCCACCTGTGTGGGGGAGCTCTTTTGGGGACTGTGAGGCTGCACCATTGGCATCCTCAGCCACCGTGGACTTTTGGCCTCCCATGCTGTCCACCTCGGACACCTCCATCTGCTGAAGGCTGGCCACTGCATGCCTCCTAGCTCTCTCTGCTGGTGGCGTTGATGGTGGTGGTGGAGATGCTAGTGATGGTGATGATGGTGATGGTGGTGGTGGTGGTGAAGGTGGTGGTGAAGGTGGTGGAGTGGTGTGCCCTGCAGCCGACAGGACCTCCTCCTCCTGGGTCCTCTCTCTACTGGGTGCCTTTCCTGTGCTCCCCTCTGCAGCCCTGAGTGATGGCTCACCTGTGGAGACAGAATGTACATTTGCTCACTTATCTGGCAGCATTTGCGTAATAATACATTTCATGCCTGCCAATCAAACTGACTGTCCTCTGCTTGCTAATTGCTGATGTGTGTCACATGCCTTTGGGTTCAGTGGACTGACTGTTCTGACATGTGTAACTTCTGACTACGTCTCCCATAATGCATTGCTGGTTTTTAGTAAAACATTTACTGAAGTGGGATTTACAATACCTCATTGGGGATTGGGGTTAGGGAGTGGGGGCACAGCATGCAGTGCATGCATCTCACCTTGTTTGTTGCCAGCCCTGGCTGAGCTGTCTGCATCCCCAATCCCACTCACACTCTCCAGCTGGAGGGTGGACTCGACCAGGAGATCCAGGGCATTTGGAGCAGGTGCTGTTTTTCTCCCCCAAACTGTCAGGTTGGCTTGCTTCTTTCTCTCTGTCAGCCTCTCCTTTGCATGCTTCCTCAGGTCATACCAGCATTTTTTGAGTTACTCAATGGAGCGATGGGTTACTCCAATGGCATTGATCTTTTCTTGGATGACCAGCCATATCTGCCTCTTCTGGTATTCAGTCACGTGCAGAGACTGTTTCCCAAAAAGTTTGTTGTGGTCCTTTGTGACATCCTCAATAAGGACATCCAGCTCCCTCTCATTGAATTTATGTTTTCTCTTGCATTCAGCTGCCTCCTTCTCCCTCTCCTGGTTGTCCATATTTGCTCAGTGTTGTCAGCAAAAAGTTGGAAGAGTTGCTCCTGGCTTGTTTGCTGTGTTCCCTGCCTCTCAAACAGCTTCAGGATCAGTGCAGCTGCATGGTTGTGGCCACTTCCTGGTTGTGAGAAAATGAGGAAGCACAGGATTGGCTGATTCCACAATTACCGATTTTTTAAATTACCGATTCGCTAATTACCGAATCGGTATTAAGAAATCGGTGATACCGATGCGGTAATGGGGAATAGGTAATTATTTTTACCGATTCATTCCGAATTGAGAAAACTCCAGGTAGCCCAAAATGCGGCCGCACGGCTGCTATGTAACGTTCCCCCGGAAAGCATCGGCTCTACCTGCCCTTCGCGACTTACACTGGCTAGAAATCAAAAATAGAATCAAGTTTAAGGCTTTATGTTATATCTTTAAGATTAAACAGGGCTTTGCCCCTAAATATCTTCAAAGCCTCATTCATGCCTATATTCCTAGCCGCACCCTTAGATCTGCAGGTAAGGGAGATTTTGTCGTTCCTAGATTTAGGCTGGTGAAGATGGGCGGCCGCTCCTTTTCGCATCTGGCAACTAAAATGTGGAATGCCCTGCCTGTGAGTCTGAAATTGGAAACTAACTTTGTTAGGTTCCGTAAGGGACTAAAAACTTGGCTTTTTCTGCTATAAGTTTTCTTGAGTAAGCACTGTTTTCTTTGAATAGCCATCTCTCCGCTGGGCCTTGTAGTTTTTTCTTCTTCAGTCTGTCCCTTGGCGCCGGGAAACCCATTGCGGGTAGCTGTGCGCCTTACAAGTTCAAATAAATAAATAAATAAATAAATAAAATTGCTAATTTTTACCGACCATTACCAAATCGGTAATTTTTACCGATTTTTTACATACATCTGAAATACCGGGTTCTTAATAGCGAATCAGAAAAATTCGCTATTAAGGACTCGGTATTTCAGAATTACCTACATCAGGCCCTACATTTTTTAGTGTGGTGATATTCTGCAGGTTGTTATTTTTTCAGTGAACCGAGTCAAACATGAACTAGTCTAAAAAAAACAATTATTGAGTTTTCCAACTAGAATAGATACAAATCATACATCAATGCAACTTATAAATGCACAGCATGGACAAAAAGCATGTATACCACAAGCAGTCTTCCTACAATATAGTATCAACATTAGACCGCAACAGCATTTTGACAGGCACTAGCTAATTAAGCACAGACCTTCACTATAATATGGGCACAGCATTGAGAAATAGGGCCACGCCAACTGTTTGCTCGTAAAGTGGCCTCGGCTGTCAAATACACAATACACTCCACATGAGTTCCTCCCCACCCGCAACACACAGGTTCAAATCGAGTATTCCCTCAGACAGTCCATCAAGGGCTCCCAGATGTCTCTTGGGTGAGACAAGGCTTGCCAGGAGCTCTGCATAGGTCATCAGCTGGTCCTTACAATAAATAAGGTCTGTTAGCCATTCCTTCAGTTTAGGGGCCCCTCCTCTGCCCCATCTGCACGCCAACTTCTGTTTAGACAGCAACAGTCCAATTGCTACAAATTTGCTGTATGATGTTTGTATTTCAGCCGTGTAGCTCAGAAGAGCCAGTAGGGGTACACAGGAAGAGGGGTGCCTATCATTTGGGATAGGGCAGCGATCACCTCTCGCCAATACCGAAGAACTTCGCAGTATTGCCATGCAAGGTGTAAAAAACCTGCCAACTCCTGCCGACATCTCTTGTAAAGGTCATCGTTTCTCAGTTTGTACTTGTGTAGCCACGTAGGTGTGTAGTAAGTTTGGGGTAAATATTTAAAATGAATGATTCTTAAGCGACTGCTTGCAGTAATAGCTTCCATCTGTGTGCAGCAGTATGTCCACTGCCCGTTTGTCAGAGGCAGGTCCAAGTCAAGATCCCTCGCCGCCCTAGCCCCGTTTTTTGGCTGTGTCCTCTCGAGCAGTGCTGCCCGATATATTCTGGACACCGCCTGCACCGGTCCAACCATTTTAAATAGGGTGTGCAGTGTTTCTAGAATGGGGGGTTCCTGAGGGAATCCCAGGACACTGGGCATAAGTTCGTGTTTCAGTCTTATGTATAGAAATATCTCCAGTTGAGTGGCATTGTTCCCAGTCAGAAGCTCCTGCCTCTCCCCAAATACACCCCCCCTGGTAGAGGTCACCACAACAGTTTAGGTTTCTCTTACGGATCATCTTGCGGCACACTGACTCATGTGTGACTGGTGCACACGTGAGATATGGGAGGGGCACAAGTGGGCAGGACATTACAGGTTTGCCCACTATTCTAGCTAGGCGCTCCCATGCATGGTTGGTACAGGTTACTGTGTGGTGGGCTACCCCTTCTCCAGGGACGCACATTACCAGGAAGGAGGTTGTGGGCGTGGGAGTCATATATCCATGCTCAATTGCCAGATGTGGCATAAAGGGTGGCAGGTGGAGCCATTATATTGCGTAGTGGGCTTGAGCAGCAAGGAAATATAATTCGATATCTGGGGCTTCAGAGCCTCCGGTAGAGAATGGTTGTTTCATGATCCGCCATCCCACCGGGGCTGTTTCCCACCCCATGCTAGTCTGATGAGTAGTGATCAGAGGGTGTCAAAAATTGGGCGCACTGGGTTATAGGGTATATTAGTGAATAAGTATAGTAATTTGGGTAATATAACCATTCGCATCAGGGCCACTCTGCCAGCCAAGGAGAATTGCATCGCGATCCACCGAGACACCCAGTTGATGATGGTTTTGACTGCAGTGCCATAGTTTGTGCGAAGCATTTCTTCTTTATTTCTTGTCCACTTCACACCATTTCAATGGGAATTCAGGAGTAAATTGAGCAGTGTTGGTTGTGAGTGGGAAGATCTGCGATTTGCCCCAGTTGATCCCTATTCCGGAGAAGGATCCAAATCGGAGAACTCTTGGAGGATCGGATTGAGGCTAATCTGTGGCTCCCATAAATAAAAAGTGACATCATCGGCATACAGTGATATTAGTATCTGATGTGAGGGATATGGTATAGCATACCCTCTATGATGTTGCCGTATTTTGGCCACTAGGGGTTCGATGGTGAGAGCAAAAAGCAATAGGGACAAGGGGCACCCCTGACATGTGCCTCGCATAATGGGGGTCAGGGTGGAATACAGACCGTTAATCTGTGTAATAGCCTTAGGCTCGGCATACAGCAGTCTTATCCATGCCATGAATTGCTGGGGAAGACCCATTCTGCCCAGTATCATGAACATGTAGTCCCATTCCAGGGAATAAAAGGCATTTTTGACGTCTAAAAAGACACCTGCTGACACCTGCTGCGCTAATCTCCGGGTTAATGTCATGTAGTAACGCAAATGTTGTGTGCAGATTATGGGAGGTGGCTCTTCCAGGTATGAAACCTGCCTGGTCTGGGAGTACTAGGCCATCCATGAGCAATGTCAACCTATTTGCGACTACTTTGGCTAGGATCTTGGTGTCGCAGTTCATGAGCGACAGGGGTCTGAAGGTCTCGCAGCTGCTGGCATTTTTGTGCGGTTTGAGCAGGGATATGATCATGGCTTGCCGCATAGTCATGGGTAGCATCCCAATCTCTGGCCTCCTCCAAGCATTGCTTGAGGAAGGGGGCTAGCTCGGCTATATACCATTTATAAAAGTCCAACAGTAGCCCATCAGTGCCCGGGGCGTTGACAGAGCGCATGCCTATTATTGCGGCTTGGATTTCATCCTCCTCGATATCAGCGGAAAGAAACTCTCTACGAAACTCGTTAATCCACTCAAGCGCAGTGTCCTCTAAGTAGGACTCTATGTCAGGAGGGGCTTTTCAATGCGTGCTGTAGAGTTTCTCATGGTAGGTGGTGAAAAAATTAAGGATCTCCTGCGATTCCACATGCCTAATGCCTTCCTCATCAATTAATTCCAAATTCTGATTGGCGAATCTGGGGGGTCTGGTTGCCTCGTACAGGGCTTTACTGGGACACTCACCTTTGCCACATGAGCTGGCCACATGATATTTAGAGCGGAATTTAGCTTTACATTCTGCCTCATTTGTATATTCAATTAGTAGTTCTTTAAGCCGCTGCGGTGGGGTGGGGGTGATAGTCAGGAGCTTCTTTTTTTTATGTCTTTTTCTAGTCTAGTCCATTTCTAGTCTAATGGAACATAGGATCCCTCCGCTTTTGGCTATACATAGCCCCCGGATAGTGACTTTGAAGCTTTACCATACACATGTGAGTGTTGAGACATTGTCTTTATTGAGGGAAAAAAATCAAGAATTTCCTGACGTATTTCTTCACAGAAAGCTCTGTCAAGCAAGTTTGTGGGCTGCAGTTGCCAGGAATGGCATGGGGATTCATTACTGGAAATGGAAAGCTTCATGAGCACAGGGGAGTGATCTGAGAAGGCTCGTGCCAAGTGTGTCACTGCTCAAAGCCACGTGTTTAGTCTCCTCAACAGCAGCCATAAGTCTATTCGGGACCAGCTGGAGTGCACACTAGAATAAAAGTTTCCCTCCCTATATGATGGATGGAGGGATCTCCAGACAACAAAGAGCTGCTGATCTGACATGATACCTGTGAGGTGTTTAGTTGCCTGCGGATGGGAGGATGAGGTATTGTGCGAGCAATCGACTTATGAGTCTAGCGCTAAGTTGAAATCCCCATTCTATATAATAAAGGTGGATCCTATTGCTAAGATGCGGCATCATAGTTTGTCAAAGGATCTGAATGCATCAATGTTGGGGGCATAGCAACTCACTAGGTCCCACCAGTCTGCCCCACATCACACTGAATCTGCCCTGTGTGTCCTGTAGTGCCCCCAGCGGACAATATCTTACGCTAGCTTTGATGAAGATTGCTGTGCCTCTGGCATATGTCGAATATGAGGAAAAAAAACTGTGAGCTGCCCATTTCTGTCCAAAGGTGGGTGCTGTTTTAGGGTCCAGATGCGTTTCTTGCAACATGGCCACCTGTACTTGATGTCTGTTTAAATATCCTAGGATCTGCCTTCGCTTTGTCTCGGAGCCCTCGCACGTTCCATGTTAGGAAGATGTTGCCGGGGGCCTTGTCTGTTCTTGGCTCCGCCCTGTCTGTTCTGTCATATCTAGAACTGGAGGGGTCTGTGTGATCTGTTATAGTGAGTTTGTGTGGATTGTGCTCTGTGTGTTTGTGGCTGTATTTGCTCAATATTATTCCATGCAGCTCTGCCATGTGTAACAAAAGTGAGTCACAAGGTCTAGGGAGGCTGTACTGCCATCAGTTTCTGACCGCACTACAAGCTCCCATACAGAAAAGGGAGCATGCAACCGCACCATTTGTGTTCCCATCATAATTCTGCTGTCGGGACTGTCGACCGAGGTCAGTCGGACCCATATACGCGACTGTGTCATCTGCCCGACATCGTAATGAGGCTCATACTGTTCATAAACATACGTCGTCTTATTCTATCATACTGCATCCCCAAACCTTTGAACTCTGGCTCCAGTAAAGAAAAACCATTGGCAAAGGCAATAGGTCTCTCATATGCAAGATTCATTGCAGGGGTCTCCAAACTTTTCTGCAGTTATGTTATGTTATGTTATAGTAGTTTTGTATCGCGCACTGGTACTCTTGAGTGTCCTGGCGTGGAAAAGAGCAAATGAGGGAGCATGGAGTTAGTAAATCATGCTGAACAGGTGCGTTTTTAGCTGCTTCTTAAAAATCCTAAACTCCGAAATATGTTGGAGTTCGGCGAGGAGAGCATTCCAAGCTTCCGCCGCTTTGACCAAAATAGACTTGCCTCCCAATCGGACTCTGCGGAAGCGAGGGACCACCGTCTGGCGTTGTGCCACTGAACGCAGGTGGCGTTTAGGCATGTAGAAAGTGAAACGCTTCCTAAGATAGATGGGGCCCAGACCATGAAGCGCTCTGTGGGCCAAAGTAATCGCTTTGAACTGCAACCGCTGCACTACCGGAAGCCAGTGCAGTTCCCGTAGATACTGACACGCGTTGGAGCATTAAAAAGGAGCCTAGCTGCAGCATTTTGAATAATTTGAAGCCTCTGCAACAGATAGGCTGGCAGCCCCAGGAACAGGGCATTGGCGTAATCAAGTCTTGACACAATCAAGGCACGGGTGACCATCTCTTTCGCTGCCCTCGGAAGCAGGGGGAAAAACCTCCTAAGCGATTTGAGGGTCCCGAAACAGATACCCGTAAGCTTTTTTATGTGGTCAGAGAAGCTAAGGTCCTCGCTGAACCAGATGCCCAGATTCTTTGCTGGCCCTGGTTTGGAAACCGGGCAAGGGAAGCCCCGGGGCCACACTCGAGTCCTGAAATCCTCCGGAAACTGGCCGTAGAGAAGGACCTCCGACTTATCCTCATTACGTTTGAGGGAAGCCTCGGCCAGCCAATGAAAAACCGAGGCTAGATATTATTGAGGATTTATTCCATTGCACGACCAGACTCGAAATTCCTACAGCTGAAAGTCTGTCAAGAAGCCTCTGGTGGGGCACCGTATCGAAGGCGGCAGAGAGGTCAAGTAAAATCAGGGCAGCTCTTCCGCCCCCGTCCAGACACTCTCTGATCGCCTTCGACATCTCCACCAGGGCAGTCTCCGTGCTGTAGGAAGATCTAAAGCCTGACTTTGCTTGGTGGAGAGACCCTGAGGATTCCACGAAAGCCTCAAGCTGCCGGAAGACCACTTTTTCACATACTTTAGCCAGTGCCGGAAGCAGCGAAATGGGTCAATAGTTAGCCGGCTGCAAGGGGTCAAGAGTAGGTTTCTTCAGGAGGGGAAGACGTTTAGCACGTTTCCATTTAGTAGGAATGTATCCCAACTGCAGCGAAGAATTGACCATACCCACTACTGCTGGGCAGACTACCTCAGCTACACCCGCTAGGACCCGCGCAGGGCAGGGGTCCGCTGGGGAGCCAGACTTGAGGGCCTTCAAGAGGGCCAGTACATCCGCCTCAGTAGTGGGTAAAAATGATGAAAATACAACAGATCCTATTCGAGGGTTTAAAAGGGGATTCGAGGAGGGGATCTCAATGGGCCTACCCGCAGGGCCTACACTCACTTGAATCTTGGCAATTTTGTCAATGAAAAAGGACGAGAGTTCTTCACACCACTCATTAGATACAGGTAGTGTGCTTTGTTCCGTGCAGGGGGGGAGAAAACTCCGCACAATCGCAAAGATTTCCTTACTTTTATTCCGGGCCAACATAATCCTCCCGGCGAAGTAATCGCTCTTAGCCTTTCTGATGGCTGTGTAGTATTCTCTCTGTGCTAACCGTAAGGCCGCCTTGGCAGACACACAATAGTTCTGTCGCCAGCAGAGCTCTAACCTATTGCAGCCATGTTTCAAATCCCTAAGAGTGGATGAGTACCATGGCTGCGAGGGAAGAGAGCGCTGGGACCTGCTACGTTTACCATTTGCACAGGACCTAACTCCCTGGCTAATCCAGTGATCAAAACTGGCCACATCCCCCTTAAAGTCTGTAGCAGGAGAAGGGCGGGACTGACCGAGGAACTCCAAGAATGCAGGGAGATTAACCTTCTTGGCCTGTGGGCCGGGGAAAAGTGTAGAATATCTGCCAGATCGAATATCCTCCCATGAAAACCTAATCAGGAAGTGGTCGGTCCAAGATGTGGGCTCGGGATCTATAAGTGATATGGGGAAGTTGGAGCAGACCAGATCAATTAGGTGGCCTCCCAAATGGGACGGGAGTGACACGTGTTGGGTAAGCTGGGCGAGGAACAGGGCGTCCAAAAGGGCCTTGGCCTCTGGAGTAGACGGGGTATCAAGGTGAATATTAAAATCACCTAATAGAAGGTATTTAGGGTAGCGAAGGGAACATGGAACAATTATGTCCTCGAGTGTTTTCAGGAAAGCTCCCGGAGGACCTGGGGGGGGGCGATACACCAGAGTCCCCCTAATGTAAAGTGGGGAGAGATGGTCAGCACAAAATCGAGAGCCTCTCCCTCCGCCCCACCTCTAATAGCTTCACTAATGAAGCGCCACGATTCCCTAAGCACCACCGCAATCCCGCCGCCTCTGCCATCACCCCTATCCCCCCTTATGATTTTATAACCTCTAGGTATAGAGAGTTCCACTACTGGGGCGCTCAATTCACTAAGCCAAGTCTCCGTGATAAACAGAACATCCAGCATGTCATCTGCTAGAAGCTCAAAGATATCAGCCGAATGCTTGACCATAGAGCGAGCGTTGATAAGTGCTGACTGAATTCTCAAGTTGCCCTTAATATTGGTCGGGGGGGGGACTGGGGCTACCAAACAAAAGTCACAAACCGGACATTTCGTAGCGGGATTAGCCAAATCAACCCCTTGCCCACTCGCCTTGCCACTGGGATTTCTGACAGCGAGCAGAGCCTCCCGCGAGTAAGCGAGCTTTCTATTGGTCATATCTGGCAACAATTGGGTAGCATACCTGCCACTGGGCGCTACCGGGGCGCGGACGGGCGCAGACGGGCTTGCCTTAGGCGTGCCTTCGGCCGTCGGTGGTGTCCCCGCTGCGTGCGTCTGCTGCGTGACCGGCCAGCCATTTGCAGTAAGTAGTTTAGCCTCACCCCCAGCTAGACCGCAGCGAACAGCCCCACCGGGATCCGGGTCCTCACCCAAGATGGCGCCCGCCCTCCACTCAATCGGCACGACAGCCGCGGTGGAACGGGGCAGGGAAGCACACCTCGCCACAGGTACAGGTTGTTAATCACCACAGCTACTTCCCAGTTAAAATTAGCCAAATTTTACAGAAGCTGTTAAAAAGTGTTAAAAAACGAGTAAAAAGGAATCGCAGTGTGGCGGGTGGCAGAAGAGCTACACACCTCCTGCAAGGCTCGCAGTCTGCCCCCAAAGGCTCAAGCGGGACCCCGTAAGTGCTGCCACCAACTTACGAGTACCGCAGAGCGCCTCACACTGTTGGCCAATAAGTAGCTTAGCCCCACCCCCAGCTAGACCGCAGTGAACGGCCCCACTGGGATCCGGGTCCTCACCCAAGATGGCGCCCGCCCTCCACTCAATCGGCACGACAGCCGCGGTGGAACGGGGCAGGGAAGCACACCTCGGCACAGGTACAGGTTGTTAATCACCACAGCTACTTCCCAGTTAAAATTAGCCACATTTTACAGAAGCTGTTAAAAATTGTTAAAAAGCGAGTAAAAAGGAATCGCAGTATGGCAGGTGACAGAAGAGCTACACACCTCCAGCAAGGCTCGCAGTCTGCCCCCTGTAGTGACTGCTACTTCTCTTCAGTGAAAATCATTGTGAGCTACTGAAGGCTAACCAACTTGTTGATTGTTACCAGACTGTTGTATGTCGGAACCACGCAGGCGTTAATCACGCCTGCGTTAAGAATCTGAACAATGAATGTGTCTTTACAAGGCACTGCGTTACCATACAAGTCTTTACAAATACTTGCCGTAGGGAAAGTGCTGGAGTTGGAATAGTACAACTTACTACTCCAACTCCAGTCTGTGCAACAGTAGGCAAAGTGTTGGATTTAAATTCCAACATCATTCCAACAATGCTCTCCCTATGGCAGGTTGTTGTAACGACTTGTATGGTGTTGGAATGTGTTGTAAAGACGCATCCGTGGTTTGTACCACGCTGTCAAGGCACAGCATTGTTCGAGTTGCTGTGTAAAGGCTGCTTCTCCTACCAGACACTCTTGCACCCAGCTTCATTTGAATATGCCTAATGTCCTCAGGGTCAGATCCTACCGTTTGAATGATATCATTTCTCTCTGGGCACTATGACAGGGTTGCCATGTGTGTTAGTGAGAGCATTGTCTTTGAGGCTGTACAAACATGTGTGCAAATGAACTGGATGACTGGAAGCCTGCGTAGTATGTACTTGTGGCACAGGACATACCTTTCCCCATATGTGACATCGTTACATGTGTTACACTATAGGTCTCCAACTTTTTCTGTAGTGAAAGCTACTTCTCATCAGTGAAAAGCATCTTGAGCTACTGAAGGCTAAGCAACTTGTGCATTGTTACGAGACACCCCGGCACCCAGCTTCATAGCCTTTAAGTCAAATGTCCATAGAGTCAGATACTATGGTTTGAACAAAATACTTTGCCAGTGGCACAATGACAGGGCTGCAATGTGTGTCAGTAAGAGCATGGTCTTTGGGGAAATATGAACATGTGTGAGAATTAATGGATAATATGTGTTTAGCGACTGAGAGCCTATGAAGTATGTACTTGTGGCACAGAACATACCTTTCAACATATGTGGCACTTTTACATGTATTGCACAAAATTATTATTTATTTATTTTAAATGAGAAAAATTAAAACTAATGAAAAATGTTCTGAAAAAATGCCTGTAGAATGACACATTTTTTAGCACTTTATATTTCTCCGATTTAAATTAATGACTCTATTATGTAGTTATAAATATGGCACCATATCTACCAGCCCTGGGAGCTGGATCCCAACATGTGTAAAGGAGACACTTTGAAAATGGGAGAAAATTAAACTGAAGAGTTACTTCATGTTTATATGGATTCCATAAAACCTATCATTTAAATGTTCTCCCATTTCCAAGTGTTAGATTGACAAACAGTATGCATCTTGCTCCTAGTTGTCTGTAGACATGGTGCCTTATTTATAACGGAAAAATACAGCCAGTTCTTTAAATGAGCAGAATTTAAAGTGAAGAAAAATGCTTCATAAAACATTAAGACGTAATTGGCTTTATTGAAAGCAGTGAAAAACATTAAGGGCCAGATGTAGGTAAATAATATTTACCGACCTCTTAAATACCGAGTCATACCGACTCGGTATTACCGAGGAGGAAAATGAGATGTAGGTAACAATGACGGTATAAAATACCGACTCGGAACCTGTCGGTACTCGGAAACGGTATTTACCGACTCGGAATATACCTACACGGTAAAATCCGAGACGGAAAAACCAAAACCGATCCACCGGTGCCATGGCCCATAGGAATGAATGGCAACTTCCGACCCGGAAAATACAGAGTCGGGAAAAACCGACCCGGTATTTACCGTGTCGGAACTATCCGCCGAAGAATTTGAAACTGACAAACATGTGTGCCTGTGAACCAATCAGGTACTTCAACCACACCCAAATTCCAAGCCACAGGGGAACTAACCAATCAGATCCAAGCACCACACCCCAGTACCTGGGACAGGCCACGCCCATGCAGGTGCAGAAACAAACAGTCAGGAGAGCAGGAGGACAGAGTGTGGAGCAGCCTTTCCTGACACAAACTACACAGCAAGATGGAGAGCCAGGAGGCACAGAGAGAAGCTGCTGAGCGCAAAAGGAAGCAGAAGTTCAGCCAGGAGGAACTGCAGGTGCTGATTTCGGAGGTTGTCAGACATTATGGGAAAATATTTGGAAAGCAAACTCTGCATGTTGCTGAATCAATCAAGCGCAGCACCTGGTTGGACATACAAGGCAAGGTAAATGCCATTGGTGTCACCCACCGTGACCTTGAAGACCTAAAAAAACGGTGGTATGACATCCGCATAATCACCAAAAAAAAGCTTGCTGCCCACCGCAAGGAAAGTGCTGCTACAGGAGGCGGAAGAAACAGAGCCCCCAGACTCACCGACATTGAGGAGATGGTCGCTACAACCCTTGAGAAGGAATGTATACACGGAATAGGAGACGCAGACAGCTCAGCAAGAGGAGCAAAGAAAGCAGGTAAGATGCAGGAACAATATCATTTACCCTTTTACCTATTCCCCTCACAGGATAAATCAGACTCCACAACAGGTTTAACTAATGTCCTGCAATGCATCCTGGGAAATGTAGTCATGTGTAGATACCTCAGAGCAGTCAGCGTGCATTGCAGCAAGGGGAGCAACAGACAAGTAGCATAGGCAAATGAGAGACAGGCAAATGTGCAATAGAAGTGTATTTAATCTCATGACACAGGTGAACAACATTACTGACACAATGTCCATGTCTGTCCACAGGAGAGTCAAAGCGCAGCACAGCTGAGGTCAGAGAGAAGAGGAGGGAAGGAGCCGGACCTAGCACTTCTCACGGAGGGCAGGACCAAGAGCAGGCTGCCCCGATACCTGAGGAGGCAACTGCTGAATATCCACGTTCCCCTCTCCTATTTGGTAGTCAGGACACAGGAGCGGCAGAACTATCACCCACCCCCACATCACCATCCCCAGTGCTGGGAAGAGTCAGGAGCCATGATGTGCCCCCTCGCAGAATACTGCAAACATCATCGGAGGAGGAGGAGGTGGAGGGTGACACACAGGACAGAGGCAACACCGAGCAGCAGCCCAGTCCCAGAGTCACGCGGGCCAGTGTCCGAGGGCGACGGCCACGGGAGGTAGAGGATGTGCGGCAAGTCCAAGGTGTCTTCTGCGGACTGGAGGCCACCATGGTGAAGGTGCAGCGCCTGCAGGCAAAAGCAATGATGGGGGTTCAGAGGCACGCACGCACAACTAACAATAAACTGGAAGCAGTAGGCAAGGGCATAGGGGACATGGCAGAAGGCATACAATCCATGGCGTCAGGAATTTCAGATATCACACAGTGCATGACTGTCCTGTGTGACAAATTGGACAGGGACCATTTGGAGAGACGCAAGGCCCGTGTGGATGTGCGCCAGCAAACCAAGGCCCTGAACAGGTTTGCAACTGCTACCACTCTGCTGTGCAGACGGTCAGTCACGATGCAGGATGCCATAGTGCAGTGCTGCACCAATTTAAGTGAAGGTATGGCCAGGATGACCACTGCCATGGAGCTAGTGCTCGCGCATCAGACTGGCACTGGAGGCGACACTTGTGCTGCCGAAAGCGAGGGGTCCACCAGCAGGAGTGGTGCAAGCACTCCTGTGCATGACTTACGGAGGAGTGGCAGGCGTGGGGGAAGTTTGACAGGCCAGCGTGAGGACATAGGCTCACAGCCACAGCAGCCCCGCCCTGTGGCCCGTGGCCACAAACAATGACTTTGCACTCCACCCAAGGCTGTAGTCACGGTGGTGTGAACCGTGACAACACACTCATGGAGTGTTAGTATTAGTGAGCCCAATGTGAGCTAACAATGCTGTGGCGTAGTGATTATTAAACTACTTACACAAAGTTACATTCATGCCTGTGTCTCTTTACTCACTCAGAAATATTGTTGTGTAACCTCTGCCCGTCTCAGTCTCCCATCTGTAGCTGCTGCTGCCACTGTGGCTTGGGGCTCTGCCACCTCTGGGTCGTCATCAATGTCCTCATGAAATGTGAGCTCCACCTCAGTGCCTTGCTTGGTGGCGAGATTATGCAACATTGCACAGGTCGCTATTATTTTGCAGCAGATGATTGGGGTGTACTGCCGTGCACCTCCACTCTTGTGGAGGCAGCGAAACCTGCTCTTTAGGAGTCCAAATGTGCGCTCAACTACGTTTCGTGTGGATCTGTGAGCCACGTTGTATCGCCTTTCACTCCTGGTGGATGGGTTGAGGTAGGGAGTGAGCACGAAGGACCGCAGGGCATATGCACTGTCGCCTAGGGGGAGAAAGATAGACATTAATTGCAAGTACTTGAGACGTAGATCTGATGTGAGTGTCAGGGTGTGTCAATGTGATTTACCTAGCAGGTATCCATTTCCAAATTCTCCGGCAAGTAGGCGTGTGTATATTCCACTGTTCTGGAATATGTATGAATCATGGGTACTTCCGGGGAACTTGGCTACGATGTCAGTGATGAGGTTACCTGCATTACATATGACCTGGACGTTGATGGAGTGCGTCGATTTGCGATTCCTGTATATGTGCTCTGTGGCTGCAGGTGGACAGAGTGGGACGTGGGTGCCATCGATGCAGCCGATCACGTGAGGGAAGTGTGCCAGTTGATAAAAGTCAGTCTTGGTTTCGGCTAAATCTGCCGGTGTAACAGGGAATTTAATATAATGCCCCATCCTCTGCATCATGGCGTCAAGAAACCTCCTGAAGAAGCGGGACAGGCAGCCCTGGGACACGCCACCCACTACAGCTATCACACTCTGGTAGCTCCCTGAGGCCAGCAGGTGTAAGCTACATAGCACCTGGACATGAGGTGGGATGGCATGGGCCCTGGGTGTTGGGTGGTCCAGGAGAGGGTGTAGGTCCCTGATCAATTGCTTGATGGTGTCTGGGTGTAGCCTGTACCTCTGCAGTATTTCAGGCTCTGTCAGTTGGAACAGTGTTATCCTCTGCCTGTACACTTGTTCCTCCCTTAGCCATTCTCTCTGTCCTGCTGCCTGTAGTCTCTGCCGTCTTGCTATGATGTAGAAAGCCGCCATCATGGGTCCTGAGGTGCATTTTGGGACTTTTTTTATAGCCCTCCCTTGGTTACCACCTGCTTTCAATGCATGGTAAATACCGACTTAAAAATACCGTTTTTCGGCAGAATCGGTATTTTTGGGCTTACCTACATCTCCAAGGCTCATTTTACCGTTTCTGATTTACCGAGTCGGAAAATACGAACTCGGTATTTATGTATACGGTAGATTCCGACACGGTAATTTTACCGGGTCATTCTTACCGAGTCGGTATGTTTCCGACTCGGATTTTAAGAACATCGGTATTTTCCGGCCTCCTACATCTCATTTCCTCGGTAACGGCCGATTTTACCGGTTTTCGGCCGTTACCACCCGGTAAAAGCCTACCTACATCTGGCCCTAAGACTTATTGTTTCATAGGAATATTTTTCTTCACTTTATATTTCTACCATTTGAAAAAAATGACAATTTTCCAGCTACAAGTATGGCACAGTTTTACTGTCCACTGGGAGCAAGGGAACTGCTGTGTAAATGTAACACTATGGAATGGGAGAAGATGAAAATTAAGAGTTAACTTAGTCTTTAAGGTAACGTTTCACTTTCATTTCCTCCCATTTAAAAGTATACAGAAACATAATTTGTTCTCACCTCTAAAATTGAGTTGGCAAGGAGCTTTTTTTCTTCACCTCTTGTGCCGGAGCCCGGATCCTGAATCTGACAGAGCTCTCCTCATTCAGGCCCTGCTACCTGTAGCCTGATGATAATGTAAAATAAACACAGCCTTCCCTAATTTTAAAAGGGAAATGTGACTCTATGCTTATTTAAAGAGGAATTAAAGGCTGTGAGCGACTCTAAAGGTGTCTGTGAGCTACTGATACTCATGGTTCAGTGGGTGGAGTCACCTGGTCTATTAGCTTTGTCAATATTTTGTATCTTCTGTGCAACATGGCTTAGAGCAAAGAAAAACAAGCATTGGCATAGCCAATAGGTCTTGCCTTTGGGACCTTATAAGTACTTAGCTATGCAGCAGGTACCAAAGACGAGACCTATTGGCTATGCCAATGCTTTTTATGTAAGCTTTGGTTCGATGTTTTGAAAAGCAGTTTGCACAATTTTCGTGCCCTACCCGTTTTTAACAAACAGCGCTTCAAGTCAAGTCAACCTTAAATATTGTGGCCGCTTCAGGAGGTCCGCGCCCGCAGATAACATTTTAATTATAATCAGTGCGACGGCCGCCCCAGCCTAAAGTCTACGTTATGCGGCTGAAGCATTTCTTTTGTCCGTGTCAGTTTTCTACTCCCGCACCCTGCTCTTTCACCTTTGCAGTAGGCGAAAACTGTAATGGACAGCATTCTCAGAAAGAAATAAGCAGACCAATGAGACCCCGGTCAGAAAAAAACAGAACATTAGTTCACCGATTTATAACATTAGACGACATTGCTCAAAAACCACTATAACTCCACCACATCACTATCTATTCCATATAATTAAAATTACAGGCAAAAACCTCACACCTAACTTACCCCAGGAGCTTGACAGCTCTGGACCACTAGATGCAATAGATGCAGCTACTAATCCCAGAAAACTTATCTCCACACTGTACAGAGCCATACCGAGGGTGCTCCCTGAGAAAAGTTACACTACAAAGGGGGCCTGGGAGGCGGACCTGGATCAACCACTGCCAGATGATACATGATCCGCGAGTCGTACACAAATGGACAAACTACTTTCTAGCAGTAGGCTGCGATTAATGCATTTTAGATATGTTCATAGGTTATACTGCACCTCTGCAAAGCTATGCAAATGGGGATTAAGGATCGATTCAAACTGTGAAAGATGCGGGAAGGAGGGAGCAGACTTAATTCACCTGGTATGGCAGTGTGGAAACATCCAGAACTATTGGTCCACATGTTTTGATTTTTGAACTAAGTGACTAATGTTACCATTCAACCAAATCCTCTCATAGCGCTACTGGGATGGTTTAACAGATCCCATATGCAGACCATAAGTTTGTTGCTTTAATCTTATTACTAGCGAAGCATCTGGTGACGTGGCACTGGGGAGGTGGCAAATCCGCCACCACCAACTAATAGATACTCAAACGTACTTCCTGTAATGACCAAACCAAACTATATATTGACCTTCTGCCAGATGGAGCACAACCCACAGGCATCTGAATATTATTTTGCAACTACCTGTTGATATCTCATGACATTGTAGTCAAATAGGGTCAAGTAGAAATTTGGACAATGTATAACAAGATTGTGTTAAAAGTAACGCGGATGCAATTGCTCCGATCCAATACTACTGTTGTACTACCTTAGCTTATTGTCTGAACCCCAGTATGTAGTGTATTACAAAGCTTTGTATCCTGTTTAAAAACGAAACGAAAAAAAAATCCAGAGCACTTTTCCCAAAGCGCTGTATGAAATTAGCGAAAAACAGTGTAATTACTGCAAAAGAGGCAATAGACCACATCATCGACAGTTATAAGGTAGAAGGACAGAGAGGAGATGTTCCTTGTGAGCAGGTTTGAAAAAACCCAGGAAGAAAAGCATCTCAAAGTGTAAGGGTGAGAAAAGAGAAAATTAGGGAAAAAGGGAGTGCAAGAAAACAGAGAGTAATAAACAACAAACATAAGGGAGAAATGGCAGGGACAGGTGAATCCATGAACAAACTTCCACCCAAGAAGAAGAAATAAGACATTAGACAAGAGTGAAAGGGAAGTCAATGAAGAGAGGCAAAAAAGGGATACAAGTGAACAGTCAGTGGGGGTCAGAAAATGATCCAGATGAAGAACTGAATAGAAATTGGAAAATGGCGACAGCAGAACCAAAGTGGGTGTTTGTGGAGATGAGGGTCACAGAGGCAGAGAAAAAAAAGTGAAAGTGGGAAAAAACAATCAGAAAGATTTGTGAAGACACAGGAAATAGCAGAATATCTGGTTTTGAATGTGTGTAGGTGAAGGGAATGATTATTTTGTTGCCTTCCTCATAACATGTTAAAGGACTAGTAGGTCTTTGATAATGAAAAATACTTATATACGTGGAGATCAAAGAGGATATTTTATCTGGGCTATTATGAAACGGAGCTAGTTGATTCTTTAATGGAGCTGTTACTCTGGAAATAGAGTGAAATCAATAGGGCTACGCTCCAGAAAGAAATGAAAATTGGATATAATTGAAAGGGAGAGGAATACAAATATGTAGCAATGAGAAGGAGAGAGAAGAAATATAAAGGTAGAACGTCTGAAGTTAAGTGCTGCAGGTAGAACAGGAGCCCTTGTTAAAATAATTTGTCAGTAAAGGTCCCCAGTGAGGGATAGGGAATGGAGCTAGAGATCCATGAGACAGGCCTATGTTATGGCGTACACACACAAGATCTGTGTTTGCCCCTGGCAACACAAATTAGCCGCAGGGATCCAGATATAGTGGCACCTGGCGCACTCAAGGTAGGGGTACACGTACATCACCATGAGATAGACTTTTCTACCCAAAACAATTTAAAATTACCTGCATGTCACTTGGCCACTCAGCCCTCAAAACGCTATGGTTGAGAGTCAAAATGTAATTATCAGCGATTTATAACGGTGTATGCTCTGTTGCAGTTGGATACTTTCTAGTCCAACACAGGGACTACAGTTCAACAAAGCCTTACCACCCGTAGTAGCATTAGTATTGTAACCAATTTTTATCTTCAGCAAACAACCTACTTACTTTAGCATTTTATTGCTATTGCTGTTGCTGACTTTGTGACAGGTGATTTCAATATTGTGTAAAGGAGTGTACTGATTTCGGTTAGAGTTGGGGAGGGAGAAAATGAGAAGTGCCGAATTGCACTGCCCAAGGGTGGTATGTGGGGGGCGCTGGGCAATTTTACACTGAAAGTTAAAAGTGAAGGTACTCCGTCCTTACTGCAATTATTTTAATATACTGAGCTGACTTACAATGAATTCAAACTGTGACCTATACTTTACATACAGATCTGGACACAAGGCACATTAGCCTATTAGAATATTTTAATGTAATTGTAACCTGTGATTTCAAGGTGACACACAGACAAAGACACGCACACCTGAAACCATTGACTTCGATGTTGTACATGATGTCAACAAAGATCACATTGCTTTTAGCTGTGTTTTCTGGGATTGTAATAAGTAACCTCCAAGTTAGAAATGGCTATCTGCAGCAAATGCATTAACCCCTTAAGTTATTTTACTAGGATTCCCATTTATATTAACTATGTGTATTATCTTGCTAGTTTTGGAACCTGCATGGTACAAGTACCTCTCTGCAAGATTTGCATTACCCCACAGAATTATCTTTCCATGCCGTGCACAAAGCCTAATTTGAAAACTGACAATGATGAACGTTATTATTATTTCTTACATGATTCTGTCCACTATCAGCATAAAAAAATCCACAATCAGACAATACAGTGAAACGCAGCGTGTGCTGTAAGAGCTCACTGGGGCGTATGCTTTAAGGGGGAAAGTTCGAAATAATTCTTCCTACTACCCATTTTGTTGTTATTGTTACTGAGTGGAATGCCTCCAAAAGCATATATTCGGGCCTATGTTCCAGTCTATATCTGGATTAAAAAGAAGGAGTATGTAATTGAAAAATGCCTCGGTCTGCTCCAAGCTCAAAGCCTGAGTTTGGGTTTTCGTCAGAGTTATTTAGTCAAGTGTATAATAAAGATTTCTATTTAACCATGACGGTGCTACTTGTATAAAAGGCTACTCTGGCAATCAGCAATATTACGGTTTACAAAGTGGGGCGTGATGGTTCACGCCTGGAAAGACTGGTGGTAAGGTGTCCATGACTAACAACGCAAACAGTGCGAGAACTAGAGAGAAGTGCTGTAAAAATGTTGCTCGCCAACACCACATATGGAAAAAAGTTTTTACCTTCTTTGTCAACTACGTGCTTTGCAACCGCATGGCCGGTAAAATGGGTCGGTGGGATCCCTGTTCTCTCGAGTCAATGCGCATTCCATACATAGACAAACTTACTGTAGGAGCAGCTCCTCTGGAAGCGCTGCCGGGCAATGGGAGAGGCGGGTCAGTCCCAATAATTTATGTAAGTTGCCAACGACCCACGACTTTGCAAACCTGTCAGCGGAAAGGCAGCAGCAGTAAGGGCGACAGTTAGAGGAGCCAAATTAAACAGCCTATTTCGAGGGATGTGGGCGTCATCGCGGCCCTGCTTCTCCTCCGTTCCTGCACGCTGCGACGTTCGCCATGCAACTGTGCCTAGCAGCCTGTGACAATTCTCTTCACGTAGTCAAATTCCATGATTAATAGATTAAGGAGGAGTCTTGTGGGGCTGTAAATGGGAACTGAAGAGTTTCGGTTCTCGCCAAACTGTGTAAGGTGCAGGTGGCTAAAGAGTTAAACCTGCCGCGTTCGAATCCTGGTAAAATCTTTCCAAGGCCGTTACTGTCATTAAATTAGTAACTATTGACATTTACAGCACGCAGAGACAGCAAATGTGTGCTATCATTCACTGAATGAAAATCAGGTTAATATAAGTAAACAAGTAGTGGACATCCCCCGACGCAGCCACATCTCCGGCCACCTGAGGGACCGGCACTGGCTCCCCGTCAGCAAGAGAATCACGTTCAGACTCCTCACACACGCACACAAATCCCTCCACGACCTGGGCCCCAAGTACCTCAATGACCGCCTGACCTTCTACACGCCCACCCGCCAGCTACATTCGACAAGCCTCGCCCTCGCTGCCGTACCACGCATCCGAAGAGCCACCGCCGGAGGAAGATCCTTCTCCTACCTGGCGGCCACCTTCGGCTGACCCAGGACCATCTCGCCTTCAGGAGACAACTCAAGACCTGGCTGTTCGAGCAATAGCAGACCCCTTCCCCCAAGCGCCTTGAGACCCTTCCGGGTGAGTAGCGTGCTATACAAATGCTATGATTGATTGATTGATTGACTTTACAGAGGAATACCCGCCCTGATCGCACCACTGGCACGGGCGCCAAAATAAAAGTGAAACCCTTTAGGAAATCCAATAGCTAAACAAGCGCGCGCGCAGCAAAAGTGAAAGTTATCACGCTCCAGATGGCGCCACGGATGGTGAAAGCTGACGGTTGCACGCGTGCACGTGCATGTAACCCCAAGCCCTAGGCCAGCAAAAGCATGGGGTAGCACTTTGACAACCCCACTTACTAAATGTCTCGCAGGTCAGCGCATGCGCTAGCTCAGGCGAGACCTAAAAAGCGCTATGATGCTGCCAGCATTCACTGCGTCAATGCGTTTATTTTTTTAAGCGATGTAGCACAGCAGCCCATGCTGCTGTGCAATATGTTTTTTAAAGCGGGGTTAAGCAACATGAGGAACGCACGGGGTGCAGGGGAGCATTACAGCAACAATCGGAGAGGGGAAAGCATCAGAAGGTAGGTGTAAGGGAGGTGGAGCAAGCACTAATTAACTTGAATCAATATGTGCTGGGTCCATGCTCCACAAAAAGAAATGGAAGTGATGATTGACCTGTACTGGCTAATTAGGAGGCAGCAAAGAAAAGTAATGATATTGAAGCCAATGGTGGGTTTCAAGCAGTTCTCACAAGCGAGAGCACACACTGCATGTGCTTTCGCATGCTCGACCTAATAAAGGTAGGTAGTGCATAAATTGAGAACTTGGCGATTGCCTGGTAAAGAGCAATTGAAGATAACCGCTGAGATGTAAAATATTGACATTTTTTCTTTCTGTTTGTGGAGGGCAAGAAATATGTATTTACGCGTTTTTGTGATTTGGAGTGACTCAGATCGCGCTCACAAACTGTGAAAATATTCTTGCTGTGAAGGGGTAAGGGGGGTGCCACTAACTCGGAGTATTATTCACAACTGTCCTGCTTTTTTGTGAGGTCAGTGGATGAAATGTAGGGGAGCTATCGTTTTAATTGTATATGCTCATACTGAGTCCTGCATATAGTGTTCATACTTCTCAGTTGTCCCTCTTTTGGAAGGCAAAGATGATTTTCAGGCCAATACTTTAGAACTTCTATCTAGTTCCCTTGTAAGATCCTATCAAGAGAATTTCAAGTCTGAATGAAAAAAAACACAGTTGCACTTCTTTCTCTATGTCTAATGATGTTGGAAAGCACATTTTTGGTTGGTGAATTCGAGAGAGGTAAAGAGGTAGATAGAGGTTAAACTTCCACAGGCACCTAACGCCTACCTTCCTCCCTGACCAAGTTAAATTGGAGGCTATTTTGGCTAAAATTACTAATAATAACTTTTGTTTACAACAACCCAATAAAAGAACCTGCGTTTATTTAAGCCCTGTAATAACATGATATTATTACCATCTCATATTTATTCTGCAATGTACAGCAAGCTGTCTCTGGTCTATGTTACTGGCACAGAAGGGTTTCACATTCACAGTGCATGCAAATACGCACATTAAAACGCCCTTCTGTGCAGGGACATCTTAAGGATTTTGGAGGCCCTGGGCCAAACGTATTTTGGAGACCCCTTTTTGGAACAGCTTTGAAGTTATGATACAGTTTCTGCTCTTTGGTGCCACGCCACTGACAGTGCACAGGCACACTCGTCCAAATTCTAATGCAGGGATAGTGAATTGTGTTTTAAATATTGTGAAACAGCAGTAGCTCACTAATATTACTTCAACTATCATATGCTGTTTTGATCTATAAGAAAAACCTTTTTTTATGGATGTTCATTGAAACATAAGCAGAACATTTCTCTGCAAAATGTCTATAATAGACGCTCAAACATCACCCACATAAAAAAATAAAAGGAAAAGGTATTTAAAACAATCTGTTTAGGAATTATATAAAGACACCAGGGCAGGACTCTGCAGAACAGAGCTGGGTCTATCGGGAGACCCCCTGAAATGCTGGGGCTCTGGGCCAGACCCCACTTTGCCGATGCCTTTCAACGTCTTGGTTTCTGAGTTGTCCTACTGGATTCATACCTGCAGTCTCGGCAGCGGGAAAAGTAACTCATATAGCGGTCTTTTTTTTTATTGTTACGAGCAACCTGCTACACACACAAATCGTCAGCAGGTGCATTTACCTAATGTTCTACCGTGCCAAGTTCAAACCATGTAAACTGCACGTAGCACCCACACTAAACACGCACCCACACTAAACACACCCCCACACCCCTCTTCAGAGGGTGCATTAACGCACCACGCTGTCTTATTGCCTTGCAACCTACTATTTGCAGATTATCAATGTTCACGTTAATGTCAGTTTACCTTAAGCTCTTGTCCTACAACAAACCGAGCTCTCCATGTGTGGTTAGATTTTAAATACGTTTTAGACTCCATTGCATATATTCTGCACACTGGTTTGTACTGGTATTTGTAGTACAGAGATAACTGAGGCAATATTTTAATATTTCATTTAAGGCGCATTACGTTGAGTCTCTTCATAAAATGTGATAACCTCAATGGTACCAGTTTATTGACCTATGAAGGATGAAAAGCTGAGTAGTCTCAATTGGAACGAGCATTTTTGTGCCTGTAGGATAAAGGGATACAAGTGCATACTGGTAACCAAAAAAGAGTGGCATTGTGAGATGCATTGTGAGAGCTGCGGTATAATGAGAAAGGCAGGTAGAACAGAGTTGTTGATATCTCAGGACTGTAAAGCCTGGTTGCACCACAAATCAAGGAAGATGTGCACTATCAGAGCTCTTTCCAATGACAAACCACACAAATGCATACTGCGTGCCTTGGAGAAACTACGTGGATGTCTCAGTTTTAGGAGACAAATGGATGATGCTATAAGGCTAGTTGTATTAGAGACATCTCTACATGTCTCCACAGTACAAATCAGTGCCGCGTGTAATGCCCTTTTACTTAACAGTAATCTTCATTGCTCCTGCTCCCGTTGTCCTGGTCCCATTCTTTACTTGTGGAGATAACCATCTCCCAGACAGACAAAAAGGACAGAGGAATGCAGTAATCCCTACCCCACCTCCTCCCACTGGCACTACTTAACCAGTACTTACCCAGCATTCTGCCTGAACTATCAAGCCACTAAAAGAAAGGCCGTCCATCCATCCTGGAAGGAGGGGTGTAATGAATGGGAAGAGGACAATGGGGCCAGGAGTAATGAAGATTACCGGTAAGTAATAGGGCATTACCCCCAGGTCCCTCCAGTCCTCTACCCATTCCGGGGAGACAGGTGCTGAAAAGAGGCCAGAGGAAAGGGCAGGGAGGCCGGTCAGGAAGCCATGCCAGGCAGATACCTGCCAGAATACCTGGGGGATGGAAGACCCATACCCAAATATAGCACCAAGAAGAGAAGGGGACGTCAGAATGGACCACATTCAGACACCCGAAAGGCAACCCACTAGGTACCAAGGTCTCACTGGCCAGGGTCGGACACTTCCTGGAGGCAAGCCCCCCCTGAACCTGAAAGCTCCCAAAGAAAAAACAGAGGCAGAAGCAAAGCCCCCCCAACCAGACAGGAACCAGAGGCACAAAACCCTGTCCGAGTCACAACTCCCGCATGGGGAAAACCAGGAGGAAGGCTAGCAGGCCCAACAAACCAAGCCCAAATTGCAAGACCAGGACCCAGGTGGAAATGCGGCAAGACCGGCCACCACTATGGAGCCTGAACCTTGCTACAGAGGGAACAGTGAGCCAGCAGGCCAAGACCAGCATTCCTCTGTTCACTTTTGTGTTTCGGAGATGGTTATCTCCACAAGTAATGAATGGGACGATGACTGGAGGGACCTGGGGGTAATGCTGGAGTCTTTATCATCAATATAAGAAACATGTCCTTGAGAGTAGTAACATGTGAATGATTGGCGGATCTCTGTTGTAATCCTTCCATGACTCCTGAAGCAAAGCAACTGATTCACTGAAATAATCCCCTGCAGCCTCACAACCGCATTTGACTCGATCGAGTCAGAACATTGTCCATGCACTTTGCTTGGGCAGATAATCCACGTGCATTAAAGGTAGACGTGCTTGCAAACAGGCAGACAGGGACCTGTCACATAGAAAGAGAAAGTTTCCCATTATCTTACCAGGGCGAGACTGGGAACCGAAACCCGCCCTGACAAAGAGCTCGGCCGGCCCGGGGGTGCTAGTGGGATGATAGCTTTGTGCCACTTTTGTTGCCAGAGGCCGATATTGCAAAACCATCCCGGTAACAAAAACTGACCCCCAAGGGTCTAAAACTGGCCCCCACCCAGGCAGCCCTATGGGGAAATGCCCGGTGCCCGCTACAGCCAGTTATCTACTCTGCTTACAAAGCTCTTTGCCAATAATCAAATAATATTGCAGGCATGAAATTAGGACATTTAAAGGCAGAGAACTTAACAATATGCAGGTGCACATGGATGGAAGGCCCCATTCTAAAATGAAACTGCAACACATTGCAGATCTGAGCTATTTAACATCTGCCGTCAGATAACAGGATAGAATCCTATAAAAGCTCCAATTTATTGGACATGATTGGCACAGCTAAAGCAGAGCTACAATGATACTTTCAGTGGGATGACCCAGGGCGTCCCTGACACATTTGGAGATCAATTTATCTTCCTTAGAGACATTCTAATAAAATTTTACAAGCAGTGCCTTGTCAGGCGCAGCCTGGAAGCCACCTGCAGTGTTTTGGCTTCGCTGTCGCCTCTAAAGCTTCTTGCATGTTTGCTATTTTCATCGCAGTGTTTGGAAGCGGGTGACATTTGTAGTGATTTCTACGGTCCTTTGTTATTGCCAATAAGTATAAACCAACCCTTAGGTGTGACTTTTTCATTGTACATGTGTCCACAAGCATTGCGTATCATATGATTTTCGCTGCAAACAACTGACTCAAAACATCACAATTTCAATCGTGTGCTTAGCCTAGGAATGTAGCCCCACGGAGTGCTGCATAGCAGGACATCATGATACCTGAAAGGTTGATTTTTAGGTCTGGGTTGATAGAGTGCAGATTACGAGTCTGGCAGTCCTTGGACCGCCAGATTCCTGGTGGTGGATCCAGTCACCACCACACCTGAGGTTCGCCCGCCGGATTATGACTCAGGCAGTCGAACCGCACTAGGACTGCAGGCTCCGCCAGGGAACCGCCGTAGCCTGTTGTAGGAGTGGCTGTCAGAGACCGCAATATGCTTGGCGGGACCGGAATGGTTCCTCCAAGCATATTACGAGTTTCCTCTAAGCCAGGCTTTTCATGGCAAAAAGCCGGGCAGAGAGGAAACAGGGCCCTGCAGGGCGTACTTGTGCCTCAGACGTATGTGGATGCACACAGGGGGGCATAACATGTGCCCCCCTGTGTGCATGCACATAGGTTTCTGCACGGCATGGACTTATCAATCCATGCCGTGCAGAAACTTTGTGAGACGTTCCTATTGCAGTGCTTTTTAAAGGGGACTGCAGCGGGGACAGACACTCCGCCCGCCAGACTGCAAATAAGTTGTACTCTGGCAGGCAGGCAGTGCAAGCTTTGGCGGATCAGTGGCATGGCAGTTTGCATCGCCGCGCCACCGCTCTGCCAAAATCTTGTAATTTGGCCATAATGGTGGACGTAGGTTTCAACCCAGAAGAGTACTCTCGTTCATCTCAAGCTAGTGACTGTTGAGTGTATTCATCTATCTACTAATGAGTGATTGTCTTGTAATGCATTAGGGGCTAATTTAGCTCTCAAAAGTGCACTAAATCATCAGACATATAGGCCCTGACGCACTAACGTTAAATTAAGGAATTCCAAAATAGTTGCAACTTGGGAATATTAAAAGCATACATACATATAACACACCATTCAGCAGAACCTTAAATGTTGCTATTTACCGAACCACAGAATGCGCTTTCATACAGTGGCATTTTGCATACTCGAAATCGCCAATTTCAAATGTCATCTTGGAAGCAACTGGTCAGATCACAACTAGGAAATAGAGGCCTTGGTGCACATTGCAGGTGAAGGAGGGGCAAGGGATCAAGCAATGAAGGAGGAGACCACTTCTGACTTACAACTCTGGGAGATCATGGAAAACCGGGACTCCCAGAAAGCTGATTGTGGGAGACACATCCAACCTACCTGCTTGACGCCGCAACGCCGCTACAGCCAGGAGCTTTCCTCTGGGGTCACGCAGGCACCTGGAAACAAGCCGCCACCGCCGAGAGTCATTTGCAATCAGACCACACGCGCCGCCGCTCCGGGACTTCAACTCCCGGCAGCCTACGCGGCGGCGCGCTTTCCAACGACGCGAGGGCGCCAGGAGGCGCACAAAAGCGCCTCAGACACCGGCGGAGCGGGGGAGACACATCCAACCTACCTGCTTGACGCCGCAACGCCGCTACAGCCAGGAGCTTTCCTCTGGGGTCACGCAGGCACCTGGAAACAAGCCGCCACCGCCGAGAGTCATTTGCAATCAGACCACACGCGCCGCCGCTCCGGGACTTCAACTCCCGGCAGCCTACGCGGTGGCGCACTTTCCAACGACGCGAGGGCGCCAGGAGGCGCACAAAAGCGCCTCAGACACCGGCGGAGCGGGGGAGACACATCCAACCTACCTGCTTGACGCCGCAACGCCACTACAGCCAGGAGCTTTCCTCTGGGGTCACGCAGGCACCTGGAAACAAGCCGCCACCGCCGAGAGTCATTTGCAATCAGACCACACGCGCCGCCAACGACGTGAGGGCACCAGGAGGCGCACAAAAGCGCCTCAGACACCCGCTTCGCGGGACGCGAGCGGGACGCCCGGACGAAGGGCGGGCCGTCTGAGGCCGTCCGAGGTTGGCCACGGTTGGGTTGGGCCAGGGATTTTGCCTTTTGCCTTTTGTTTCTATTCTTCTTCATCGCACAAGGCATATTAGGCCTGCCAAGCTCCAGGTAATCATAAACCTCATTATTTGTGTGTATTATATAACTTTGCCTTAAGCGCATTCCTGCTGTCAAATGCCTGTAAAAAAGTTACCCACAGTCTCTAATACAATGGAGAACTATCTTGTTCAAGTTGTGAAAAAAATCAATACCGATAGAAGGACTTCTCTGGGATTAGAATCACCTATACAAATCACCACTGGTAGATATTGAGAATGAGGATTCATTCGCTTTGCTAAATAACAGCCTCCTGGGCGGGGCACACGCCTCCCTCCAGGACTCAAATTGCATTCAGCCCAGTGGCATTGTAGCTAATATTGAAGAAAATAGTGACACTGACGCACTGACAGTGCTTTCCGCAAACAGCGAGTCTATCATTTCTACCGCTCCCCCCATCCCCGCACCTAGGGTTTCTGGGGGCAAAAGGAAAGCCATTCAAAAGCGAGGAGGCTTAAGATCATCCAAAAATAAAGCTGCGACGCCACCAAGGAAATCTACCGATGATGAGGAGGAGGATTTGACTGGGGAAACGTACGTGATTCTTTCCGATGATCTATTACAAAAACTTTGCTGTCTGATGGATACAAAAATCAAAGGGATGGTAAAACCCCTGATTAGTAAAATCGATAAATTAACTGCTGAGGTAAGCAAACTGGAAGGTCTATTGGGAAAAACTCTGGGGGGAAGTGAGAAAACTACCAGAAGTCATTACAACATGTGTCCAGCCTCTGACGAGTGAAATTCAATCTAACAACTCCAATGGACCGACTCCTGTTGTTGCACCAAATCCCCCGTTGCCTTTAATGGCAAATTTATTTGATAGGCCTCCCGGAGACGTACCATCTGCCTTACCTCATGGGGAACCTAATTCCTTGAAAGGATCATCAGAGCTCGTCGTGGAAGCCTCACCATTAGTTCTTGTTCTTGCAAACGTACCCAAACTAGCTCCCGGTGATGTTGAATCAACTGCATCATTACTAAACAAATCGTTATCATGGCTAACTAATAACATGGCCATAACACCCTGGGGCAAGGAGCAACTAGCGGAAGAACTGGTGAATGCAAGAAGGGTCGAGTGGAATGGGAATAGGGCAAAAAAATTTAAGGGGGACTGTGTTGTACTTAACTTCTCTGACCCCGAGGTCTTGCCAAATATCTTGCCCAATCTCCACCCGCCTCAGAAAAGATTCACCCCTATTGTCCCATTGACTTTAGATTTCTTCTATCCCAGGAAAGGTAGAGGCCCTAATTGCAGCACTCTTAGAACAAAATGGAACGTTGTAACCAAGAGGGGCAGCAAGAACTCTGATCTTGCTGAGTGGGGTATAGGAGTGGAAAATAGATTTGCTGCTCTTTCCAACCTAGACGCTTGTGATTGACTACCATCCACTCCCACTACCTTGTTGCAAGTCCCCACGGCTGCAAGCCCTACAGTGGTGTCGAGTTGTCCTACACTATTACAAAATGTGACAGATACTATTGTACCTAGAGCTGGTTTAGCTATCGTAAATACTAATGAAACTGGTAATGTTGATTTAATGCCAATAGGGTCAGTTCATTGTATTTGTTCTACAATGGCAAATGCCACCGGGAATTTATTGTCTTGGAACATCGCGGGGCTTTGTTCCAAAATGGATTGTGGTGAATGGTTCGGTTTTGTCAGCCAGTATGACGTCTGCATTTTTCAAGAAACCTGGGCTGTTGATCCTGTATTCGCACTCGGTTACTTGAATTTTTACCTCCCGGCCACCAAGGGTCCAAAAGGGCGACCGATGGGGGGACTTACTATATGGGTGCGCCAGGCTCTTATGATTGATGTGAGAAACATTGAGCTTTACCAAAAAGATATTCAGCTCATTCGACTAAAGGGTAACCCATCTACCTCCATAGATATTTATAATATATATGCTAGAGGAGGTAATGTAAGAAAATCTGAGGTCCTTTTGTCTTTGTACAAACTACTAGAAACTCACTCATCAGGGAATAACATACTAATAGCTGGCGACCTAAATCGCACTTTTGAACCTCTAGACATTGGCGATGTACAATTGGGCATGGAGGAAGACACGCTATGGGATATTCCCGCTCTCAATACAGTTCCAATAACCCGCTGGACTGAGGATATTCTCGGCCTAAACGCTATGTGTCTCGAGCATGGGTTAAGGGCCTTGAACGGTCGGACAAAGTCTGACAGAGTACCAGCTATGACATTTAACAATGGAAGAAATAAGAGCCGTATTGACTACGTTATATGTAGCATGCCCCTATGGCCAAAGGTCACTGACATGGTTGTTTTGGAAAGGTTAGAGAGCGATCATAACCCTTTATGCGTCCTTCATAATTGGTGGATGTCTGATGTTGTTTTAAGTACTTGTGCTGAACCACTTCCGCCATTGACTATACCCACAAATGATATGCGTAGGCTGAGGTGGACCAGTGTTAGAACTGACCCGCTGGTCTTAGAAAAAATAAATATGGCAACTGATAAGGCTATAGTGGCCCTTGAGGGAGAGGTTGGGCAATCTCCTACCCAAAATACGGTTACTCAGGTCCATAATGACCTTTTCAAAGAAATAAAATGCCATTTCTTAAAACCGGCTATTAATAAAAAGCCTGGGAATCATAGGCCAGCCAAATGGTATAACCAAGATTGCAAGGGGGCCAGGGCCCGCTTATGTGCCGCGATTAAGAATAAAAACAAGGAGGCCACCAGGATAGCTAGGAAACAATATAAATCTTCCATAGCTAAAGCAAAACAAGCATTAGAAATGCAATCGGGCTCGGATTTATTTGAGTTTGAGCTAATGGCATTGTAAATGCCAATGTATTGTTGCTATGTGTTATGGAGTGTGTTCATGTGGTGTGTACTGCCAGTGATCTCCTTGTGAGTGTGAGAATATTGCACCGTTACTGCCTGTGATGTCCTTCTTGTGAGTGTGAGAAGCTTGCACCTCTGCTGCCTGTGGTCTCCTTGTGAGTGTAAGAAGCTTGCACTGCTGCTGCCTGTGATGTCGTTCTTGTGAGTGGGAGAAGATTGCACCTCAGCTGCCTGTGGTCTCCTTGTGAGTGTAAGAAGCTTGCACAGCTGCTGCCTGTGATGTCCTACTCACTACTCTACTCACTACTCTACTCACTACTCTGCACTCACTACTCTACTCACTACTCTACTCACTACTCTACTCACTACTCTACTCACTACTCACTACTCTACTCACTACTCTGCACTCACTACTCACTACTCTACTCACTACTCTACTCACTACTCTGCACTCACTACTCACTACTCTACTCACTACTCTGCACTCACTACTCTACTCACTACTCTACTCACTACTCACTACTCTGCACTCACTACTCACTACTCTACTCACTACTCACTACTCTACTCACTACTCTACTCACTACTCTACTCTGCACCCACTACTCACTACTCTGCTCACTACTGACTACTCTACTCACTACTCTACTCACTACTCTGCTCACTACTCACTACTCTGCTCACTACTCTCCACTCTACTCACTACTCACTACTCTACTCACTACTCTACTCACTACTCACTACTCACTACTCACTTCTCTACTCACTACTCTGCACTCACTACTTTACTCACTACTCTACTCACCTCACTACTCTACTCATCTCACTACTCTACTCACTACTCGACTCACTACTCACTACTCTACTCACTACTCACTACTCTACTCACTACTCACTACTCTGCACTCACTACTCACTACTCTACTCACTACTCTACTCACTACTCACTACTCACTTCTCTACTCACTACTCTGCACTCACTACTTTACTCACTACTCTACTCACCTCACTACTCTACTCACTACTCTACTCACTACTCACTACTCTACTCACTACTCACTACTCTACTCACTACTCACTACTCTACTCACTACTCACTACTCTGCACTCACTACTCACTACTCTACTCACTACTCTACTCACTACTCACTACTCACTTCTCTACTCACTACTCTGCACTCACTACTTTACTCACTACTCTACTCACCTCACTACTCTACTCACTACTCTACTCACCTCACTACTCTACTCACTACTCACTACTCTGCACTCACTACTCACTACTCTACTCACTACTCTCCACTCACTACTCTACTCACTACTCTGTACTAACTACTCTACTCACTACTCACTACTCTACTCACTACTCACTACTCTGCACTCACTACTCACTACTCTGCACTCACTACTCACTACTCTGCACTCACTACTCACTACTCACTACTCTGCACTCACTACTCACTACTCTACTCACTACTCTACTCACTACTCTACTCACTACTCACTACTCTACTCACTACTCACTACTCTGCCCTCACTACTCTGCCCTCACTACTCTGCCCTCACTACTCTGCCCTCACTACTCTGCCCTCACTACTCTGCACTCACACGGACAAACAGTTGTACGGCAACACTCTCCGTAGAAACCTTCTTTTAAACATAAATATATTTTATTTCATGTTAAGAAGTATATATAAATAAAACAAATATTGTTATTACAAAATATGTGAATAACTTTTAGTCAATGTAAGTATTTCTTTAAAAAACATTACATTATTTCAAATAAATTCTATACGTAAACTTTAAGATGCATGCAGAGGGGTGGGGGCAAACCTGAATTTGTCAATATTTGTGAAGCACAGCTTCGGCGTTTCCTCTGCACTGGGAGGGGTCAGAATTAAGGGTATGGAAAAAGTTTTTTTTTTTTTTTACACAGGCTACTTTTGCCAAGTGTCTGGATTCCGACATTCAAGTTGGAGAAGTTCCTCAGTTTAATTGCATCTTTGCCCGTGTAAATATGAGCCACAGGTGTCTTTGCCCTTTAAACGAAAGCCTCTCTCCGTTCTGGGGCTTTGGAACTCTCCCCGGCCTTCGGCGTGCCTGGCAGCGCCTCTCCTGCCTCTTCGCGGTGAAACTGACCCGGCCCTACCAACGCTCACGCATCGGGCGTGAGCACGCCCGTGGCGGCCCCGGCTCTTCCTCTCGGCTCGAGGACAGAGTTAAAGGCGGGCCGGCCCAGCGGTGCAGGAGGGCTCCGGGAGCAGTGCGGGCGGCAGGGGGAGGCTCGGAGTCCCTGACGGGGAGTGCAGACGAAGCCTTCAGCTTTCACTCACCCGTGGGGGCTCTGGGCACTCGGCGACTTCCAAGGATTCCAGCGGGAGGGGCTGGAGCGCGCTCACGGCTGCAGGCAGGCACACAGAGCAGAGCGGTGCAAGTCTGGTGAAAGGAACGGCTCGCACCGCGGGGGATATTAACAGTACCTTGGCACTTGCAGGCAGGAGCGGCAACCAAGGGGAAGACAAACGTTGCGGGCCCCTAGCCCGAGCATGTATGAGTCATCTTCTGTGAGCCTCGCCTGCTGCCTCTCGTCATTTAACATTGAACGCGCTCACCGCTGTGAACGCGTTCGCATCATCTGGCTTGCATTACACGGGCACTCTGACTGCTCGTAATTAAGATTAATCACTCTGCCATGCTCGCTCTCGCACACAAAATGCCACATCGGGCACGCGTACATTACTTACAGCCTATCACTTCAAGGCTACTACATACACAGCAGAGGGAAGACGAATCACTGACCAGATGACAGAAAACCCTACGGAATGTCTGGAATTTCTCTCTCCAAGGCCCTCTTCTTCTTTTTTTTTCTCCTTTAACATTAGTTCTCTAACTCCTCCCCTTTCGGGGGAGGAGTCCGAGCCCTAAAAAGATTGGGACGAAGCCCACTGGAATTTGTTACAGAGTGCCAGTGACCAAAATCATTCCAGGTTATTCTGGCACATAGTCAAATGGGGTCATGACAGGATCGAAGACGCCACCACAAACAACGTCCCCCAGGATGCCTGGGTAAAAAATTTTAGCGAACAATATGCCTCAAGTGACCTGTCTACAGATAGCGTATGTCAACTCTTTTCCATGACAGAAGCTGACACCTTTACGCAGCACGAAATATCGATGGCACTTAAAACTGTCCATCATGGTCGTGCCCCCGGCATTGACGCTGCACCAGCAGACGTTTTTTTAAACGATACTGCAAGATGGTCTAAATACATTCATCTGTTAATTAATCATATTGCCAGAGGTGCAGATATTCCTGTAACATGGAGGGGTGCTGTTATCATCCCGATATACAAGAAAGGTGACCGTGCTCTGCCTAGTAATTACCGCCCAATTAGCTTGATCGACACTGTTCAAAAAATAGTGGGGCGAGTAATCATTAATAGGCTGCTTGATTGGGTTGAGGATAACAACATCTTATCCCCCTTTCAGGCCGGCTTTCGCAGGGCAACCAGCACTGTGGACCAAGTCTTCCGTTTTCAGCTGATTCAGTGGAGGACCGTGGTGCTAGGTGGAGGCAGCCTGTATGCAGCATTTGTTGACTTGCGGGCTGCCTTCGACCTGGTACCAAGGTCAAAACTGTGGGGAGTTCTTGTGACTCTTGGGGTCCCCGGGGAATTGTTGTCCTTAATCATGCGTTTACACGAGGGCAATTATGCTAAAATTCGCTGGGGCGGGTATGGTAATGACACCGCCGAATTCCCAGTTGAGCGTGGGGTTAGGCAGGGTTGCTCGATGGCGCCTACTTTGTTCACCCTTTTTATTAATGGTGTGGTTTCTTCTATGCAATCTCAGGCAGTGGATGCTCCCTTTCTTGCAGGTGAAAAAGTTCCAATTTTAATGTTCGCCGATGATACCTTAATTTTATCAAAAACACCAGCTGGGTTGCAAAAAGCATTGGCAATATTTGATGATTTCTGTGTAGCCCACGGATTGGAGGTAAACGGGTCCAAGACAAAACTTATGGCCTTCAATCCCCACAGAAATTTTAAATCTAAAATTTCGCTGAGTGGTCGCACCTTGGAGGTTGTAAAATCCTTCACCTACCTAGGGATCCATATTTCTAACGATAATAGGTGGCAGTCACATCTTAATATTGCTATATTAAGGCACAAGCAACTAGCTGGCACAATTATCAAGGAGCAAAGGAAATCGCTCACTAAGCCCATCAAACCACCACTGATAATCTATGAGGCAAAAGCAATAGGGTCTGCCTTGTATGGTGCGGAGTTATGGGGGCACGAAAACCTCCAGGAGCTCCAAACCTCAGAAAATAAATTTTATAGGAATTTGATAGGCGTCCCTCAGAGCAGCCCGCAATTGCCACTAAGATATGAATTAGGTAGGAGAGCGATCTCTGATAAGGCCAAACTACGCCCGATTTTATACTGGCGTAGGCTTTGGACCACGCCAGAGCTCTCTCACTACGCGAATGGGTTTAAAGATGTTGTCACAAGTGACTGCTACAACAAAATTAAATGGTTTAAATCATTGAAGATTGCCTTGTTCGATTTAGGACTTAATGCTCTATGGATTGATCCAGCTGGGGCCTCATTCCCTTCCAAGTCCACCATAAAAAGCATCTACTGGGAACATGTTGTCAATAAGAGTATGCTTAGTTTAAATAGTGGGTCCATGACCACTAGCTACTTAGAGACCAAGTTGTACCCAATTTATGAAATGTATTGGGACTACATATTAAAACCCATGGACAGGAAACTGCTTTTCCAACTGAGGGTAGGCTCTCTACCTCTCTCTAATTTAACATCTAAATGGAAAGCAGGGGGTGTATCAATCTGTCCTGTCTGTGGGGTAGGTAATGAGACGCTTGGTCATTTTTTGTTCTCTTGTTCAATGTATTCTGCTCCTAGGCGAGCTTGGTTGGCTCCAATGTGCAGGAACCTAGGTACAAAAAACAGCATGGTAGCATTGCGGATTTTAAGATCTACATCTGCTAACTGGATTATAATTGCTACTGCAAAGTACCTGGGGTGGGCTTGGACTATAAGACAGAGAATGATGAGAGGATAACAATCTATTGTGTTGTTTACAGGAATTGCTAGATACATGTCTATTCTCTGTAATAATTCATCATAAATCCAGAGACTGCTAGACTATTGTTTATTCTCTGGAAAAATTGATTAGTTGGTCAGTGACTGCTAGACTTGTATCTATTTTATCTTTCATTGTAATATATTTAATTTTAACGTATCATCGGTTGAAACTTTATGACATGAATATTCTCATAAATTGTTTATTCGTGATTATCATTCTGGCACTTTTTTATATCAAACCTGCTTTTGACATTTTTAATTATGTACTGTGTTTTTAAATATTATTCGTGTGCTTAAGTCTAATTTGACTATGTAAATTTAATTGTTTTTTTAATATATGTATGTTTGTCTGCTTTTATGAGTAATACTCGAAATAAAGCACTTTTGAATGAATGATTGTGGCAATTCGAGATTTTGGTGGAGGAATGCACGTTCAGTAATGATAAATGAATTGGCAGAAGATCTATGTAAATTCCAGAAATATCAAAGAGAAAACGAAATGGTTTTGCTCCTAGGAACAAATTAACGCTGTGAGTGTTACACATCAAAGCATGGAAGAAATATGAAAAAAATAGTTTGATATGAAGTTTCCTACTAAAGAGAAAGTGATTGATAGCGGAAAAGGGGCAAGTGGAGACCCTTCCACTCAACCTACTCCTTGGCCCATGGAGGAAATGATAGCGAGTACCTGTCGGCATCACTGAGAACAGGCAGAGGTCAGTGAACTTTGCTAATCATAAAAATAGGTTAACTTTATAGGACTGTATTAGTTAATAATGTATTAATTAAATATTAAGCACAAAATGAATGCGAGTACCTGTCGGCATCACTGAGAACAGGCAGAGGTCAGTGAACTTTGCTAATCATAAAAATAGGTTAACTTTATAGGACTGTATTAGTTAATAATGTATTAATTAAATATTAAGCACAAAATGAATGTTAACTAAGACCTTTCATCTGACATACAAACAGTTCTCCACCAATTAATACAGAATAAAGTAATATTAGAGATGTTTAATTACATTGTGACATATGTAGTTCATGTATGTATACACATGCAACATTTCAAGAACTGTGTGTTATTGTATGAAATGTTCCAATTATGATCTTTTCACTTTAAAAAATGAATTACAAATGAAGGCGCAGCATTCTTCGTAATAGAATATATTAATATACTTATACTATATGCTAAAATACGTAATCCATTTTGATACAAAACTTATTTCTCGGGCTGAGGAAGAGAAATGTGACCTTCAACCCGAATTTGAAGTGCCAGACATGGGTCACAGCAGCATTCCTAGAACTCTGCCCATGACACTTCAAGTAGCAACATTCTACTGTGCACGCCGGATCACAATAATTCCACAAAGACGGCCTCCAGCTCAGATATCTGAGTGTGCACGTCTGTGCCACGTGAGACACTTTTGGAGGGAAATATTGATTATCAAGGTTAAGGGACCTAAGTGGTTACGAGGAAGATAAACCAACTGTAAGGTCCTCTCGCATATTAGCTATTGGTACATAAATAAAAATTGCAGACCAGGCACGAGCTGAGTTGATAACAATGAAGGAAGGATTTAAGAAACATACACAAAGGGCAAAACACCCTGGTGCACAGGTTGGGGTAGTGATGGAGGAAATCGATGCACGTTGTGGTTGTTTGAATCATGAATTTTTATGTCAGAAATGCAGAAGCCATCAACTCCTGCCACAAATAGAGGGATTTAGTAAATCTGTGGATCGGCTGACAAATGCAACAGCACAACTCACTGTTAATGTGCAAGTCAAGATGGGCCACTACGGTGGTGATATCGCCAAGGGGACAGATGGGATGAACCTTAATAGCTGCAGGCAGCTCGTTGCCACTGCAGAGCAGGCTACTTCTGGGAGGGAAGAGACATTAAGCCTAAGCATTGAGTACCAGTTATGCACGAGTTAAGAGGCCTCCCTTCCTGTAAATAAACAATCTGTAAAACAAAATGCAATTTTGTGACTTTCATGTGTGCTGCATGAAGCAGCAGATATAAAAGTGACAAAATTGCATTTTAGGATTGTTTATGTGCAAGAAGGGACACCTTCCTACACATAGACAATCCTCCCCTACACACAGATGCCCTTGCACTATGGTGCAAGGGTGCCTGTGTTGGCGCTACACTGCTAAGTGTAGGACCAGCGCAGGGGGGAAAGCAAGGCTGAACCATATCCTTGTAAATATAGTGCAGCCTTACGTTTCAGAAGTGGCTCAGTGAGATGTTAAGCCAGGACGGCTAATGCCTCACTACTCTTCTTCCTTGTACATATGCCCCTCAATGTCACACTCAGTGACTGGCACCAGCTGAGGACTCTTTGTTTACTCGAGGTGGTGCTGACCTGAAAGGGCCGCACTGACTATGTTGCTGAGAGGACTGATTCACCCATCTGAGTTTGCGGTGCTCATTGCCCTGTAACCTCCATTCTTCTCCTGTGCATTGGAGGGTGGCCGTGGGGGTAGCTGGGGCCACTTTGAAACTGGGAAAAATCCCTGCTCACCTAAGATGTTAGGAGAGCCCCCCACATTTGGATTTTGGAGGGAGGTGTGCAGACAACTGCTTTGCTGATCACAGGGACAATTAGCTGAGCATATGGGCTGCACTGTATGGATTCAGGGGGGATTCGCAGAGGTGCCCCACTTCCTATTGTGACTTCTCACCATGAAGTGGTGTGTCATGGATTAAGCCAGGTTATGAGTCATGAATTAGGCTCTGATAAGGATGATGTGGCCCGCACCGGTTTGACTGACTTTTGTGGCACCCATTCAGTGATACACACTCTCTTGCAGCCTTGGAGACTGGGGACTCCTAGATCCAATGCTGAGATCTGGTCCAAAACTGCTCTAGAACACAAGATGACAAAACCATGATTGATGTTTCCTTGCTGCAACAGGACCTTAGGAAGACTGGGGAGAGGGTCACGGAGGCCAAGACCAGGCTATCGACGATAGAGGACACAACACGGACCCTTGGGCCTAAGAAGTTGAACTGCAGGAGGTTTCTCAGCTACAAGAGGACAGCATAAAGGATGCCAAGGGGGTCCATGTGACAAAACTAGAGTGATTGGCATCCCAGAGGGGGTGGAAGGATCCTCTATGGAACAGTTCCTCAAAACTTGGTTTCAGACTTGGATTGAACCTGAAAGATTTTCAATATTTATTTTAATTGAATGACACAACAGGTCCTAATAACTTGGCCGCCCGGGTCCCCGTCTCATCCCCTCATTGCCCACATTATGAACTACCTTGACAGAGATCTCATCAAGAGAAAAGCAACTGTCAAACTCTCTGTCACTAGCAACAATACGAAGGTCTCTGTATTTCCATACTAAACTGGTACATCAATGCTTTCTTGGCTGTGAATCAAAAAATGCGGGCCATGCATTTGCCCAACACAATAATGTTTCTGACCATGCTCCTTGTGGCTTCTAAGGGAAGACCTTCTTCTTTGACCATCCAGAGGCTGCGCTGAGGGAGGATTATGCTGCCCCCACCTCACACTAGCTGAATAAGAACTCGAAACAGATATGCCGGTAGACATCAAAGTTGTTCCCATTAAGACATTAGAGGGGGGTCTGCAGATGGTGAAAGGGCCTCTCCCCACGTAAAACCCCACATAGTGGTTCGGCTGAACCCTAAAATGAGGGCGCTGATGAGGCAGTGGGTTCTGACCTGCTAGTTGCTGATGAAGGTCTATGGCTGCACTGGGTGGGACAACCTCCTGTAGACCGAATTTTACTCATGTCTTTTTGCAGCCATAACTTGTTTTTGAATAACCCTCCTAGTTTTTTGTCAGCTTTTCATCTTTTCATGATTGTAAGATGGGTGGTGGGTTGTGGTAGGGCGAACTTTGTGCTTATTCTACTAACACTTATTTTTAGCTGCCAGTTCCATGTCCCTTCATGCATAGTCAATTTATGGGTAGTTGTTATTGGGTGGGGCAACAGATGGTTTGGGGTGAAGTATGGGGTAGGGGGAGTTAGGACAATGACAGGGTCTTTGTTTTTATTTGTGTTCAGTTTGTAGAGCAGCTATTTAGGCATATTTGCAGACTTATCCTTCATCACAATGACTCCTTCAAGGTAAAATTCTTACAAGCCTCAGTGTACGATTCTACTCGCCAGACTGACTCCAAGGTTTGTCCTAGTACAACACAGCTTGTTTGGAAATATATTTCTCTCCCGCAATGTACATGCAGGGATCACATTTGCTTTGAATTGTGTCTTCTAACGGAGATTTAACCTGTCATATCACATTTTTAAAGTACTGTCATAAATTACGACAGGGTGAGCAGGGCACTTTAAAGGCTACTCTTTACACAACTATCCAGATGAATATAAAATACTCAAATCCCTGGAAAAAATAATATTTTCAGCCCTGAGTGACCTATAAAAGGATTCCATATAGGCCGAAAACACTGAGGCAACTACAAAAGGATTCCATATGGGCCCAGAACATCTCCCATTCTCTATTCAAGGCAGCAAGCAAAACACAACTTATCCTAACATCACAATCAGATGACCTCTCGGATCTCTTACAGCTCAAGTTCTGCAATATTCTGTCTGATTTTTTAATAGCTTATCCAAACAATCATACCTCACTGAAAGCCTTAAACCATAATGTAAACAGAATATTTTTCATCTGAAATTCCTAATAGTCTTTCCTAAAGAAAAATGCTGATGTAATTTAGAAATTGTTAATTTTAGACTCTGTCACTTTAAGAAAGTGTCACTTTTGCACCTTTTATACTGCTGCCCTAGCAGAATCACAGAAAAACAAAACCAATGGCCTGATTCACAAAGGTAAACTTTGACTGAAAGTCTATGCTTACGACTTTCGGTATTCACAAAGGTAAGTTACAAGTAGTATCTTTATGTCCGCAGTCGAGGCGAATCTCTGCCCCGAATGCAGAGATTCCACTCCGCACCCAGTGGTAATCTCTGCACTCAGCAAGTACACTCTGGGTGCGGAGTGGAATCTCTGCACTCAGGTGGAGATTCTGCTCCAACTGCAAATGGAAAGCTACTACTCGTAACTAAAAGCCTAAGACTACGACTTTTGGTCTAAGTTTATGAGAATAGCGAAAGTCATAAACTTAGACTTTTGGTCTAAGTTTACCTTTATGAATACCCAAAGTCGTTAACTTAGACTTTTGGTCCTATGTTTACCTTTGTGAGTCAGGCCCTATATTCTGGCTAATGGGATTAGAACCTGCAATGGTGACCTCAAGACATGCATGAACTCTAAGAACGCAACTGAATTAAGCAGGTGGCAAAATTATTTTCTATCGTGTTTAGAAAATAGTTAATTTGAATTCTAAGTGGTGAATGTTACTTTTGATCCCGTTCTTTGCTGATCAATACAATTTAGCTATTTTATAGCCTCTTTTACTATACTGGATACAATTTGTTGTCAATTTTGCTGTTACCTTATTTTAATATTTAGTTTCATACTGACATGTAAACATTGGTTTTAGTTAAAGTACTTGTTCATGAACTATATGGTTTATATGTACGGGGGGTTTGTCATGATTTTAATTAATCTTGTACAATAAAGTGATTGCTACTATTATTAATAACCATGGCTATGGCTGCTGAATGCCTCATACAGATTTTGCTATACATAACAGGTCCGTAGCAAGAGGTGTAACTGATAGATAAGTTATTTATACAATGAACATCTATTACCTTAACTAACACTGAAATGTAGACTATTGAGCTAGGCATTGGACCACAATGTATGAACAGTCCCATCATATAAATATATCAATTTTCTACATTATCTACTCATGAAATATGAGTTTGAATACATTCACTAATCACGATAAATTTAGTAAGTGCTCTTTGGCTAATCTAATTTACTGCTTACAATACAATGACTACATTCTCCAAGCATTTGTTTTGTTTCGTGGAATGTACAGCACATTACTTTTGGGAGGACTACGCGACTGCTAATCCAGAAACCAATCATCAAATCATACTTAACTTTCCTTTGTATGCATTACTTTCAGATCAAAAAAGCAACAGGTTGTTTTAATGTAGCAATGTAGGCGAAAAAAGAGATGAGAAAGAAATAAAGTGCCACTTCATATCTTCAAGCATATAGTATCTGAAGGCAAAAATATTGTTTTGGAGAACGATTAAGCAGTGTTCTTGGCAAATACAAATTTAAAGTGAACTCTATCGGGCTGTTTAAATTACTTTGAGCTAGTTAGTACTCATAAAATTATTAGAAGTTTTATGTGACACGGTCCATTTCATAACGAAATTTCATGAGGCGTGCTGGACGATAATTTTTTTATTAGTAAAAGGGAATGTTGAGCCAATTAGTGCATCCTTCTGATCCATTTATGCTTACTACTTTGTGTGTGGAAGTGCTCCTTGTTAAGGGGCAGAACACCATCACTCAGCATGAATTTAGCCAATGGCTGAAGTCATCTGACTCACTGGCCCACTGCTCCACACTGTATGCTGTAGTGCATTGGCATTCAGCACAGATCGGAGGTGAGAGGGAGATAAGGGAAGCAGGTTCCGCTTCCTCGCTGCTTCTCTCCTCTTGTAGTCCCTCGCTCTGGCCAGAACAGGAAGGACACCGAGGCTCCAATGTAGCATTGTGATTGGTCTGAGTACTGTGGTTCGGTGCTCAGACACTGACTGGGAGCATGGGTATGTTCTCCACCAGACTGTAATGTAGACTGCACAGAGAACATGCAAAGTGCACATGAATGTTTAGCAGGCCCGAGACAGCCAGCCAAACATTCATGCGCACATACATTGTGCTCACCACGTCCTCTTCTTCTGTCATGAGAGATGCCCCGCCTCACAAAGGTGACGGATATCTGAATAAAATAAAATGATAATAAAGCAAGTTATTATCATTTTATTTTGCCATAACTTCACTGCTAAAAAGCAGTTGGGTGACGCTCTTCCGCCATAGTGGAGGAGCCGCCACTGCTGTGGTGGGTGGAAGAAAAATCTGAATGGCACAATTAAAGACCAGTGGATGAACAGAGCTGGTGGCAAGCCCCTAGAAGTAAACATATTATACATATGATTTTAGTACAAATCAAAAGGTCTTGGCGAATGCCAGACCTAAAACAAGCATTGGCAGAGCCAATAGGTCTAGACTTGACTGGCAAAATTTCAGCTTTGTCATTGCTTCTTTTGTCTTGTCATGGTTTTTGAAGCAACTTTACTAACATTACAATTTTTTGAAAACTTTGTTGGTGAAGCTGCTTGCCTCTCGTGAATCAAAATAATAACTGGCTAAAAGCAAAAATAGTTTTTTGCTTCCAAAATGCTACACATTGCTATAGTAATCCCTGGCTAAGAAGGGTGCATTTTTGTGTGTGGATGCATTCCATGTGAAAGGGCAGAGTGCTGCCACTCAAAATTGCTGTAGTTAGCTAACCCACTGCCTCATGCTGCAGGCTGCACCGGGTGAAAGAAAAATGTGAGTGACACAATAACAGACGAATGGATGGAAAGGATTGGTTGAAAGCACGTTCAAGGAAGAATATTATACATATAATCTTAATAAAGTCAGAAGGTCTTGGCTAATGCCAAAACTAAAGGGAAAGGTGGGCCCTATGTATCTAGAAAGGAACCACAAACAGCTCAGGAATTACAAGTTCACCAATTGTGTGGTGTGACTTTGATACAAAACCCAAATGACATCTCATGAGAAGTTCCTTTTGGAAATACAACCCTTTAGGTTGTTCTGCTCACAAATTAAAATATGCAGTCTTCCATAATGCACTATTTAAACTACAGCATATCAGTGAATTATTCATTGTGTGCTATTTCTCAATTACAACATTGACAAACATATTCTTTACCTAATGAATGTTAGTAGATTCTCTCATGGTTTATAGTGGTAAAACCAAACAGTTGTTAACTAGATTGTGAACAGTCTAAAAAAGAAATGACAATAACTACACACCAACTTTAATGTTCAAAGTAGAATGTTGTGACACAAGTGCGCTTTAAATACCAACATAAATTAGCATTTTCAAACAGAGGGTAATTATTTTCAAGGAGGACCAGTACATGTCTTTCTCTCGCCTATGACTTTTCTGTTTCTACTTTGTGGGATTGGTATTGAACTGTACCAAATGGTCATATTCCCACCTCAACTCTCTTCATCCCCTGAATCTTATCGCCAGAGGATTATTAAAATTGATGTATTCATTATTGAAGTTATATAAAAATCTCTAGACGTTTTCCCAGAAAATGTTCCAGAGTCAATGGAATATGGCCAAAATCCACCTTCTGTTGAAATCTTATCTTTAACTACCTATACACTTAAACACTCCATTGCTCTACTCATAGACTGAGTATGTGTATGCTTGACCTCTTGATGACCTACTTCACTCTACTGATATTTGAAGAACACAGTCAGTCTTTTTGTGCTTCTGAAACCTCTTTTTTCCCAAGAAATCCAAATAATGTGATGTTGTAGTAAGAGTGGATTCTTGAATTGTTGAGGTATCTTTTTGTAACTCTGTTAATAGACTTGAGAAGCTCAGACAACTCTTATATGTTAAATTGAGCAACAAATACACAATTAAGATGTATTAACGGATTGTGAATACCATCACAATCTGCCTTACATTGGCAGGGCAGTGAAATTGCAAAGAGTGAAAAGTATGAAACAGCTTCGAAAATATTCAGAGATCTACTTGAGGTTTATGTGTGAGTTTTGCACAAGTATAACCCAAATTATGGTTACGTATAGTTCACAACAATGCCTGTGTTTGTGTCAGTCCAAGAACAAATATTCATATGATTTGTTTAACCATAACAACCTTTTAGATATGACTGTGCAACTGGAGGTTCTCTGTATAACAGTTCTGCTAGATTTAATCGATGATGACATTTTCAGTCTGATTTCAAAGTTCATTGACATATGTACATTGACACATCTGAGTAATAAATTAGCTCATTCTAATTTCGATAACCAGGGGCGTAGCTATCATTGGTGTAGTGGAGTGAGGTGCTGGGGCACACTACATCCCAGTTATATGAGTCTCTTTCTACCCATCTATCGCATGCAGTACCCTATTTTCCTTGAGTGTAACAAGGCCTATGTTCATGTGATACTTCACTATCAGTGCATACCATTCAAGTTATCATTCTGTTTTGCACATCTCTTCGTAGCACTATTAGACAAGCAGTACTAGTTTAATATCCAATCGACACTCTCATATATCACGTTAGCAATGCACACATTACTGATGATAATGTAAGTAAGGAAAATACAAAAATGTGTAGGTGCCCTTCAAATTCTGAATGACATGCAGCTGGTGCTTTACACATCTATAGGTATAGATGGACAGCCATTATATGCATAACTTTCAAAATGACATAAGTATTCTTTCATTTTAGGAAATGTGATAGTTTCTTACTGCAATACTACAGTACAAACGCAGCTTGAGGATAGAGGGATGTATGATGTTACAACGCACACTTTTACAACGCATACCTTTACAACGCATTTTTTACACCGCAACATCCATTACAACGCACACCATTACAACGCATACCATTACAACGAATTCTTAAAAAATACCTTTACAACGCATTCCACTACAACGCATACTACATTTACAACGCATACCATTACAACGCATTACATTACATTGCATATAAGGCAAGTGTTGGATAGTGTAGGGGTTAAAATTACTATTCTAACTCCAGGGGGTGCAACAGTAGGGAAAGTTTTGGATAGTGTAGGGGTTAAAATTACTATTCTAACTCCAGGGGGTGCAACAGTAGGGTAAGTGTTGGATGGTAAGTTTTGCGTTGCAATGGTATGCGTTGTAATGACTGCGTTGTAATGGTATGCGTTGTAGTGGTGTGCGTTGTAGTGTCATGCGTTGTAATGACTGCGTTGTAAATGTATGTGCTGTAATGGATGTTGCGTTGTAAAAGTTTTGTTGTAATGGTAGTGCGTTGTAAAAGTTGCGTTGTAAACGTTGTATACCGGATGGAGTGGTGGTTTTCATTTTGGAACAAGTGATCTGGCCACTGAGGCCTGCTTCAGCAACCAGTACTTCAGATACCAACTGTTAGACCCAGCTTCATGGGCACCAGGGCACTCAGGAGTAACTGCGCTCCAATTGCATCAACTGGAGTGTTTCCAACTGGTGTCCTGGGACCTCAGTACTAGTGGACCCAAAACTGGATAACCAAGTACTCCCCTCCAGCACTTGACTCTCTCTGGGTAGCGAGACAAAACAGTCCAGGGCTTACTCAAGGAGGTGAGGTGGGGTTAGACATTCAGAATACAGAGCACACCGTACTACCAGTTGATAAACTCAATGTCCAGTCAGTGCTTTACCTTTTACAAATGAAAAGTACTTAAATACACACAAGATAATTCTACTACTCATAAAACTAGGGTAAACAGTGAAAACCAGATGTCTCTACAACTCTTTGGGCCAGAGTTCTGACCCCAAACAGTATTATAGTGCTGTTAGATCTGGGGGTCTCTAGTTGGCAGAGGTAGGTACCACTGTCCAAACAGGGACACTTGCTTCTAGTCAGGGTAAGGAGGAACCATGCTTTATATAACCCCTGCTCACCCCCTTGATAGATTGGCATGAGCAGACAGGCTCATCAAAGGCAATGTGTAAAGTATTTGTACCAACACTCACAGTAACACAGTGAAAACACCACAAATGGACTCCACACCAGTTTAGAAAAATGAAGTAATTTTATCTAAACTACACAAGACCAAAATGATAAAAATCCAACATACACTGTTTCAAAATGAGTCTTTAACAGAGTTCTAGGGTGTGCGTCAAAATAATCCTCTGTTGCGTCAGTGTTAGCCCAAAGTACCTATAAATGCGACAAAAGTTCCTAGAGGCAAATGCAGTGTCGAAAAACAAGTGATGCGTCACTCTTGAGACCATGGGGAGACGATGAGACAACCCCGCTGCATGCAGCGGGCGTGCTGCGACAAATCTGGTCTGTATCGGGAGCGATGCGATACCTTGTATGGATTTTGCGGTGCAGGTTCTCCAGTAGAAAGTGACTCGCACAGGCACGATGCGACGATCTTCGGGACGGGGATGATCTATTGTGCAGCGGCGATCCGCGGCGCAACGCTGATCTTGTTTTGTCTCAGCCAATCGATGCGATGGCGTTGGAGGATGTATGACGTTACCGCAGGCTATTACAACGCCTGCCTTTACAACGCAGTTTTTACATTGCAATCCATTACAACGCATAGTGCTTTTATGTGTTGGATAGTGAATAGTTTAATTTACTATTCCAACTCCAGTCCCCGTGGACACTAGGGAAGGTGTTGGATAGTAAATTAAACTTATTCCCTATCCTAGAGCGCCCCCCAGCGCAATGCGTTGTAATGGTTTGCGTTGTAATGACCGCGTTGTAATGGTAGTGCGTTGTAAAAGTTTCGTTGTAAAGGTTGTTTACCGGCGTTGGACTCTGGGATGATGTTCGCAATGACGGGATTCTTCTCGCAGGCAAGCTGTGCGCTGTTTCTCACAGCGACGACTGGCTCTGGGATGATATTCGCAGCAACAACAATCTTCCCGCACTGGGCGATGCGCTTCGCAAGCGAGCTATGCGTCGGGTCTTGCAGAGGCAACAGGCGCTGCGACGATCTTCGCGGCAATGGGAATATTCTCGCACTGCCGATGATGCGTTCCCCAAGTGAGCGATGCGTGCAAATTGTAGAGCTTCTCTTCTTCTTCTTTTCCTGCTCCCCAAACAGAAGAAAGCAACCTCCAGAGGCCCCACAAATGGATCAAGCACTCTAGGTAGGTCAGAACTCACACAGCAGAGTTCAGGGGGAAACAGGGGGTGAACTTCTTTTGTTCCTGGGACTTCTTAACAGAAGGCCAGCTCTCCTCAGGCACTTGGAGATCTCTTCAAGCAGGGTACACAGCAACAGCAAAGTCCTTCCCCACTCCTTGGCAGAATAGCATCTGTAGGTCAGCCTACAAACACACAGCAGGGCAGTCCTTCCTCTTCAGTCTTTCAGCTTTTTTCCTTGGCATAGGTTCCTTCTTGATTCCAGGACGGTCTACTTTCCTGAGGTCTGGGTATGCCTTTTTTATACCAATATTCTCTTTGTTCTCTGAAAGCAGAGAGGCCTTGGCCTAGTCCAAACCAGTTCTGGTCAGTCCTGGAGCACTCTGTTTACCTGACTGGAGCCAGTATTGTGAAAGGCAGGCACATCCCTATTCAGGCCCAGGTGCTATCCTCTCCCATCACTCAAGATGCAGATTAAGCTATTCACCCTGGGGCATACTCACTCAGCCTCCTGGAGCCACTCCAGACCCTGTCACTCACAAACCAGACAGTCAATTCACAAACAGGTCAAGGCACACAGAAAGGTCAGACAAAAAAACAGCCACCTTCTAAAAGTGCTGTTTTCAAACACAGGATTTTAGAAACATTATTTCTAAAAGATGGGTTATTAAATTCTGAGTTCAGGGATACCAGACTTTAATTTTCTATCTTGCTCCTATGGGAAGATAGGCAGGTACACATTATACACAGCATTTCCCATTATAGCCTATGGGCAAGATAGCCTTTCAATAGTGAAAAACGAAATTGACAGTATTTCACTATCAGAACATGTCACCTACATTAGTACATGCTCTACCTTTCACATACACTGCACCCTGCCCAGGGGGGTTCTTTGGGCCTTTCATAGGGGTGTCCAATGTGCACAGAAAGGGAAGGGTTAGGCCTGGCCAGTGGGGACATTGGTCAGGCCAGCATTTCAGTTAGCAACTGCACACAGGCACTGCGGTGGCAGGTCTGAGACACCATTTTAGGGCTACTCATGTGGGTGGCACAATCAGTGCTGCAGGCCCACTAGTAGCATTTGAATCACCAGCCCTGGCAAACTTAGTGCACTTTACTAGGGACTTACTGGTCAAACAAATATGCCAATCACGGATAACCAATCACAATAACAATTTACCCAGGGAGCACTTGCACTTTGACACTGATCAGCAGTGGCAAAGTGCCCAACGCATCTAAACCAGCAAAAACAAAATCCAGCACAGCGTCAAAAATATAAGAGGTAGAGGCAAGAATTCAGGGGAAACCATGCCAAAGATGCCAGGTCTAACAAGTGCCTAGACGCCAAGCACTATAAAAACACAGTTAACATGAAAACACACAATTAGCATTGCATATTACAGACCATGTTTCACGGGCTGCTCTCATTTGCTAGAGCCTTGATACAAATCTTTGGATTGAAAGGATATAGTTTCAGCATATGGTGTGAAGTCAAAGGTTCTTGATCAACCCCATGACCCCCACCCAAAGCAACAGAAGTGCCGTACTGTCCTGAGTGAGGGCACTGCTCTAGTGGCGTCAGGGATCTGACCACACATGTCTGATGTATTGGCACAGTTTATTGGAGTCCCACTAGTCCAGTAGCCACGGGCAAGCTGTAGGAAGGTAGTGGCTGGACAGAGTGCCAGTTCACCCTGATACCCCCAGAGATCACAAAAAGAAAGGTGGGGGCTTGTTTCACTGGCCTCTATTCCCAGCTACTTTTGTACAGGCTCCCACAGTGCAGGGGAGGAGCTTAGAGGGGATTTGATCTCACCTTCAAGGACTGGAATCAAGCTTCCCCCTCTCTGATTCCCTTGATGTGCTACAAGCTTCCTTTCCACACCAGCTTGCTTAATGTGCCGCAAGCTTCCTTTCCACACCAACTCCCTTAATGTGCTGTAATCTTCCTTTCCACACCTTGGAAAGCTGTCTGCAATTTTTTGTTGGAAAGCGCAAGCTCCACATGTCTCACAGAAACAGCTGGTCTTCTCCCATGCTGCTGATGCCCTGGATTCTCATTGAACTCTTGGCAGCAGACTCCATCCGTCATAGAGAAAACGTCCTTAAGTTCCAGACACAGTGAGCAAGAGGCTTATCTCTTGCCTTCACACTGCGGGTCGCGCCTGGCTATCTTCAGCCGGACCTGGTGTGACCACCTCTTCAGTCATAACACCAGTCTTGAACAACAGCTGACCACTCAGGCCAGACTTTTATCACCTCTGATTGATGGGCTCATCCAATCAGAGGGTCTTCTACTTTTGCATCTTGAATGCACCTCCTATCACAAACCATTCATGACATGTTTTATGCAAAGCTAAAGCATGCACTGTTACCCTCCATGCTTCCTGGTACCAGCCTGTGCAACTCCCTAAAGAGGAATGTTAATTAACTCCAGACCAGGAGGCACTGCCAGTGGGGGAGGGTCCTCTCAGTAGAGTTAGTACAGCTAAACTAAGATAAGAGCTGAGTGTCTACCCCAGCCCACCAGGCCTTTCCAAGGAAATGGGGAGGGGCACGGGGGAGCTGGGATGTCCAGCAGAACAGCTCACATTCCTCACACTGGCTCAGCTCACCATTCTTCCCCAGTACACCCACAGACTCTAAAACACACGTCAGGTAGACAAAGGCAACAGGACCACAGGCATGGCCAACAGCACAGACTTGGTCAGGAGGGTGGCTAGGGACTCCCCCTCCTGACTATATATTTATTGCTGCCACCACCGTCAGTCTACCACAGCCTGGGTAGAGAGGGCAGTAGCCACTGTCTGAAAAATAGGGGTGCACCAGGCATGCCCCCTCGAGCTCAGAGCCAAGCTCTAGGGTCTCAATGCATGTAAACAGGGAGACCCTCAGTGGACATGTATGATTGTCATGCTCACTGAGGTAGGGATCTAGAACCAATACAGTAGCTTTTGAGTGACTTGCCTGGAGATTAACATAAGGCAGGGTACGCACTCTCTCTAGAGACATGCAGAAGACTTCCCGTCCCAACACCAATAAACTGGTGCAAGATAATACTGAGGATCAATTACCCCCGGTTCCTCCTGTCTGCGTTCCATTCATCAACAGGTGAGATAATCCTATGTCACCAACAGAAAAAAACAAAGGAATGCTGACCCCTACCCCACACCCTCCCACCAGAAGTACATATGCGCACTTACCCAGCATTCCCTCTGTTCTTTTTCTCTGTCTTACGACTGAATAGGATAAGTCAGGAGCTGGTGGGCTTCTGCAGGATTCACGTCTCCGCTGCTGGGCAGTGGGGACATTGCTGGCAGTCATGTTTCCCTCCCTGCCCTTCTTGGTGGGAGACATGCATGATTCTTCCTGGTCAGTGGTTCACTGACGCAGGTTGCTTTTTTCTCGGCTGCGGCTCTTAGGTTACTGGGCACGTCGAGAAGTGCTGCGTTTCCTGAATCAACAGGTGTGGACCCGGAGTGTGGGACACTTCAAGGTTGAGGCATCTTAGCAGTCCAGGAAGTCAGGCATTACGATGCCGGTTGGCTGCATGAGGAGTTTTGGGTGTTCCTTATCTACAGCCACATGGGGTGAGTACCACATAGTGTTTTTTGGATGCCTTGAATTTCTGGGCATCTGTTTTTCTTGGGACAGTGGAGCACTCCACCTCTACGTCTTCTGGGTCTTCATCTTCTCCTTCCCCTGTGCGGTCTAAGCGCCACAGGGAGGGGGATGATGCTAGGATTTAAAGCTGATTAAAGAGACGTTGCAAGACTTGGGGGGGCCCAAGAGCTCTTACCAGGTTCAGCCCTCTCATTCTTCTGATTCTGAGGAGGATTGGAAGGGGTGAAAGGAGCACCAGGGGAAGTTAATTGATAAGGACATGTAACCAGATTTGCTCGAATATGTCAAATCTAACATGGGTTTTCCTGGGGAGGATGCTCCCAGCACTTCGGGTAGTTCATTGCTGCGTCAGTTTCAGAGTTCAGCAGCTGTGGATGTGCCTGTCCATCCCTACATACATGTGGTGTTGAAGCGGGATTGTAAGGACCCTGATCGGATTGTGCTTCATTGCCAAGCTGTATCCTCTTCAGGACATGTCTAAGGAGTTGCCATACTCCATCCTGATTGATTCTATTGTTGATAGTCTGGAGGTTTGGACTTCGTTGGCTGAGGATGCGTTTAATAGGGATCCAGTGGATAAGATAGTGGATGTTTCCTTTAGGAAGGTTTACTCAGGTTCCACTGTTGGCCCTGTGAGGTGGGATTTATGGTACGTATGTTGCTCAATCTCTATTTCTGATATCAAAGCTCTGTGCCAGTCCCTGGATGATATGTTTGACTGAGCAGCAACTGGAATTTCTTTCAGATGTGTCCTTTGATGTGATGCAGGCGCCAGCTCTTTCCAGGGGGGGCGGTGTGGCAGCTCACCACAATTTGGTTTTAAAGGATTGCAGGACTGATTCCGCTCAGAACGCTTTTACCCAGCGCTTGCCTTTCCAGAGGACTATGATGTTTGGGGAGGAGTTGGAGGGTAAGTTGCACAAGCTTTTCAATGAGAAAATGTACTCTTCTTCTTTTAAGCAGGCTTCCACTGCTGCTGGTTCTTCTAAACCTAAATTCCGTTTTCATCAACCCTCTTGGAGGAAGTTTTCTAGAGGTCATGGGAGGTTTTCTTCTGGTAGGGGTCGGGACAGGAAAGCAAAGTCTCCCCCGCCTATACCTTGTTCTTGACTATATGGCAGTCATTCCAGGATTGTTGGTCTGATGACGGATTCTGCTCTTTCTTCCGGGCCTGGTTGCAATCGTGTTCAGATGTGTGGGTGCTGACAATATGCACCTGGGATACTGCATTGAATTCTCGGAGACTCCTCCAGATTCAGGGGTTCGTCCAACTCCTTGGCCATCCTGTCAGACCCAGAGGGTTGGGTTGTCTCTGGGATATCTCTTGGCAAAGGGGGCATTTCAGGAGGTATCTCCTCTGGAGATGGGGAGGGGGTTTATTTTCTGATATTTCTTGTACCCAAGGTGACAGGGTGGTTCCATCTGGTGCAGGACTTGAAGGCGCTGAACTAGTTTGTGATTGGTCTTCCATTCAAGCTGTAGACTCTTCAGAGGGTGATTCCTTTGGTTCCCCTGTGCCATTTCTTGTGTACCCTAGATATGCAGGATGCTTACTATCATGTCCCGGTTCACCCCAGCTCTCGCAGGTTCCTGAGGTTTTGCCATCAGGGCTGTCATTTTCAGTTTTGGGTCATACCCTTTGACCAGAGGTGCCCCCTGAGGGTGTTCACCATGGTGGTGGTCCCATTGGTGGCCTCATTCAATCTTCAGGGTGTCATCATCTATCCATACCTCGACGATTGACTCAGCCATGCTCCATCTTGGGCTTGGTTGTTGATGGATCGGGAGCTGTTGTGTTCTGCATTGCTAGCTCATAGGTTTCTGCTGAACCTTCCCAAGTGCCAACTGGAGCCCTCTCAGGACTTGATTTTTATTGGGGCTTGCCTGTGTACCGATCTGATGAGGGTGTTCCTGCCTGACTCCCGAGCAGTAACCTTGAGTTCCCTTCCACAGTGGTTCTTGAGGGGGGTCTCCTTACCAGTCTGGCTCTGGTTGCGGCTTCTAGGTCTCATAGCGAAAGCAGTGTTCATGGTGCCTTGTACGCGGTTTCATCTGAGGTCTCTGTGCGTGCATCTGTTGGCCTGTTGGAATCCTTTGTCTCGGAATCTGGACCTTCTAGTTCCAGTGTCTCCTTCCATCCTGCCAGCCCTGCACTGGTGTACGGTGTCAGCCAATCTTTCTAGGGGTCTGCTGTTGCAGCTCTCTCCTCCAGAAGTCCTGACTACAGATGCCAGTGCTTTCGGGTGTGGGACGATGTTGGGGTCCTGCTCGCTTCAGGGTCATAGGTCTCTTTCGGAGGGGAGGCGTTCCTCCAATTGGCAGGAGTTGACAGCTGTCTCCCGGGCTGCCATGGAGTTCTGCAGTCGGTTGTTGGCGCATAATGTGGTGGTGTGTTCTAACAGCATGGTGACAGTGGCCTACCTAAATCATCAAGGAGGTGGATCAGGTCCAAGTCTCTGAATGCGGTGATGATTCCCTTGTTTGGTTGGGCAGATGGGCAACTGTTGTCACTGGCAGCTGTTCACATCCGGGGATTGGACAATGGGGTGGCGGATGCCCTCAGTCATTATTCCCCTGCCTTCCAGGAGTTTTCTCTGACTCCAGAGGTCTTTCAGCTTGTGTGAGGGAGGTTTGGTCTTAACTTTCTTGACCTATATACTTCCCGGCACAATGCTCAGTTCTGTTCCTATGTCTATCAGGAGAAGTCATGGGGGGTGGATGCTCTGACCATTCCTTGGGCATCACGCCTATTGTATGCCTTCCCACCCCTTGCGCTGATCCCCCAGTTTCTGGCTAGCCTGGTGCAGGAGTCTCAGGAGGTGGTGGTGGTGTGGCGCTTTTGGCCTCATCGTTCTTGATTCCCCAGTCTCCAGCTGTTGGCGGTTCAGGGGCGATGGTTGATCCCCTGCTTTCCCTGTTCCCTACGGTCGTCTCTGATGTTGCCTCTGCCGCGGCTGTCAGTGTGGAGGTTGAGAGGCAGGGGTAGCGGCTTCAGAGTTTCCCTGAGGATTTATCCTTGGCTCTCCAGCAGTCTCTGAAGCCTTCGACTCTCAGATTCTATGGGCGTCATTGGGGGAATTTTCTGCGGTGGTGTCGTGCTCTGGAGTTGTCCCCCCTGGATTGTTACCTGCTGGGGATGCTAAAGTTTCCCTGGGAGGGGTTTGAGAAGAATTTGTCTGTGTCCATTTTACAGGCTCAGTGGGCTGCAATTAAAGCATTTTGTTCCCCTTGGGGGAATTTGTCGGATGTGGATGAATTGGTCTCTCGGTTCCTGAAGAGTTTTTTTATGGTCCGTCCTGTGATACTGCCTTTCTTTCCTTTTTTGGGACCTTCCCCTGGTGTTGTGGGCTCTGGTGGCATCTCCGTTTGAGCCTTTAGCTGAAGTGGACATCAAGTTTGTGAAGTTGACCGTGTTTTTTTTGGTGGCCCTTTCTTTGGTCAGGCGCCTTTTGGGCTGGGGGCTCTGATGTCTCGGGAGCTCTTCCTGTCTTATTCTGAGGATAGAGTGGTCCTCTGGTTGGATTCCTGTTTTGTCCCGAAGGTGCCTTCTTAGTTCCATCATTCCCGGGAGTTGGTGTTGCCTGCTTTGTGCGCAGATCCGGTATCTGGTGATGATCTACCTTGGTCATTGCTGGATGTTTGCCTGGCTTTGTGTATCTATCAGGTTAATTCGGTAAGCACTTCCACAACCTTCACAATTTCCCCCAGGTAAATTCTGGCAGGTCAAACCCTCCGAAATTTAAAGTGGTAAAAATGCTCGACAAAAAGAGGACATGAAGATTTTGGTGCAGAAAGCGCTCAAAATGATGTCACTGTAAAATGTGCTATATCGCACCCGATTCCGGTGTTGGAATACATCTGGATTTATGAATATAACACACTCCTTCAAGTCATTCATGATTGGGGCCTTTAGAGAAGGAAGACATGAGGAGGCATGCAGTGGCAGAACTGGTTTGTGTACCGCATTTGAGTAGGATGAAAATGGTTTTGTCTAGACCAAATATATCAGAATGTTTTCACAAAAGACTTTAAAGCAAAGGCAAAACAACACCGGTTGCTGTTATAAAAAAGTGTCTGCTTAATTTAGCTGGGATGTGTCAAACGTTCCACCAGCAAATAAAACTATCAAATGCCATTTAAATTATGCGTTAATTTGCAATTAACTTATTCACTCTACCACAGTCTTGACATGAGAACTGACTCGCTCATATGGTATTACATTTTCCTTGTGGCTTGTTTTGCAGCAAAGATTGTGTTTATAGGTTTAGAAACTATATAGTCCCTGTAGGAAATCCTTCCCTGTTTGCCCAGTACTAAATCAATCTAAAAAAGGATTACACATGTGCTCCAAAGGTGCATCTGGCACACATTCATGTCGGAGCCAGAAGAATCCCCCTGCTAAGTGAAGGATTAGATATACAGATAACTTTCCATCTCATAGTAAATGGTAAAATGAAACTCAAGCAGACACACGGCACCTTCCATGCTGTTAATTTTTATTGCCTGTAATTTGATGCAGAGTTTGAAGACTTGTTAAATGTGAATGGTTCAGTACATCTGGTCACTGAGGAGTGATTAAAGAGAGGTATAGACTATTGGTTACTGAAATACAGTACTGTGATATTGATTTATATGATCATCGTTGTTTGCATTGAATAGACCAGTGTTATATCAAGATAATGGGGCACTGAAAGAGACTATTTTCAAAATCACAGTCTAGAACAGGGGCGATATTTGGAATTGGGAGGCAGACATATAAATACAGGTTGGCAGAAGCTGGATTTTACTATTCAACATTTCATTTAGAACATGTTAATGTAACGTATTAAGCTGGTATCTTTTTGAGGTTTTCCAAAAGAGGTTATTCCCACTCTGACCAGTGAATACACTCATTGAACGCCAAGAAAAAGAACCTGGCACATCACATCATTTTCAAACAGTGTAAAGACAATTTGAACTCTGTTTTCCCAAAAGAGAGCCTTAGTTTTCTATGTTGGTCCCTCGTTCGTTTTCTCTTGCAGTCCTTTTAGGTCAGGCATTTCATGTCACTAAAATTATTAGTAAAATATATTTCAGACTGCACTCTTCATTCATTGGTCTGCTGTTGCCTTATGCACATTTTTTCTCCTACCCACTGCACCATGCAGCACAGGGCAGTGGGTCAGCTCACAGCAGCATTGGCTAACTTCACGGTGAGTGAAAACATTCAGTCTTTTCACGTCAGCACATTCTCACACAAAGTAGTTCACTGGCAGATACTACTATAGCAATATGTGTTCTTTGAGACAAAGAAATATTTTTGCTTTTAGTCAATGTTTTTCTTTGATAGCCACACGGGTTAGGCGGCTCCTGCAATAACATAATTGTGAAAAAACTACATAACAAAATAGGTATTAGCAAAGCCAAAAGGCAAGAAGCCAGCGTCAGGGCTATTTATTTGCCATTGCTTGTTTTCAGTATGTTGTGAGTTGAAGAACTGTATATTAATTTCGTTCCCGCAGGGGCTATTTGGACAAAAACAAGCAAAGAAATTGACAAGGGGGTGCCTTAACACAGAATAGCCATTCAAGGCCGTGCCATGTGGGAATAAAGTGAAGTAAAACCACCTGGAAAATTCCGAAACCGCATCTTGAAATTTTACTCCCTGATTCCAAGTTCTGCAAGTCATAATGAGGAATAATTTGCAGTTTTGATTGTAAAACCCAAATTTTTCTCTCATGCTCAACATTTTCCCTGCACAAATACCTCCAAATTCCTGGAAGAATCTGTGTTGAGAAAAATTGCAAATTTTTGAAATTACAGCCCATCTCAGATCAGTGATGTAACTGTTGTTATCTGTTTTTAAAAACACCTTCAGTTTTAGGTGAATAGTGGTAGCGGAAATTTCTATATGAAGATTTTTATCTTTTTCTGATATTTGTGTTATTTCTTTTAGCTTCTCTGATAGCTCACGAATTTCATCCACTATTTTGGTGCCCCACAGGACATTTGTCTTCTGCTTTCTTAAATATTTGCACTGGCACTCACACTTTGAGGCATTATGTTGAGTAAGGCAGTAGGTGAGTTTATGACGGCTAAGTGCCTTTTAAGCTAACATTCACCATTACCAGGGACGTTGGATTGGTTGTCTCTTCTGTGATGTACAGATGCCTGCCACAGTGTATATATATGTGAATGCTGGGCAGCAGAAACGTGCAGAGAGCAGGTAAGTGGCATGTCAAAAGCTAGCCTATCAGCACCTGTCTGCAGTGAGACTGCTTATCTGTGAGGGAACACTGTTTTGCTCCCCACAAAATTGAGACTTGGGCCCTCATGTATAGGACTTTGACGTAGGGCTGTGCAGCAAAGCATATTGCTGTGCTGCCCTTTACCAAAGTGAAAGGGCAAGAATGCACCATATTCATTCAATATGGTGCATTCCTGTTATTATCCCTGCACTAGCGCCATTTCGGCATCCTAGCGCCAATGTACGGAACCTTGCACCATTGTGCAAGGATGCCTCCGTTGCATGCAGGATTGTTTTTGTGCAAAAAGGGACACCTTCCTGCACAAAAGCAATCCAAAGACTTGTTTTCCTCTTTCTGTGTGCTGCATAATGCAGCACACATAGAAAGAGGAAAGTACGACGAGAAATAAACATAATTCTCCTTGTTGCCCCTCACCTCAGGCAGCGTCTGGATTTTGTCAATCTGGAGCAGCACCAAAACTCATGGGTGTTGCGTGGAAAACCCCACTGCAATTCCCACAGTATGCCTCCCGGGCACTGAGTAAGGTTATTATTATTATTATTATTATGCGTTCTTATATAGCGCTCGATTACCCGTAGGCATCTTGGCGCTTGTCTTGGGAACCCGTCCTGGCTTCCCCAAGGTGAAAGCCAGGCATCCCGCCGCGGGGGGCCGTAGTGGAGATTAAGCAGGCTAATGCCCAGAGCTGCAGAGTGTGAACCCGTGATTCAAGTAGGCACCGAAACGAGAATTGTCGAGTCCGTGGATATTTGGGCTCAAGACCCTGCCGCGTCGGGAATTTAACCCTGTCCCGGGTCTGACCTCTGCTTCAGGGTCTGCCTCCTCTAACCAGTGAGCCACACTTCTCCACCAAGGTGCAGCAGTGATTTGCATGTTGGCTCTGGCCCTTTTAACATGTTTATCCCCAGACTTTTTGTCTTTTGCCTCCTATTTTTTCTGACCTGTTTTTGTTGGCTTTAGGACTCTGGGTACTTCCCCACTGCTGATCAGTGCTAAAGTGCATATGATCTCTGTGTACATTGTAACTCTAATTGGTTATCCAAGATTGGCATATTTGAATTATAGACAATCCCTAGTAAAGCGTACTGTGTGTGCCCAGGGCCTGTAAATCAAATGCTACTAGTGAGCATGCAGAATTGGTTGTGCCACCCACATGTGTAGCCCTGTAAACTTGTTTTAGGCCTGTCATTGCAATGTCTGCAAGTGCAGTTTTAAACTCCATGTCGGCCTTGCAAGTGCTCCCACTTGCCAGGTCCAAACCTTCCCTTTTACTACAAGTAAGACACCCCTAAGGTAGGCCCAAGGTTCCCCCGTGGGCAGGGTGCAGTGTATGGGAAAGTAAGGACATGTACTGGTGTGTTTTATGTGTCCTGATAGTGAAATGCTGCCAATTTAGTTTTTTACTATTGCAAGGACTTGCTCTCCCATATGCTTTGGAGCTGCCTTGGAACATTTTACAAGTGTAACTTTCAATTGGGAACAGCTAGAGATTTGGAATCTTTTAGTAAAGGTTTTTTTTAAATTGTGTGTTTGAAAATGCTACTTTTAGAAAGTGCCTATTTTCTTATTTAACCATCTTGTGCCTCTGCCTGCCTGTGGAATCAACATCTGGTTTAAATGGATAGGGGTCTGTTTGTGCATTCACTCTGGACAGTCACACAAAGGGAGCTGAGGTTTGCCCTGCGCAATCTGATGGCCAATCACCAAGCTGATGGGCCTTCCTGAGCTAGAGTGGTGGGGGGAGAAGTCACCTGCACCTGAATAGGGCTTTGCCTTGCATCTCACAATCTTGTCTCCACCCACCTGGAGTGTGTCTGAAGCCAAGACAAGGCAGAACAAGAACTTGTGCACTAACAAGACAATCTTTTGAAGAATGCCTACTTCAAACGCAAAAGGGGTATAAGTATTGGATCTAAAACCCAAGACTTTTAGAACACTTCTGGATCAAGAGGAACCTCTGCCAAGGAGAAGAGCTGAAGAGATGTGAGGAGGAGTACTGCCCCTTTACTGTCTGTTGCTTTGCTGGGTTGGCCTGCAGTTGCTGCTTCTGCTTTGGAAAGGAAAAGGACTGGACTTTGCTTTGTATCCTGCTTGTGAAGTTTCTCCAAGGGCTGTGAGTGCTTCCCTCCTCTTGGAAGTCTCAAGGCCATCAAAGTCTTCATCTACAGCATCCCTGGCTTACTATAGAGACCCTCATTTCTAACAGACACGTATTGTCTTACTCAAGATTTTTATTTGAGCCCACTCAAAGCCATGCAGGGTGATTTCGCGTGGATTCATAAATCAGATTGAGAGCCCTGCGCCATGCATGTACCACTTTATGTAGTACTAAAGTGACACACGATTCTCACAAATAAGCCACTTGGTGTCAGTGGTACTCCAGCCAGCTGGTCTTTGACCTAATGGCTTCTTCTTCATCTTTACCTGCGGAAACTCTTTACATGATTGCACAGTTAGTTTTGGCTAAGGGAGAGCGTGGATTGCTTCCAGGAAACATGTCTTTTCAGTCTGCCCCTGTGATCTCTATACAACTTATATACAACCTAAAAAGGGTACAGTGAATTTGTCTCATGCCTATCTAAATTGCTGGTCACTAATGAAACAGTGCTGGGAGGTTTCTGACCTTCTACTAATCCAGCACTTAGACCTTCTATTCCTGATTGAGACATGGTTGCATGACACCTGCCACAAAGCCATTGGCAAAGCTAATCAAGAGGAATTTAATATTATTTGCTTTAACTTGGATACCTCATGAAGGGGGCTGGAGGATGGGTTATGTTAAAACAGTATTTCTCTTGCAAACTAGTGTCTTGCTGTGATAATTCCTTAATGCCTGTGTCAACTGTCTCTTGAATGGCTCCAATTATTTGTGCAGTATACCACCTCCAGACTCCTTCAAAGAAACATGGGTTCGTCCCAGATCTCACAGACCAGGTATTATTCAGTGATTTTAATAAGCACATCGATGATATGCATGATGTTGAAAAGCCTTCTTTTGCATGGTGTACCCCCAGGTTGTTGACTTGACTGTTTTTGCTGCTGTAGAACTGGGCACTATATCCCTGCTAACCAGAAGTAGAGTGCCTGTGGCCCCTCTTTCAACATGATGGAATAGGCACATTTCTGATTGGTATAATTAGTTTACCTTGAAGTCCCTAGTAGATAGTACAAAGTGTTCTAGGCATTGCACATTAAAGGTCACCAGTGGAACATTCTTTGTGCTACCTGCTACAGTGGCTGTGCAAATTCAAGTGCAGCCCTACCATTGGTAGCCTAGCTGTGCATTTTAAACTGCAAATTTGACCGGTCAAAATAACCCCTTTTGACAAGCCTAACCTTCCTTTTAGATATTAGTATCACTCCTAAGTAGGCCTTAATGCCTATATAGCAGAGTGCAAGAACATGTGAAATATAAGGTATTATTAACAAGTTACCTATTCCCTGCCTAAAGACTCTAAAGGCCTATTTGTGGTGTCCCATTGTGAGATAGTTTTCTAAGATGTGGTGTGTTGTGGGCTCAGCGTGAGAGATTGTGGACTAGTCAGGCTGCAGTCACCATTTGAACTGGATGGTAATCCCTTAATACAGGGTATTTCCATAGTCTAGTCTGCTGGTGATGAGGGCTTGAGTGATATTTTTGCTTCTGTTATCTGGTAGCCACTAGAAGATTATCTTCAGCATCCTTAGTCTGTTGAAGCAGGCCGAGACACTTGCGTTGACTTCGGCCGTCATGTTCAGTTTGTTTTCTATTATAAGTCCAAAGTTTCTCACTTGCAAGCAGGGTGTGGGGATGGGTCCTGTGTCTGTGGGCCACCAGGTGGAGTTCCATGGCTTAGTATTTTTCTCGTAGACTACCACCTAGGTCTTATCTGACTTCAATTTGAGGTAAATGGATTTGATCCAGGTGGCTATTGCTGTCATTCATGTGGTGAACTTGTTCCCGGTGTTGGGGGTTTTGTCTGAGAAGGACAGTATCAGTTGTGTATCATCGTCATAAGTGAGGATGTGTATGTTGTGAATTCGTATGACATCGACCAGCTGGGTCATGTAGTTGTTTCCAAAAGTAGGGCTGAGTCAGGAGCCTATCGTGGCTCTGCAAAAAAAATGTTTGGGCCCGATTCACAAAGGGCAGCTGTCTTCGTTGTGGAGGCTCTGCAGTCATTGCAGTTGAACATCACGTTGGCCCCGCCACGAGTGCAGACCCCCCTAAGACTGTGGGGCCTCCACTACAAGTCTGGAGGCCTTTTGTGCATGGGGCCCTTTCTGCTACAGAGGTAATGGGGAGCGTGTTTATAGTTTGTATTCTTCTAGTGAGGAAGGGTAGATCCATTTGTAGACAAGTCCTTGAATGCCAGCTACGGGAGGCGTTGGAATAGGATGGGTGGGAGGCAGTGTTGAGGGCTTCTGATAGCCCTTGAAGAATGAGGGCTGCAGTTCCCCCCCATGAGGATCATCCAGATGTTATCTATTGCGGCTATTAGGGTTTTGTCCATGTTGTGTTTAGATCTGAATCTTGATTGTCTGGAGTCAAGAAGCTGGTGTTTGGAGAGGAGGTCAGAGAGGTACTTATTGTTGGCTTTTTCCAGGACTTTTGCTAGATTCAGATGGTGGGATATCAATCAGTAATTGGCGAGTTTGGTCGGGTCAGCGGAGGAAAATGCGATGCAGGGCGCTCTACGAAATTTGTTTTATTAATTTAATTGTTTACTTACAACCAAAGATCCATATTCCGGTGTTTATCACCCCCCACCCTGTCCCTCCGCCGCCCCGCCTGTCAGTCCCACCGGAACTCCCTCCACGGTCCGCGGCACAACTCACCCTTTTCCAGCGGTTCAGTGGTGTGCTGTCAAATGTCAACACACTAGCACAAGGAGCAGAATAGGAATCAGGGCTAATATGGTACACATTTATATCAAGCCCTCTCAGTAGTATGGGACCTCGGGGAAATACTGACCTGAATGAGGCTAAACCTCATTTATTTTAAATAAATTCCTCATTCCTCTCCTTTTCCATTGCTTCAGCTCCAGTTATAATATTTTCTTCTTTTCTTCTCCCCTAACCACTTCTAATCTGACTGTTCTCATCCTGTTTTAAGTGCTGTTTAAGCGTGTGAGCGTACTTACCATGTATCTCCTTGAAAGACTAAAAACCCTCTTGCTTCCTTTGCAACTTCACCCCTTTGCAGTTATTTCTAGAATCTGAGCGCTGTGTTGTATTACAAAATAAATAAATAAATAAGTGTGTTTAAAGTAAATTCAGGCAATCTCAGAAAATGTTGTACATCATTTTTTTAATGGCACTCATGTGTTTAGATGTGTTGCCCAAAGCTGTCTGTAAATTGTCGTTAGTGCTACATACATATTACTGGCTTCATAGTGCTTTAATCCATTAATGCATGTGCTAAGAATAATACGGGATATGAGGCTGTGCGCAAATCAGCTGATGTGCTGTTGACGTGTAAGTGCTCGTAGACTGTTCCTGTGGTTTTACAGTGTCAGCAGACCTACTATGACTGTACTGTTTTACATACACTAAAGAGTGACTAACTATTTTTTTGATGTACGTAAATTAGACAATTCCGTAAGTATCCTGTAGCAATGCCACTGTAGAAAGTACGAGGGGGTAGTGAAAAGCTGACAAATATGAATGATCTTGCATAAAGTTAAGAATTGGTGGTGGGACTTACGCAGGTATGGTGCTTGCCAATTATTGCAGCTCGCATCACGGTAATGTTTTTTCCACAAATGCGTTTGCAGTGTGGTAGGATGTTTGGGCCTTGCCTGGTAACCCCGCTCTTCCCACCTCGTGCATTGAGCAGCCGCGCTGTCTCGTGTACCCCAGGCGTTGACAAATGAGGCACTTGCATATTAACACGGACCTTTTGACTCGTGGAATTTGGAGAGCCACGGATGGGGGATGTTGCGAGCAGCTCGGCCTTTGACAGTTTTATTGCCGGTTGAGGTTTGGGAGGGTAGAAAAGTTCAGTTCGGCTCAGCATGGGGTGCATGGCGGCGCAGCTGGCCAGAAGGCAGTCATTGTAATGGAAGCGAGGCAGGTGCTGCAGCCCCTCTAGGCGCTGTGCTGGCGCCTCTCTTACAAACTTAGCTGCCCTGCCTTCATTATTAGACATCATGAAATGTGCAAAATGGATCACGTTGCCTATTCTCATCTTCCGTGAGACGCAATAGTCAGAGAATGACGAATTTATTTTGCTTGCTAGCAGGAAATAATTTTCTCACACAATCAGACATATGTATATTGGCGGTGATAAATAGGTCCACCTATTTAAATACGGAAAATAAGCTTTTAAGTGTCACAAATGTCTTAGTGGAAGTACACGCAGGCAGGCTCTTTGGTATGGATGCACCGAAGAAAACACTGCAAGCAGTTCACAAATTGGTTTAGTTCAGATAGAACGGCTGCAAGAGACACACAGCTTCAAATGAGCATTTGATTTTGATTACAAACTTCGGGCAGTTCAGGGAATTACCCTTCACGTTATCATACATAAACAGAGATGGAAAGTAAGAACCTGGCGCTTCAGAGAATAGCAATCTCGATACGCTGAATTACTTAATGAGATGCATGCACATTACGTGACATGAATTGTGCTTTTGCCTTGCCTTGCCTTGCGACCAATTGCGTGAAGGCTGTGTGCAATGGGTGAGCAGGACGCGGCCTTCGAGTATCCAGCTTACCTGCATGACAGGTTGGGTTGTGTCAGACTTGCCCCCACCTGGGAATTTGAGGGCTTAGATGTGAAGCCCTGCTGCTTAATGAAACTGCCCTCCCTACCCCCCAGCACTGCTGCTTTTGTTATGGGGGCCGATATTGCGCCATCACCACAAAGCCACACCCCAGTAACAAAACCGGCCCCTACAGCTCCAAAATCTCCCTGCCACGTTAAAACCAGCCCCCTCCCTTCCAGCCTCCCGGGCAAACGCCCAATGCCCACTATGGCCTGTACAGCTCTGGGTTGTGTTGCTCTGCTCCTGTTCTAAAATATTTTATAACTAAGTGCTCGTATAGTCAGAGACCCATATGCTTCCTCTTCAGAGGAGTAATGAAACTCGAGGGTGGCCCCCTGCAAAGTACATGAAGTGGGCACCTTCGACCATACTCAGGAGCTCTCCAGCCTGGGTACTGGGCTCTGTGGGGCTGCGGGGGCCTATGTTATGCCTCTGTTCCTCTTGCTGACCAGCCCACACTTGGACCCAGCTACTTTTTCAGAGAAATAAAATATATGTCCCATGTAACAGTGTATGTGCGTAGCATGCATAACCTTTGTATGTGTTGCTGAGTGCTTGCTTATGCTTTGTTGGGTTCATGTCAACAATGTGTTACCTTTAACACACAGATCCTTCTTATTCACAATATGTAGACTTTGTTTTATAACGTTGGGCACAGAATTGCTCTAAGTAGTAGCAATTCACCATAAAAATCAGTTTTGTGCAAGCCCTAAATCTCTGCGACCATTTTGAATATGTTGTAGTACAAAGATGCCCACTCTTTACATGTCACACATTCTGACAGAAAATGTAAACAGATATATGACATGAATGTGCCCTTAGCACATGGTTCTTACTTGATTGAATGATTTCTGAATTTTCTTCACTCAATCGGTAAATTTATTGTAGAATTACGGAATCTACTCATAAAAGTATGTTTCGAACCTTGCTGATTAAGATGTTTTATGAAGTTTGATTAATATAAAACCATCTTCATTTTATAAAGAATGTACTTTGAAGAAGAGACCTGATTGTCCTAAACGTAACTATAACGTGTGATTAATACATAATAAGCTGAAGCTGTGATTAAACCATCATGATAAATGTAGAAGGTGATTTTGTTTGAAATGCAAAAAGTTTACGTAATGTGTGCATTAATGTTCCATGTCTACACATTGAAATTGTAGTTCTTTGTCATACTTACATTGACTTACTTTGAGATTTACTGTTACACATAGTATGAATTCCATAACCTCTATTAGATATTTATATTTACTTATGTTTAAATGTGTGCATGCATATTTAATGTGCACCAATGAATTAATGTTTAACTTTTCCTAAAAGTTTAGGCCTGTCTTATACCAGGCTTCATTTCATAAAGTACTATTTTAAATTTTCTGCTAACGCAACATTTCCTGTAGATATCCACATTCATATTCAGTTTAGAACAGATACATTACTGTACTAGAGAAAGGGGAAGGAAGCAAAAATGTAATGAAGGTGTACGCACAAATGGAGACAGAAAGATAATTCAATCTCTTAGCGTTTTCAAAGTGTGAGAATTGAAATGGATCAAGAGGGACATAATGCACTGTAGAAAAAGCAATTAAGTAAGTAAATAAATTTGGATTGCATCATGGTAGGGAAACACATTTGTGACGGAATGGGATGCCATATTAACATATTGTTCTACCTGGCTTTTCGAGTAGGTTTATCCCCAGAATTTTTGCTTTTTGGGCTCCTGTATTGGACCCCGATTTTGTTGGTTTTACAACGCTGGGCACTTTACCACTACTGATCAGTGCTAAAGTGCATATGCTCTCCCTGTAAATTTTGTTTATGGATTGGTGATTCCATAATTGGCATATTTGATTTACAGGTAAGTCCCTAGTACAGTGCGCTGTGTGTGCCCAGGGCCTGTAAATCAAATGCTATTAGTGGGCGTGCAGCACTGGTTGTGCCACCCACATGCATAGTACATGCGTAACTTGTCTGAGGCCTGCCATTGAAGTGTCTGTAACTACAGTTTTAAACTCTGAGTTGACCTGGCAAGTGCCCCCATTTGCCAGGCCCTAACCTTACATTTTCTTACATGTAAGACACCCCTAAGGTAGGCCCAAGGTAGCTCCATGGGCAGGGTGCAGTGTATGTGAAAGGTAGGTCATGTACTGAGGTGTGTGGCTTGTCCTGATAGTGAAATACAGTGTATTTCGTTTTTAACTATTGAAAGGCTATCTGTCCCATCGGATAGAATGGGAGTTTATTTATAACATCTTTTAAATATACCTTCCCATTGGGACAAGATAGGATGAAGGAGTTTAGTATGCCTGAACTCAGAATATAAAAATGTATCTTTTAGAAAAGATGATTTTTATATGGTGTGTTTGAAAATATCACTTTTAGAAAGTGGGTATGTTCTTGCTTATCCATCCTATGTGCCTCTGATGGTTTGTGGATTGACTGTCTGGCTTTGGAGTGACAGGGCCTGGGAATGTGTATTCTCTCACAGGCTCTGGGGGGGGTTTGATGTGTGTCCTGCTATTCCTCAATGAGTCAGGGCTTGGCTGAATAGACCTGGGCTGCATTTAATGTAGAGGGAGGAGATTTCCTTGCAACTGAATAGGCCTGGTATGCCTTACACAATGCTGTCTCCACCTCCTGCCGGGAAGCTGCACCAGAGAGGACAGCACTGGTTTTTGCTGGGCAAAGAGCTTCTCTGCCACCAGAGAACAAAGGCATTTGTGCTATAAAAAGTGGAACCCAGACCCTTGAACTTTAGACTACTTCTGGAATTCAAGAGGAACTTCTGCCGTGGAAAAGATCTGGGAAAAGCTGAAGGAGAAGTACTGCTGCTTTGATGTGTGCTGTCTGGGATTGGCCTGCAGTAGCTGTTTTCTGCCAAGGAGAGGACTGTGTGTGTACTTTGCTTGTAAAGTGTCTCCAAGGGCTTGAAGTTGAGCTTGCTCCCCCTTCAAGAGGTCTCAGGAACAGCAAAGAACTCACCATTCTTCTGGGCAATGTCTTGGGAACCACTGATTTCAGTCACCACAAAAGAAAGAAGCAGCAGACTCTTTCACCAAGTCCATCGCAGGTTCTGAAGGCACAGCAGAAGCCCCCACCGCACTTTGCACTGCATCCTTGGTCTCACCGATGCCATCTGTATGATTGTCAGTGAGCTGTTACTTGCACCGCGGCCTGTGGGTACCGCAGTCTACACCGCCTCACTTCACCCTGCCTGAACGTCAACTACACCGTTGCTGCACTACCCAAAATATCGACCGCCTCTGTCACCTGCAACACAACCTGCCAGCACGATATCGAGGACTGTCTCACCCAGCACCATAATCCTTGGTCTCAACGGCGCCACCTGGATGATCGTCACAGAGCCTCTGCCTGCACCGCGTGGTGAGGGCACCACACCCTGCACCGCTTCTATTTTGCAACACAACCGCAATGGTTGCCCCGACCGACTTACACCAACGTGTCGGCTGCAACAATAAAGGTAGTATTCACAACTCTGTTAACGCTTTAGCTCGCTCGTACCGACATGGTCGCCTGGTGAGCAGGGGTTATTTTAGAAGTGTACCCCCCTTACTCTGACTAGAAAGAAGAGTGCCCACCTGGACAAAGGTGCAAACCATTGCCAACTAAAGACCTCCATTTCTAAGACAAAACATACAAGGAAACAGGCATTAGAGGATCAATAACCAGTGAGTGGCTAGATTAAACGTTTTTAAAAGTGGGAACTATTAAATATGTACGGTAGTAAGAAGAAGGGAGGGTATCTCATGCCAAGAGCAGCAATAAGAAAGGCCATTTGTTGATGTGTCTGATCCTTTATGCTATGCATGACAGCATGATACTTTAGTCATCATCCTACTGCTGAAGCGGCCAGAACAGAGTAAAGAGATCTTTGCATTTTATACCAGACTCATTGCCTATAATGAAATCTTAGATTTTCTCTTCAATAAAGTTAGTAAAATACTGATTCTTTGGAGTTAAGTTAGGGTTACGCCTTTTTACAATGAGTGATTTAAAAAAAAGTATTGCTGTATTATACATTCTAATATCACAAATGGAAAGGTGCACCTGGGAAAGAACTATAGTCCCCAATGATCCATAAGTTTTTTTAATACATATCTGTACAAAACCGTCCAGCTAACATGTTTTGTTCATAATGCATCTCATGAACTTCGTCAGGGCTCATATGTTTTGAGTTCAAATGGTCACATCACTTTTATTTTTTTTTAACTTCTTTGTATTTAGTAGTTGATTCATGACATATAACAGGTACAGCAGATCACATTTCCATGAGAAGGCCCCTCACAGGAGGCTGGATCTCTTTTACAGTACCAGATTTTACTCGTTTTAAACCACTTCGGGATTCTTGTAATTGCTCAGCTATTCCTTTGTCCCCCTCCTCCCGCACAAGGCTTCAATTACATTTCCCTCCCTCTCCCCAGTTTGGTTGAGCATCCCCAAATATTGCATCCATTGACCTCATATTTTTTTAAATTTACGTAGGCAACCACTGGAGCGATATGTTGTCTGTTCCACCTGCTGGCACCAGTCCAGGTTCTCGTTCCATTCTGTTATCACTGGAGGCCTGCTTGCTCCCATAGTCTAGCTAGATTGCGCTTTGCCACTACTGCCACTACACCCAGCTAGGTATTAACATGTTTGGGCCACTTCTCTTCCCAGCAGAAGCCACTTAGCTTCTAACAGTGCTTGCTCTTTTGTCACCTCTTTCATTATCACAGTTATTTTGGACCAGTAATTTTGTATGACAGGAAATGATCACATCTCTTATTCATATCAGTAAACTTATTTATCTGCTCAATGAATGTAGAATTCAAAAAAGAGTTACATCCTTCTTATGCACACGAGGTGTTGAATCCAAATACATTTCCAGCGTATTATCAGTTACCACGGATCCAATACCTTAATACGTACCACAGCTGTCTCACAGAAATCAGAGTTATACATTATGCCTACAGTAACACAAGTATTGGAAATTCAAAGGAAATGCTGAATATTTTTGGAGGAAGGATAGAGATGGAATGAAGCAACATGAAGTATCCTATTTGCTGTTGCATCCAAACAAAGGAAACTGTCTCTTTTAGGGAAGGAGAAACGACCTGCCTCTTTTTCAAGATGGCAGTTTGAGTCTCTTAGGTACAGCAATTAATGTAAGAGAGATATGGAGGCTAAGGGAGTGTTAGGTCAGCATCTAAAACATGGTAACCAACAACTCACCATGGTTGAGGGCCAAAAGTGCAGGGCCCACTGACCACCTAGTCCTAGGAAGAGAGAGGTGCTACTTGAAATGAGAGGCGAGCCTCGAGACCCAGAACAATAGTTTATACCACTATATATATCCAGTGGTGGCTCCTCCACTAAGGCAGAGGAGCATCGCCCCACTGAACAATAGGAAAAATAAAATGATAATAACTACTGTTATTATCATGTTATTTTTCCGATAGCTGTCAGTGGCGGTGAACAGCGTTTACTTCGCATGGGATACTTCGCATGCCAATACAACGCGGTCGTTATAACGACTGCGTTGTTAGTTCAAATACGTTTACTATGCAAGTCAGAACAACGACTTGCGTTGGGGAGGGAGTTAAAATCCAACACCTTCCCTAGTGTCCGCACAGACTGGAGTTGGGATAGTAAATTATACTATTCCAACATCCAGTGCCCCTAATGCAATTCGTTGTTCCGAATTGCGTAGTAAAGGTATGCGAGCTAACAACACGGTCATACTAACGACCGCGTCTCAATGGCATGCGTACTAAACGCATGCTAACTAACGAGTGCTATTCGTCAGTGGCTCTCGGGTTGGGTGGGGCGGGGCTGGCCAGAGCAGAGGAGGAGTGTTGTGCACTCCCTAAGTGTGCATGAACTGTTTGGCTGGCCCTCGTGGTCCGATCAAAGAGTTAACATGCACGTTCCTGCCAGGCTGCATTACTCAGCCTGGTCAGGAAGATACACAGGCTCCCTGTTCCAGTCTGATTGCCGATCCAGGACACTCAGACCAATCACAGCAGTAGATCTCAGCGTTGTGACACTCAGACCAATCACAGCAGTAGATCTCAGCGTTGTGAAAGGCTCAGGGGAGCTTGTATGTCGGGTGCTTCCTGCTGCTGGTGGGGAGTGTGCAGACAGATAACAAAGGATGCAGGACAGGCGGCCGTTCGAGGTAAGTGGGCTTTTTATTTTACATTTTTCGTTCCGACCTTTAGATCCTCAAACCAGCCGTGTCCGGTAGCAGCTGCTACACTGCATGTATCAGATATATATAATATGTATAAAAAGCAGTCTTTTTAAAAAATGTTGTGACTGTTAAATGCATGTTCCAGATAATTTTTAATCTACAGAACTGGTCCATACCATCATCTTGTGTACAACATTTGGTCTCCCTCTCTAACCATACTTCATCATTGCAAGAATAGAAACCGGAACCATATAGAAAGTTAAAGCTATATAGTGCTATTTCCATTGCAAATAAACTCTTTGGTTGCACTTCTTGCACGATTTGCAAATGAACGAATGTGTAAAACTTGTTCTGGATAAAGGTAACGTCTACCATTAGTTATTTGTCGAATATCGCTATGTCTCTGTATTTATCTAAAAATTAGTTTGTAAAGAATATGGTATAAATACATGTGAATAAATATCCAACATTTCTGCATTCTTGTTCAGAAAACCTGTTCATTATTGTGATTTCAAGTTACCTAAAGTTACATAAAATCATAGCATTATAACGTTTTGCTTGGGCATTGATTATTCGGCACGACACATTACTATCGCTAAATCCAGAGCTCTTAAAATGTTCAGTCCCTGCGTAAGTTGATCGGTAAAAACGTTTTATTGAACCTCCTGATCCTTGTAGGCACGAATCGTTAAACAGACTACATGTTCCATCATGCAATGTTGTAAATGTTCACATAGAGCTAATGAGCAGCTCATTCATTTGACCTGGGAACCCTGTGAGTCTTGGGGAAATCTTGAATCGATAATAGGATGACATGAACCCCAGTTTAATGCAAAGCAACAGTGTCAATTTTTTTTTTAACAAACCACGAGACACGAAAAGTACACGCAAGTTGTGGGCAGATCTGAGGGAAACCACGAAACGACAGTAATGGGATTTGATTAAACATGGGAATATAACCACAATATAATTGGATGACCTTCTGTAGTCTGTTTTTCTATATCCGGGGGCATGTTTCCAATTAAAATAATCTTAGCTTATTTCCTTCCGCACATGACAAAGAAGATTCAGTAGACTCATATCGGCCTTTCAGCTATAGTAATCTGCCACATTTGGAATTGGGAGCACATATATTTCTATATGACGCAAAGTTGTTTTAAAAGCAAAATGCAATGTTGACATTGTAAAAGACTTCCTATTTTGGATCTTGATTTTGTATCCAGCGTCACACATAAAATAGAATGTATGTTTCACATTAACTACTGTAAATTCACAACCACAAAGTACAGAACGCTTTCATTACATCACTGGGATTCACTTACTGCTGGGTGGTTATATTCTACAGAGATGTAAGCATGTGTCACCATGGAGAATTAGAACGGCCCACCCAATGAAGTAGAAGGCTCTTTCGCCTACTTAAAGAGACTGGGTTCAAGTTTTGCTTGAAGAATGTTCTATGTCCTCGGCAGCAGCGCAAGCAGACTTTCAGCCACATTTTAGTTTTCCTACTTTTACAGTAGACCCATCTTCATCGACTTATATGTCTCTGCCATAAGATGAATAACTTCGTAGTAATTATGTTAATGCAGAAAGAGAGTCAGCGCTGGTGATTTGTCCATCTTTCTTCTGCCTACATTGTTATTCCCTGCTTCATTAAAAATATATTAACAAGCCACAACGTTTTTTTCAGCAGACAAAATGGACTAATACTTAGCCAACGTGGCTTTTAAGCAGATACAGAGTTGCAATATGTTGATTGCACGCACCCTAGCAAACATACAGGTGCAATGGGTCTATCCCTTTCTACCACTGTCTCTCTTCACAATGACTAATGGTTTGTTTACTCTGTTTGGAATCAGAGACTTTGTCACATCTTTCTTGGCAGCCGGTCCACCAAGGGACCCCCAACTCTCAGTGCCGGCCATCACTCATTTTCCCTGCTTGTTTCTGCCATGCTTGGTGTGGGAAAATCCAGAATGACCCCCACACACAGGGAGAAATGGATTGGGTGACAACTGTGCCTTGATTTATATGTTTGATGGCATCATAAAAGGATAATTTAGTGCCTGCTGTGGTATGTGTTTTTTTAAAACTATGGAAAACAAAGCAGGCGAACTTTTATGCACATACTAGGTACCCACGAGCAATGTTTAGAGTGTTTTTCAATGAGACTTTTTAAATTGTACTATGATAAACTATTAGCATCTTTTTACCAAGATGCTATTTTCAGGAACTGGGAGTCAGTCAGCCGTTGTTCTTCTTATTAGGGGTTTCTGTACCCTAGAGGCATCATCTTGGTAAGAGTCATTCTAGTGGTTGGAGGTATCCAGTGCCCAATTAAAAGTTTTTTTAATAAGGAAGTTATTTATCTGGCATGCACAAAGTCTGCAAAAGGGCAAGGCAAGTCCTTCTGTGCCCACCAGCATCCTACCGCATCTAGCAACAACCATGCTGATGGCTTGGAGGGGCAGGAAACTTCTAATCATGTTTATTAAAGGAAAGAACCGATATCATTACAATGTAAGATTTGTAATCCTTATTTAAAGTATAATTTACAAAATGTTTATACAGATAGAAGTAAGTTCTTCTATTCATTTTGTAAGTAAGTTTGCTTTAGGGCCCTCTTTATTTAAGACCTGGGTTAAAAGAGAATAGAGAGAACTCTACGATAGCTAGCCGCGGTCCGTGCAGGTAAAGCGGTGGTGCGGTGGGCCGGGTGGGGGGGGGGATTCGAGGGAAGATGCAGAGGGAACATTAAATAAATAATTAACTTTCCCTCTGCAACGTCCATCGGAAAGCCCCCCTTCCGGCCCCACCACTGTTACCTGCACGGACCGCGGCTGGCGATAGATAAGCCAACAGCCAATTAACACTCTTCTTCTGCTTTATTCACTGCATGTAATTTCATGTTTCTTATGGGAACATGGTTGAAACAAAAATGTCTATACCTGATATTGTTCTAGCAATTCCCCAGGGCTTTTCATTAAACGTCCAAATTGGGAGGGCAAAACAGGTGACAGGATTGGTGAGATTCACTGATCCATCCACACCTGCTCTCCCGCAAAAATATAGGAAGTAAGAGACACAGAAGGGTTGATTTTTACTATCATAATGGTGCTGACTTTCTCCTTATCTGGAGCCCTCATGTATTGCCTCCCTCAGACTGTATTAATGATTCCTTACAAAAGCTTATCTGTGTGTTTTCTCAACTATCACATCACTATGCTAACTTGCATATGGATGACCCTAATTGTATGACAGCCAATCATTTTAAAGAAGCGCTTGAAGGTGTTAATCTAACACATTTTGTGTCTTAGCCTACGCATAAGACAGGCCACTCTCTTGATCACAACCTTTTCAAACCGTTCTAATCGTCAAGTTAGTCCCTCTCTTAAACCTATTTGGTCACACCATTTCTTAGTAACTTTTTCGTTTAAAGTTAATTTGAAGCTCAGACCCAATGAATTTCTACCAGATCATGGCATAACATGACTGAGCCTTTCTTTCACATTGCCTTCGCTCCACTTTTCCAAACCTAGTAGGTTCCCCAGATTTTGATGCAGTCAATTTGATTAATCGGCTAACTGATGCCTTAGACTGCATTGCCTCTTTTAAATATCCTCTTTCAACAAGCATTGGCATAGCCAATAAGTCTTGCCATTGGAACCTTATAAGTGTTTACCCATGCAACAGTGATGTTGTTGCACCACGGATATTGTGCTACATAACTAAATACTTATAAGGTCCCAAAAGCGAGACCTATTGGCTATGCCAATGCTTGTTGATTTTCTTGCTGCAAAAAGTTAACAAGGGGGGAACCAGATTTACATGGTAGAGACCATGCTAAATACAAGCTGTAATTTCACTGTGTATTTATGAAACCAGAGCAGCCCTTAAACCCATGGGAACCTGGGAAATGGCAATTATTGATGAGCAGTGGTTCTCATTGGTATCATTCATGCCCAATTTTATGTTCAGCAGAATCACGGAATACAATAATGCCTCTCAACTCAATGAAACACATAACCAACACTTTCCTTATAAGGGCAACGGAGACGAGCCCAGGCCAATTGAGGCCTCTATAGATAAGGGCAACATAAAGATAGACTGGGGTGCAAAAGCCCACCAGATAAGTATAGAGCTAAAAGCTAACAAAGCTAACAAAGTTAAACAAGCAAAGCTAGACTACCTTTCAAAGTTACTTTGATTGGTCCTACTAGCTTAACCAGAATGTTATGTTGAGGAACAGCGACCAAAGGTGACATGTGGCTCCAAATACGTCTTAAATAAAGAGGTGGTATGCAGAATGAAAAGGGACAAGCAACCATCGCAAAACTGACTGGCAGAGAGCAAAAATGGCTTCTATACAACAGAGAAGGGAGAGAATGGTATGTAGATAAAAGTAAAAAAAACTTCCACACATACACAAAAATGGAAATGCAGAGCAAGAAGAGATAGACCAGCAGAGAATCTAACGTGCAAAAGAGTGCAAAGTGTCCTGTCACTGAATCGTAGAAATTGCACATGGAGTAATTGACAGAGCCAAATGTGCACAACAAAAATCACTAAAAGGTCAAGTGCTCTATTTGGCGATTGCAACATCCTGTGAAATAAGTTTGCCTGCAACAGTTGCTGTATCGATGTCCCCATATGCCCCACTCTTCTTGGAAGGAGACAAGTGTGCACTGGGGAGTGCCTTACCAGTAGCAAGCGGGAGGCACCTTACAAGTAGCATTCAGGAGGCAGGGCTGATGAACTATGGCATCCATCGCATCCTGGAGATCTCCTAGGGGCACCTCCCCCCCACCCCATGGGGTGAGCAGCGCCCTCCTCTCTGTGCCAGAAGCCAGAGATACCCAGCTGCTGCGTGAGAAGGGAGGGAGTTGCAAAACAAACCAGTTTTATGGGGGGTTTAGATAAAGCTGCCTCTGACCCACGTGCAGTGTACGGAGCAGTTCCAGGGCTGAAGGTAGGGAAGGTTGGCCACATCCTGGCCTGCCTGTTGTCTCCTTAAAACAGGCTGCTGTGGGGGTGAGCATGTGGGGAAGGAGAGACTGGAAATATGGAACGCGTCGGTAGATTAAATGAGCACAGGGAATATCGGCAGCGGCTGCGCAAGTGTTTCATAAAGGGAAGGTGGTGCGGGGGAAGAGTTCCATTTAGCTTGTACCCGGAGCTGAGTGAGACTGCCAAAGGAAGTAAGGCTGTGACAGCGTGCTGACAGTATTAGCTTGTGAGACCTCCAGCAGCTGCTGTCCTCACACTGAGGAGATAGGAGATAAGCGTGGATGTTGGCGCGTCTTCTATTGTATTTCCAAGTAAAAAATTATTTAATAAACAAAGAAATACTACATGCCCAGAAACGTGAGAGGGGGAGGGACGAGGGAAGCGGTGAACACTGACAATGGGAGGGGACGGAGCAAAGGTATCACGAACAGCGGTGCTTTACAAATGCGGGCACTAGCTGTGAAGACAAGCAGCAGCTGTTGTGAAGCACTCGTGCTTGTGCTGGCATCCGCCTTGCGGAAGCAAGCAGTGGCGGCGTGAGAGCCATATGTTTTCAATTAGCATGCGTGCCGCTAATCGCTCCCGCAAGCTGGATGCCAGCACACGCACGAGTGTGCTTGACAAGGAGCAGACCGATTTCAAAAGGTCATCTCCTAGGGCAGCGCCATGCGCTGCCTAGGCAAGTCCTAAAAAGGTGCAAAGCAGCTGCTCCATGGTTTTCGTCAACTCTGAAGAAAGAAAAAAGTTTCTGAAATTCACGAGAGAAAATGCTGGAACACCTATAGCGTCGATGTAATAAAAAGATACACATCAGCTCTAGGGAAATCTCTCAAATCAATATGTAAGACACAGAGTGAATATTTCTTAGCTCAGATGTCATCAGCTTCCAATACCCCATGTGAACCCTCAAACATTGTTCAATCATTTATAGCCCTGAATGCAAAGGAAAACAAAGTTATTCCTTCTTTGAAATAATGTAATAATATGTCCGAATTTTTCTATGAGAAAATTCAAACTACTTATTCTAACTTTACAAATAAGAATTGCCTCACAATTTCAAATGATTCGAGAATAGACAGGCCCCAAGTTATCTGGCTTTGACTACAAGGACTCAGCAAAGAAATTATCTAACTGTAAATCAGGCCCCCTCTAGTGCCGTGCTGCCCTCACATTCTAAGTTTAGCATCTACTTCTATTACCTAATACTAAACTCCTACATGAACAACTCTTTGAGAACTTCTATAGTGCAGGTGAGTTGTAAACAGGCTCTTTTGTTACCTCTATTGTAGAAATTTAACTAGACCTGAAAGTTCTGAGTAATTGTAGAACAATTTCACTCCTGCCTGTAGTTTCCAAGATTCTGGAGAAATTTGTCAACTAGGAACTATAACCTTTTACATGAGCCACAATAAGGTTGTTTGACCTGGCTTCAGCACTCGGTTAGCCCTGCTAGAAGTAACCAAATTAATAAAAGGTAATTTAGAGTAGGGCACCTAGGCTATGGTGGTACTGCTAGATTTATCATCAGCTTTTGATAGCGTATTCCATTCGATTTTGCTGGATAGATTGAGGATCCAAGAACAGAGTTTTGCCTGGATAAAATCTTTCCTTGAGGACAGATCTCAGGCGGTCTGTCTCCCACTCATTACATCTGCCACCAGACCAAATTGTTATGGGGTTCTGCAGGGCTCTGCCTTGAGCCCCACACTATTTAATATCGACCTAGAACCAATGGCAAAGCTGACAGAGTCTTGGTGTAGACAAGTCATTTCATTTGCAGACGACACCCAATTGCTTCTATCATTTCATGAGGTTAATGTGCAAAGCCCGACGATTTTTAAACAATGTCTGAGAGGAGTAGCTAAATGGATGAACAACACCTGTCTCAAATTAAATTCAGATGGAACTGAAATTCTGTTTTATGGAGTAAATTGTTGCCTGGAGGCAATAAGATGATGGCCTGATGGTAGCCCACTGCTTTTGCAAGAAATTTGGGAATAAAGTTTGCAACCATGTACAATGTGGCAGGCACCATGGGGTGCCTGCCATAGGGTGCACGATTTTCCCTACACACCCCTTTCTTCAATGGGAGCCTGTGTATTCGGTCGGAACACAAGCTCCCATTGAATTCAATGGAAGTCCGACCGAATAGTATTTGGAACAATCGAAATCGGTTGGTCTGACTCCCCGAATCCGATTCGGTCAGAAACCATTCCAAGACCGATTCAGTTGGAATGCTTTCCAAACAGCCACGTAATTGACCCCTTAGTGTTACTGTAAAGACACTAGGAAATAAATGTTTAAAATGGATAACTAGGGGAGAAAGGATCCCCTTTTTCAGAGATTGTACGAGAAGTAGTTTGTCAATGGGAAAAAAAGTAGAATTCTGCCTGACTCACTTCTTCAGACTTTTTACCTTGCAGAAAATTTACTTGAGTAAATATTGGGCAGTAGAAGCACTTCAATACCTCTACAACAGTCGTAGATTACAATAACTATGCCTGGAATTGCCATGTATCCCAACAAATTCAGAAATATTTTGAAATCACATGAGAAAGTCTAAGGGAGTAGGCTCTTTTTAACAGTAACACTTTCCAATTATTTATAGCAAGACTTTGCGAAACAGACCAAGTGTATTTTGCCCAAATGTGTAGTTGCAAAATCTGAGAATTGTACTTACTTACAGCAATTACTTCAAGTACAAAGGTGGGTCTGTATGGGTTGGAACAGATAGTACATATGGCGAATGTAAACAAGAGTGTATCAGACGACAGGTAATGTTTTTTGATTCAACAAACTTTGGCGTGTGATTCTATCTTTTGCCTCTTATTGGGCAATCTGCATCAAAGGATTTATGTATGTTATGTACATTTTTAGGTCTGGCATTAGGCAAGACATTTTGATTTTACTACATTTATATCTATTATCTTCTTACTTATTGAGGGTTTTATTCAGCCCTTTTCATACATTGATTGAGTATTCAGACATTCGCATTTTCTTTCTGGCCACTATGGCATAGGGCAGTTGGTCAGGCTAATTTCACTGTGAGTGACAACATTCAGCCTTTTCACAAAGGCATCCCCACACACACATAGTAGTCATATTCACTACCAGATACTACGGCATAGTGTGCTTTTTGAGGATGTTAGCCCATAATTTTTTGGACTGATGAAGGCCCAGGTGCTTCCCCAACAATAAGAGCAATTTGAATACAAGCATTGGCAAAGCCAAATGACTGGAAGCCAGAGCAAACCCACTGGATTTGACAATTCTTGTTTGTTGCATTTGTGAAATCCAGACAAGCCTTCCTAAGATCAAGGGGGCATATTATCAAGAAAGGGCGTTACATTATCGCCGCTTTTATCTGCAGGAAACTGCCGATAAAGCGGCGATAATGGGCTTGATAATATGCTCTATGAATTCCAATCGAAGCCCATGTTAGCAGGGGCGTAGCTAGAGCTTGTGGCGCCCGGGGCTATCCCTCAGATTGCCGCCTCTGGGGCGGGGGCTGGGAAAAAGGACGGCGAGCACTTGAAAGAGATCCAAGAGACACGTAATATCGCTGCTAATAGTTACCTCGATCATGCAAGTTACATGCACATACACGACAAGGCTACACAGTTGAATACACTGGTGACCGGCAGTACAAAGGAGAAAACACAGACTGCATGGTCTATCTGGGGACTCAGAAAAAACACATTCGTTCTGTGGTATAAAATGGGAGTGGGGGGAGGGCATACATGTATTCGTATACATTCTCCCCATCGGCATATTTAATTTAGCCACATTCATTTTCACTGTCATAGCATAGATCTATATATTGTTCCACTAACATAGATCCCCATAGATATATACTAAAATACACTTTCTCTTTTCTTATACACACATATGTACACATCACAAGCGCAAATGCACATTAATATACTGCTATTGATTGGTAGCAAGTGGGGCTCACCGGAGGAAGAAGTGAGCTGTGGCCTCCTTGGCAAAATTTTCAGCACCTGCCTTTTGTTTTTACAAATTAAGCACTGCTTACAAATGAAGCACCGGGTGGCACTCCTGGGCTCCTGTGGTCATCAGTAGGAGTCTCAAGCACCCAGTTTGAATGTTTCCAGAGCCGGTGTCTGCCCTGTAAAGCCCGGGCACTCACTGAGCTGCAGGTTACGTGACTTGTTTCAGATGTGTAATCAGTGTCTCGTGGTGTCCACTGCTTCCAGGTGACATTGCAATTTAACCGGAAAACGCCTTACTTTCTCTGCTGAATCTGTGCAATCCAGTGCCCAGAGCCCTTGTGCTCCGAAGGGCCCCAGTAGACGCTTTGCTCCTCCACCAGGGAGGGAAGGCAGCTCTCAGGATGGAGTGTGGCGCCTTGTGCTGAGAGGTGCCCAGTTGGCGCTTGGCCCCTCCACCAGGGAGGAAAGGCAGCTCTCGGGATGGCGTGTGGCGCCTTGTGCTGCGAGGTGCCACGGTAGGTTCTTGGTTCCTCCGCCAAGGAGGGAGGCCACTCAGGATGGCATATGGCACGGCATGCCCTGCTCCCGCATCAACAGCAGCCCCGCGCCCTAATCCCTCGGCAGCTGGTACCAGCACCCTCCCAGAGGCGTGGCACGGCCTGTTTACCCCCTTCACTCAGCCCCGGGCACTGGGCCTTCCGGGGCAGGTGCTCCTGGGTGTCTGCTGGGGGGTCACAGTGCTGCGAGGCCCGGCTTCACCCTGCAGGCCCTGCCTGGTCTGTGTGTTGCGCCCCAGACACTGGTACACCCGGGCATAGGAGCGGGGGGAAACCCTGGGCTCACCTTTCAGGGTCCTGGAATAGTCTTGGATGTCAGACTTGTAGGTTGTGGTGGTTAGTAATGTTGTGTTGGCAGTGGCATTGGCAGCGCTGGCACCAGGTGGTGCAGGCTGCAGTGGTCTCCCGACGCTGCAAATTTAGCACTGCAGTCTATAGAAGATCCAGGATTATTTACAACAAAATGTGTATTGAGCTTTACGTCTTGATTGTCAGGGAAAATGGGGCAATACCTGACCTGACTGACTTTGACCCAGCCCAAACGAGCTCTATCAGTCTCCTAGAGGGCAGCGTGACGTGTCACTGAGTATCAAATAGGCTGATGTGACTGACCCTGTCCTGCCAGTCTAAACGCAGTGTCCCGTGATCGTGACCTTGATTCCCCCCCCCCCCCCCTCCCCACTCCACTGCCTGATTTTTAGAGGTCAGAATGAGGTGACTGAGTCTCCGAGCCTCATCAACTTTGCAGATCACGAGACTGTGACCCGGACTCTGGCAGTGCGCACTATTTATATCATCAGAGGCTTGCTTGCTCGGCCTTTATAATTTATTTGGGGACACTGACACTACTGTAATGACTGACAGTAGTGTCAGTCAGTGTCCCCAAATAAATTATAAAGGCCGAGCAACGGGTCACTGGTGCCGCACGGCCGCCGCCTCCTAAATGGTGCCGTCACCCCCCTAGCTACGCGGGTGCATGTTAGATGCAAAGACATCTAACATTGGCTTCGATTGGAATTCATAGAGCATATTATCAAGCCCATTATCGCCGCTTTATCTGCAGTTTCCTGCGGATAAAAGCGGCGATAATGTAACGCCCTTACTTGATAATATGCCCCAAGGAGCTTTGTTAGCATGTACCAAAAAACTGTCTAAATTGGGGTATTAAGTGTTAATATTACTGAAGAAGAACATTTTCTCAATTAACCTACTATTCGGGGATATATAGTGAATGGGTCCCTGAATGAAGACCGCCAGCCTCTTCCATGCTGTAGTTTAGCTTGTCTCGCCTTCCAGTTTTTATCTACAAATGAATACATTTTAGATAAATAACGTTAATGCTCTGCCTGCCTTTCATCACGCCGCTACTTTTACAGTGAAAAGCTAACATTTTAAAGTATATTTTATAGACATCGTGTCTATTGTTAAGTCTTCAGGAGGGAGGACAGCAATAAAACGTTTTCGGTGATGGAAGTGTTAATGGCTTGCATACGGGCAGACAGTGATGCAGTGCGCGAGCTTGTGAGAGACATGCCCATCCATTCATGGCGGGGATGGTCAACGAATGTTTGACAATCATTGACAAGGATGAAAGTGAATGAGGCTGGGTCGGGATTATTCAAGAGTTTAATGGTGGCTGTGATTTGGGCACTATGTTGTAGTAGAAGAGAAAGCGCTATGTATAGAAGGGCAGTATCCGCAATGTTTTGGCGAGTATAATAAGTTGTAAGATTGTAAGGATGATATTTTCATACTCGTGCTTAATGATTTTTTTTTCGTATTGTGTGTATTATACAATGGGAATCATCCAAAACATATACATTTTATGCATTGTGCACATTAAGATGTGGTATACACTTTCAGTAGAGTTTTAAGTCCCTTTTCCCGTCTTAACAAATAGGAACACGTTCCTGAGAACTCTGCTATTTACAGTTTATTTTGTCTAACATACCATTAGGGTCAGATGTAATTAAAGTAATACTGTATAGTTGGTGAAGATTAAGCAGTTCTATCCTAAGTGTAGCAACCTAAGTTTTCCATTGTTCTCCAATGATGTGTGCCTGCCTACTATCACAGTTTCCTGCTCTAAGATGTCCGTGGGTGGTCATCCTGGACCTCATTATGGCTGAATCCTTTCTCTAATGTGAAACGGCTGTTTTAAATGATAGAAGTAAAGAAATGCTAATTGTGCATGTAAATCAGATTTACAAATGCAAATAGATTTGTGAATTAGTCCTAGTGTGAGAATTATATGTGATAGAAAAATCTAAACTTGCTAGATATCTATGTGTGTGGCTGACATTCATATTATGGAGCACTCAGTGACATGGTAGGTTTTCCTGTAACTGGTCTTAATCAAAAGATGTAGCTATCAATTGTTCAGCAGCTGCAGTGACACCGGGCCCAAGACTATGAGTGGTCGTCTGCACACCAATTATGGATGTTACTGACTACCCACCAAGATTAGAGGGGATCACCATCCATGCACAGCAGGATTGATCTCAGAGTGGCATGGACCCATAGAGAGCACAAGGCCTCACACATAGACTCAAAGAGAACATCATCTCCCAGAGACCATGGGGGAACACCAATATCATCCATATTGGGATTTCCTAAATGGAGCCCCCGCATGTCAGACTCTGCTGTATCCAGACACCAGCATCAAGCACAGGGGGACTCCTCCGCAATGGCGGAGGAGTGTCACCACACTGGCAGAACCAGCAGGTAACAAATGTAGCAATATTTGATTATCATTTTATTTTTAAGCAGCTGCTTCAGCCAGCATGTGCAGAGAGGGGCGGGGCCGGGACATTGGAGGGGGTAGGAGGAGCTCTAAGTCTTCATATGTGTTTGGCCGGCCGTCTAAGTCTGACCACAATACAGATCCGCACTTAGGTTTCTCCAGCCCAGATGCATTGAGCAACAGGGCTGGAGAAACCCCACAGACTTCCTGACCTGAGCACAGAGTCTTTTAAGCCAACTCAGGCCAATCTCCATGCTGCTCTGCAGCACGGGGATTGGACAGAGAGTCTGATGCAGCCCCAGTGCCGGCTGGGTCACAGAAGAGGAAGCACCCGGCACGACGTGGCCATCACTTTAAGGTAGGTTTTTTCTTTTTTTTTTTATCCCTGCGCTCCCACTCCTGTGCACTCCTCCTCCCCCGCCCCATTACCCTTTGCATGTGGCCCACCACTGATCAAGCACAAGGTAGACTCCTCAGGAACAGATGCATACTATCACACAGGTGAAAGTGTAATGTACCTCAGTCTACATATATCTCCCACAAGTCACACTACATTGTATACAGAGATCTGCATCTCCTACAGGTCAGACTTGAATGTACCATACACACGCAGCTCTCACGGGTAGTAGTTTTCAGAATTTCAACCTTACCACACAGGTCACACTCTAATTTATACTAACCGCATACACACAGGTCAACTTCTGCTCTACACAAGATGCATTCAAGCCTCACAGTTCAGATTCTGCGTTTTAGAGACTCACGTATCTACCACAGGCCATACTCTTGTGTACCAGACATTGCAGTCTCCTCAAGTTAGCTTCTACTGTATACAGACCCAATCTGCTAGCACAGGTCAGACTCTGCTCCTACAGGCCAGACACATGTGTACCAGACTCTACTGTAAATAGACACATGTTGCTGCCACAGGTAAGACTCTAGAAATACACCAGTCATGAGCAATGTTTTTACTCAAATGCAAATTGTTACAGTAATGAACAGCACCATAACAAAAGTAGCTGTGATAACAAGGTGGTTGATTCACATAGAAGATCGTGGGTAAAGACAGGAGCATCCGGCGCAGCCAACAACTCCACACCAACTGCCCCAAATGGAATATTGTGGTCCTTCCATTACCTCCTCGTCCTGTCTCCCCGTCCCATTCCTGATACGTGAGCAGCTAGTCTGCTCCACAGAAACCCCTACCTAGCTGAGCTGTTTGCACTTCCCCCTATGATGATGTCACCATCACGTGACTACAAAGGGGGAAGTGCAGCAAACAACATCCTGTTCTTTTTTTTCTGCGATCCTGTAGACCGCGTTGCTGGCTGTGCTGTTGGGTGTTCTCTCGAGGTGAGTTCCCTGCTGTTTTTGGATGTGGTCGGCGGCATGCTTTAGCGGCCGTCTTTTCTTCTATGGTTTTTGCTTCCCCCAGGCTGTTTTTTTGCACGCGGCTCGCGTTAGCGGCCGTCTCTGTTCTGGGGGCTTGGTTTGTACACGCGCCTCGCGTTAGCGGCCGTCTATGTTCTGGGGGCACTGTTTGTTCACGCGGCTTGCGTTAGCGGCCGTTTTTTGTGCTTTTCCTCACCGGGCTCGGGTTGGCCTGCTCCAGCGGCCGTCCCTGGGTTTCCTCTGGTCCTTTTTCGCCCTGCTTTAGCGGGCTGGGGCTTTGCAGGGGCTGGTGTTGTGGCGCTCCTGTTTTTTCTGCTTTTAGGGGCGTGTGGGCTGCTGATTGGGCTGTTTTATGCCGGCCCATTGCCTTACCTGCCACAGGTGTTCGGGTCCTCGTCCTGTATTTAAGGGGTCCTTCTTGGATGTTTTTTTGTCCTTGTTTTTGCCTGTTGGTGTGGTTTTTGGACTTGTACTTTCATGGATGCTGAGGCTTCTTCTTCTGCGTCCCCTCTGGATGCCCTGCGCCTCCTTGTTAGTGAGGCCGTGGCTTCTGCTTTCCTGGCTAGGGATGCGGCTGGTCCTCCTCCCAAGAGACCTCGTGTTTCTGTGGATCCCCCGGCTGACCCGGAGGATGATTTGTGTCCTGAGGAGGATGAGGGTGTGCGTGGATGTTTTGTTCAGGGTGCTGAGCTCTCTGAACTTTTTGCTCATGTTCGGTCCAATTTGGGGTTCTCTCCTCCTGCCGCTGATGTCTTGGAGGATGACTTCTTCACGCAATATGTCCAGCCTGCTCCGGATTCTTTGCCTTTGCACGGTGCTATTCGCAAGGTGTTATCCCACGAGTGGCAGGAGGTGGATAAGTCAGCTTTTCCGCGTTTCCTGTCTCGGGGTTACCCTCTGGAGGGGTTTTCTGCTGAATTCCCTCAGGCTGTGAAGGTGGATAATCTGATGGCTGGCCTCTCTTCTGAGGGTTTGGTCGTTTCTGAGGACGCCCTGCCTACGGACGCTGTGGATAAGCGAATTGAGGGTGCTGTGAAGCGTTCTTATGCTGCTTCCAATTTTTCCGTCCGTGCGACTGCCTACTCCAATTATATGGTTCAGTCGCTCCTTAAGGATTTCCAGTCCCTATCGGTTTTGCTGCGGGACGGCGAGGATGCCACTCCTCTTTTGTCTTTGATGGAGCAGCAGGTTCGGTACCTGTCGGATATTTCTTTTGACAATTTGGGGGCGGCGGCGGCCACTTCTGGTGCTTCCATCGCTGCACGTCGTCATATTTGGATGCGTTCCTGGAAGGCGGACTCTTCGCAGAAGTCGGTCCTCATAAAGTTGCCTTTTGATGGTTCCAAGGTTTTCGGTCCTCGGTTGGAGGATCTGGTCAAGCAATCTGCGGAGAATCGCAAGCTGGTGGCTCCTGTCCGCCCCCCTTCCCGGGGTCGTGGGTTTGGTTACCGTCGCGCCTTTGGGCCTCCTGCTCGTGGCGCTTCTCAGCCCTTTCGTGGCAGGGGTCGTGGCGGGGGGGCCCCTGGAAATGCCAAGCCCCGGGCCGCTGCTGGTGTTCCCGCCACCGCTTCCTCCTCCTCCCAATGACTCTCTGCCTTTGCCGGTTGGTGGTCGCCTTCGGTCCTTCCGCGACCAGTGGTTGTCGGTTCCGGATGCCTGGGCGGTTCGGACTGTTTCGGAGGGTTGCTGGATCGAGTTTTCCTCTCCTCCTCCTCCGGGTTTTGTTCGGACCCCTCTGCCCCGTCTTCCTCTGCGGCGAAAGGCTCTGTTGGCCGGCGTACGGCTCCTGTTGGAGAAGAGGGCTGTTGTGGAGGTGCCTCCTCTGGAGAGGGGCATGGGGTGCTACTCCATTCTTTTTCTCGTTTCCAAGAAAGACACTTCGGATCTCCGGCCTGTCTTGGATCTGAAGCGGGTCAATCGCTTCGTGCTCCATCGTCCTTTCAAGATGGTGACTCTCCAGTCCATCCTGCCTCTGGTCCTTCCGGGTGGCTTCCTTGCGTCCCTGGACCTGATGGATGCTTATCTTCATGTTCCTGTCCATCCGGACGACCAGTGTTTCCTCCGGTTTGCTGTGGGGAGCCGGCATTTTCAGTTCCGGGTGCTCCCGTTCGGCCTTTCTTCTGCGCCCAGGGTGTTCACCAAGCTGTTGGCCCCTCTGGTGGGTATTCTTCATTCCATGGGGCTGCTGGTTTTTCCTTACTTGGATGACTGGTTGATTGTCTCTCCTTCTTTTTCGCAGGCTCTGTTGGATGTGGACGGGGTGTGTCTTCTGCTGGGGTCCTTTGGGTTCCTTATCAACCACAGGAAGTCCTCCCTGGTGCCCTCCCAGTCCCTGAAATTCCTGGGGGCTCTCTTCCGAATGGACTTGGACATGATTTTTCTCTCGCAGGAGAGCCAATTGACTTTGTTTCGTCACCTTTCCTGGCTTCTGTCCCAGTCCCGGGTGTCTGCCCGTCTCTGGTTACGGAGTCAGGGGGAGATGGCGTCCACTCTGCATCTCCTTCCTTGGTCCAGGCTGCATCTCTACCCCCTGTTGCATCATGTCCTGTCTCACTGGGATCCTGCCTCCTTGGACTACGAGACTCTCATCCCTGTCACTCCGGGGATTCGGGCGGATCTCCAGTGGTGGTTGTCCCCTCTGTCTCTGTCCCGGGGGTTCGCTCTCCTTCCTCCCCTGTCTGTGGTAGTTTTCTCCACGGATGCCAGTGCTCTGGGGTGGGGGGGCCGTTCTGGGTGCCTCCATGGCTCAGGGTCGGTGGTCCGGCTTCGAGTCCCTCCAGTCGTCGAACTGGAAGGAGCTGAGGGCTGTGTGGTTGGCTCTTCTTTGGTTCGCTCCTCTCCTTCGGGGTCGGGCGGTCTCTGTGCAGACCGACAATCAGGTGGTTCGTGCTTATGTGAATCACCAGGGGGGCATGTGTCGTGCCCTGTTTCTCCTTTCCCGGAAGATCGGCCTGTGGGCTGATTCGAATCTCTTGTCTCTGACTGCGGTCTATCTTCCGGGGACGGAGAATGGGCCTGCGGACTCTTTGAGCCGGGTGTTCCCGTCCTCAGTGTCCCTCTGTCTGTCTCCGGCTCTATTCGATCTGATTGTCCTCCGGTTTGGCCTTCCTTGGCTGGATCTTTTTGCCTCGGAGGAGTCCGCCCTTCTTCCTCGGTTTTGCAGCATCGTTCCCTCTCCTCTGGCGTGGGCCACCGATGCTTTCTCGATTCCTTGGTCGGAGGGTCTGCTGTTTGCCTTCCCTCCGTTTGCCTTAATTCCGAGAGTCCTCCGGAAGATTCGTTGGGATCGGGCGGAGGTTCTCCTGGTTGTTCCGGAGTGGTCTCGGCGGTCTTGGTACCCCCTTCTGCTGGCCTTTTCTGTTCGCCCTCATTGGCGGTTCCCCTGTGTCCCTCCCCTCTGAGGGTACCTCTTCTGAGCCTTGCCTCTCTGCGCCGCCTCCGGCTGGGGGTTTGGCACTTGAAAGGTTGAGTTTGCTGGATCTCGGGTGCTCGGTGGAGGTTGCCCATTGTCTTCAGCTTTCTCGACGTCCTTCCACTTTGCAATCGTATGCCCGTCACTGGAAGAATTTCTCTTCTTGGTGCCTTGGGAAGGGTCTTTCTTCTGCCTCCTGTGACGCTGTGAGGGTCTTGGACTTCCTGCGGGATGGTTTCCTCCTGGGTCTTGCTGTTTCTTCCCTGCGGGCTCAGTGGGCTGCCATTCTTGCTTTTCGGGGTTCCTCCATTGCCTCTGTCTCCCCGTTGGTGGCCCGCCTTCTGCGGAGTTTCTTGCTTCAGCGTCCTGTCTCCCGTTCTCCTGTGCCTCCTTGGGATCTTCCCCTGGTTCTGCGGGCTTTGACGGGTCCTCCTTTCGAGCTTTTGGACTCCGTGGCCCTGAAATTCCTTTCTGCTAAGGTTATTTTCCTGGTGGCCATTACTTCTGGCAGGCGGGTTGGTGAGATTGGGGCGCTGATGGCTTCCCCGCCCTTCTTGCGTTTTTGCGAGGATAAGGTGATTCTCCGCCCGAGTCAGTTCTTTCTCCCTAAGGTGGTGTCTTCCTTTCACTGTCAGGAGGATATTGTTCTCCCTGTGTTTTTTCCGACTCCTGCCTCTCCTGAGGAGGTGCTCCTCCATTCGTTGGATGTGCTGAGGGCTCTCCGCATATACTTGGAGCGTACGGCTGCTTTCAGGAAGGTTGATTCCCTCTTTGTCACCTATGGCCTCTCGGGGCTGGAGCTTCGTCCTTCCTTGTCCACTTTGTCTCGGTGGGTCCGGGGTGCTGTGGTTTCCTCTTACGACTCTGCCCGCTGTCCTCTGCCTTCCTCTGTTCAGGGTCGGTCGACCCGGAGCGTTTCGTCCTCCTGGGCCATGTTCAAGGGGGCCTCCTTGAGAGACATTTGCAATGCTGCCACATGGGCTTCTCCCCATACTTTTGTTTCCCATTACCGGCTTCAGTTGGGGATGGCGGCCTCTGCTGCCTTTGGGGCTCATGTCCTTTCTGCGGTGCATGATGTTTGAAATGTACTGTTTTTTGTGAATTAAATGGACCTGTTTGTTTTCTCAAACCTGTGTGGTCTGTTTTTTTCTGTCAATCACCGTGTGCTTGGGTATGGGCTCACGTATCAGGAATGGGACGGGGAGACAGGACGAGGAGGTAATGCCCGGTTACTCACCGGTAATATCCATTACTCCGAGTCCTGGTCTCCCCGTCCCATTCCTGAGCCCTTCCCTCCCTCCCTGGTTTGGGTTCTTGTTTAGGTGATTGTCTGTATTTTTCATTCTGGGTATCTTTGGTATTTTCAGGATGTTGTTTGCTGCACTTCCCCCTTTGTAGTCACGTGATGGTGACATCATGATAGGGGGAAGTGCAAACAGCTCAGCTAGGTAGTGGTTTCTGTGGAGCAGACTAGCTGCTCACGTATCAGGAATGGGACGGGGAGACCAGGACTCGGAGTAATGGATATTACCGGTGAGTAACCGGGCATTCACACTGGTACATTTTACAGTTCAAATGAACTCAGAAAGAAAGCTTGCACGAACACATACCACATAGCTTTCGCTTTAACAAAATTGACTGCAAATCCTACAACAACAGTTTCAGATACTTAACTAAAAAAAAGAAAAACAATTCCTAAAAAAATAACAAGAACAGTAAAATCATAATAAATTACAAGTGTAACTTGAAACTTGGAAGAAGGAAAAATTAATTCTGTTTGACTTGCTATAAACGTGGCAGTCAAACTCGTCTAGGGAAGTTGAAATTTTGTCCAGCCTTAGTTAAAATCTGTATGGTGTAGAATAAAGGGCATTTCAGCAGCGTCTGTAAAAATTCTGAAGCTAAAAGTGAATTTAATAACGAATGATGATTAAGGGGGAGCAGAGTTTGGATCAATCCATGATTCCAATTTTGTTCAAAATAAAGAAGTTTGTAATAAAAACAACTAATATCCACTAGATTTACTTGGAGGTTGGCTACCCTTTTATTATTATTTTATTTTTTTTCAGAGTTTTACATAGCGCAAACTTGACCCAAATCGGGTATCAGAGCACTTTATATAGCACCAGTTACGTTACATGAGGACACACATTCATTTTTGTTAGGCATGGGGAGATTAAGTGATTTGCCCTGAATCACAGGCTGTTTAGCATCCTTGCTGAGACTCAAACCCAGTTCCCCAGATTCGAGGTCGACCACCCTAGCCGTTAGGCCAACTCCTCCCCTACTCTCCTACTTGGATGGATCCTTGGTGCCAAAGGCTACTTCCTGCTACACTTTTTATTTCATGGCTAATGGAACCATGTAATTTATTTGTTGTTATGTGTATTTGTAAAGTGCCCTATCTCCCACTATGGTATCCTGGCACTGAGCAGGTGTATTCTTAACCCTGCTTATGGTAGGTTGGTTAATTGAAAAGCCAGGTCTTCAGCTTCTTGCCGAATTCAAGGAGAGAAGAGGAGGAAGAGCTGATGTGAATCGGGAGGTTATTTCACACTTTAGGAGTGGTGTAAAAGAATGTTCATCCTCCTAATCTGGGTCTGTGTATGCGTGGGATGTGTGTGTGAGTAGGGGTCTTGCAGAGCGGAGATGTGTGGGTGATGAGTAGATGGAGATGTGACTGTTCAGGTAGGTGGGGTCTAAGTTGCATGTGTGAGGATTTTGAATTGAGCAGATCTGTGTATCAGGAGCCAGTGTAGTTTCTTGAGGTAGGGTGTGATGTGAGTTTTGTGTGGGAGATTGAGGATGTTATGTTAGGTCCTGTTATGTTGGTTTCTATAGCACACCAGTCATCAGTGATGGTTTCAGGTACGTGAGCACGTGTGTTGTCATCATGGTGTTATTTGAAGAGCTACGCCTCTTGCAAAGCTCAAGTTGTTTGAAGGAGGCTCCGATGTGTTCCAGGTTTTGGGTGCTATGTCTGAGAGTAAGCAACCTCCTGTTCTGCTTTTATGGATGCGGGGTGTGTGAGCTAGGGAGAGTGAAGCAGAACATATGTCTCTGGCCGGCGCATGAAAGTATATGCAGCTACTGAGGTATGCAGGGAGTGATGTGTAGGGCTATGTTTTTGTGTGTGGAAATATTGAATTGACTGCGTTTGTGAATGGCGAGCCCATTGTGTTTTCTGAGGTGAGGTGTGATGTGGATGCAGAATGGCAGGTCGAGTATTTGTCTTGCAGTGGCAATCTAGATTGTCTGGAGTCTGTTTAGGAGTTGTTTGGAGATTCCTGCATAGAGTGCATTGGTGTAGTACAGTTTGCAGGGGATGAGTACCTGTGTGATTATCTGTCTGGTGTTCTGTGAAAGCCACTTGAAGATCTTTCATAGCATGTGTAGGATTCGAAGCAAGAGGAGCTCACTGCATTGATTTATACTGTCATACTGAGCTTGTCATCCAGGATGATCCCCAAGTTTCTTGCATGGTCAGTCTGTGTCGGTTCTAGCTCCAATGGGCACCAGGGGCCGTATTATGGTATGGGCGCATTTTCTGGTTAGCACTGCATGCACCTTTCAAAAGGTGCACCCAGAGCTAACCAGGAATATACGCTGCATCATAGTGACTGCACTACACCCAGGGCAGCCCTGAACTTGCTCTACCCTGGGGACAGCGCATTCAGATGAAAAAGGGAGCAGCTGCATTGTAGGTGCTCCATGTTTTTCAGTGCTAGTGGCAACCTGCCTGCACTTGTAAGACGGATTAGAGATCCACTTGCAGGCGGGTGCAGTGAGTGACTGCACATGCCCGCAAGGAGGTGTTTAGGCTTCTATGGCACCCCATTTCTCCATCTAGAGGGCTGCTATCAAGGGGCGCACTGACATTGTGTCTCATGACAGCTTCTTTGCCTCTGCGTCCACGTCTGTAAAACAGCACGGGCGCAGAGGCAAAAGTATTCCCTCATTTGCATGGTGTCAGAAGGAAAGCTTTATTTACACCAGTGCTATTGGTATTACAGAAGGGTATGCACAAGCATCTGTGGCCTCTTCTGTAATACCAAAGTGCCCTGGGAAAAGGCAAAGCAGGCAGAAACACCAGTTGTGCCCCAGGGCACTCCAGTAATACAGCCCCAAGTAAAGGCCATTGGAAGGCTGAGGTAGTGAAGACCAGCATTTCCATTTTGTCAGAGTAGAGTTTTGTTGGATTGCATCTAGTCGGCTACCACGATCATGTAGTCAGTGAAGTTGGTTCTGGTGATGGCTAACTTATCTGTCATGGAAACGATGAGTTGGGTGTCATAGGAGTTGACGGCGATGGCTTGAGACCCGATGATGTTAGTGAGTGTTGTCAAGTAGAGGTTAAATAGCGTGGGGCTCAGGGACAATCTCTGGGAGACTTGGTTTAACAAGCGAAGGGTGACAGTCCAACAGGTTCTTCGCGTGAGAAAGGAGCAGATCCAGTTAAGTGAGGTTTCTTGGATGTCAATCTCATTGAGATCGAGCAGGATGAGGGCAGCTGTTACTCCTCAGTCCGGATATCTTTGATAGCCACGATGAGTGCTATTTTGGTGCTGTGTTTTTTTTTAAAATTCAGAATGGGTGATGTCCGGCAGGTGGTGAAGCTTGAGGTGGATTGAAAGTTGCTTATTGATGTCCTTCTCAATTAATTTGGCTGGGTAGGGCAGCAGGGAGATGGGTTGAAGTTGCTGAGTTGGTTTAGTTCAGCTGATGATTCCTTGAGGAAAGCGTTGACATCTACATGTTTCCCGTCATCTGGGAATGTGGCGAATATGATGGAGGTGTGGATGATGTGGGTAAGGGTGGTGCTGATTGGTGATGTTCCCAGGTTTTTGATGTGGTGGGGACGTGGACGCATTGCAACCCTGAACAAATTATCCGCTTGATTGCCACCAAGTTATCACTGGTGAGGGTAGTCCATTGGCCAGATGGCAAGCTTGGTTGGTAATAGGTAGATTGGTGATGAGCTCAATGGGGTTGGGTTGCTGTTCGAAGTTGCTGTTCATTTTTGGTATTTTGCTATGGATAAAGTCTGATAGGTTGTCACAGAGTTCTATGGCATTAGAAGGTGAGGGGAAGTCCATGGCGATCAAAAAAATCTCCTTATAGCTGTTGGTGCTTCCCTTGGTGCGTTTGGCTAGTGTTCCTTCTTTGTTTCCTCTAATTTGCTGGTGGTTGTGTCTGAGTGCTGCATTGAAGGTGGTTTTTTTGGTGGCTTCAAGGTGGGCTCTACATCTCCTTTCAAGTTGTTTGAGTTGTCGTTTGGAGTCCCGGAGGTCTACAGTGGACCAGCAAGCCTGTTTGTTGGATTTTCGTTGTTTCTTGAGTTAGATGGGTATTAGGGAGTATGTGCATTTCTTTATACAGTTGTTGAAGTTGGTGATGTCATTATCGAAGTTGTCGGTGGGGTTAGGTTGCTCCGTGATGAGGGCACTGAAACACTCTGCTTCTGAGCTTTTTCCACAGCTTCAGCTTGGGCAGCTATTACAGGTGGGAGAGTTGACTTATTGCTTGTAGATTTGGAAGTGGGTGATGGAGTGGTCAGTCCATGTAAGTGGTGAGGAGATGATCTATTCAATGCTGTTGCTTGTGGTGAAAATGGGGTCCAGTGTGTACCTTGTGATGTGTATTGGCTCTGAGATGAGCTGGGTAAGTCCAATGTTGTCCGCCTTTCGAGGAGTGCTTCAGGGCAGGGGCTGGTTCGGTCTTCCTGGTGGTAGATGAGGTCATGAAGGAGTATGTAGTCTATGGTGAGGGTGACAATGAAGTCAGTGATGAGGTTGCAAAGGGCTTGAGTGCTGGGTTGTCTGTAGGTGAAGGTTTTGCTCAGGGTGACGTTTTTAGAGATTTACAGCTTGAAGTGCAGATATTCCATAAATGTGGTGGTGATCTTTGTGGATGTTGAGCATTTGATGAATTAGTTGTAGATGATTGTGAGTCCTCCTGACATGTGCATGCTCATGATATGTGATTTTGTAGCCTGTTAGAACTGCTGTGGTGATGATGGGTGCCACGGTGGGGTTCAGCCAGGTTTGTAGGATAAAGAGGAGGTCTGATGTGTTGCTACTCAGCATGTCCCAAAAGTCAGTTGCGTGTTTCTGAGCCATCATGTGTTGAGTAGCATGCAGACAAGTGAGTGTTGTGCCGGTTTGCTTTTGTGTGTGGTATTGCGTGGGTATGGTGGTGACATTGCTGTTACTTTTGTGGTAGCTGCTGGAGAACCGGCAGTGGGTGCAAGTGAAGGGTCCTGCTGTGCTGTGTGGTGTGGTGAGGATGAGATTGGCTGCAGAGCTCTGGAGGTGTGTAGTCTTCTAGTGAGTAGTTTTGAAATTCTGGCCTAGAGGGTGTTCCCATAGTCCAACTCACTGGTCACCAGGGTATACATGACAGTTTTTCAAGTGTTGCTTAGGTGCCATTTGAAGATTTTCTTCACCATCGAAAGGGGTAAAGAATCTGTTTACAGTGACAGCATTGACTAGGGTGGTCATGTCCAGCCCAGTTTGCTGTCAAATCATTTTTCTGAGGTTCCTGGCATGCGTTCTAAGTGTGGGGCCAAGTTCCAAGCCACCCATTGCAGTCCCATTGTGAGGTGGTCTTGCCATGTCATTGTGTTGAGCTTTAGAAAGTCAGTTTTAATCCAGTTAGTAACTTCGGTAATGTAGGCGGTGAACTTGTTTCCTATATTGGGAGTCTTATGCGAGAGTATGAATTGCATGTTGTCTGTGTTGCAGAGAATGTTGACATTGTATGCACAGATGTCATTGGCCAGATGGATCATGTATGTATTTAAGATGGTGGGCTTAGTGATGAACCTTGAGGAACTGCGCAAATGAGTTTGCGGGCTTATGATAAGTGAAGTGCCAGTCAGACAGTTTATGATCTATCCTGTAAGAAGGAGCAGATCCAGCAGGAAAAGGGTCCTTGGATGACAATCTCACGCAGGCATTGAATGAGGATGGTGTGTGGGACTTTGTCAAATGCAGCAGATTAGTCCTGGAGAATAAAGGCTGCTGTGTCTCCTCTGTAAAGGATCATACAGATGCCATCTATGATGGTAATGAGTGCTGTGTCTGTACTGTGGCTGGGCCGGAATCCAGACTGAGTGTTGTCGAGGAGCTGGTGGTTGTTGAAGGTGATTGGTGGTGCTTTGATTCATTAGTTTCTGTAAGACCTTTGCCAGATATGGTAGGAGAGAGATGGGTGCGTAGTTGCAATGTGGATGGATCAGCGGACAGTTTCTTGAGGTCGGGCATTACAGTAGCATATTTCAGGTGTCCAGAAATGTGGCTGAGTCAATTTAGGCACTGAGAATGGATGTTAGTGCCTCGTTGATTAGTAGGAGCCCTTTGGTGAAAGTGTGGTGAGGCAAGGGAAAGATGGAGCCCCGAGTGGGTGTTCATCATGGTAGCAGTGAATTCATTTGTGAAGATGGCAGGAAACAAGGTCAGGGTCCGTACACTATAATGGGAAGTTGAGCTACAATGCTAATGGGGTCCAGTTGAGGGTAATATGTGCTGCATATGAAGGTGACTTTGTAACACAAGCATTCAGAGAGCTTGTAATATAAGTCTTGTGAGGTGGTGATTTTTCTGGTGGTGGCAGGAGGGTGGTGAAATATTTGATGAAGGTGAAGATTTTCTTACTGCTGTTAGTGTTGGCATCGATGCGATCTGCAGCAGATATGTGCTTGATATTCCGTATCTGCTGGTGGAAGCATCTTAGGTCTGGTTTGAAGATGTCTTTATCTGTGGTGTCGTTACTTTTTCTCCATTTGTGCTCCAGTTGCTTGCAGTGGCGGTTTGTCAGCCGAGTTTCTCTGTGTAACAGCTTGCTTGTCCTCGGGCTGTTACCTTCGGGTTGCACTGAAGGGAAGCCAAGGAGTTGGTGCATGCATTGAGGTTTTTAATGGCTTTTAGCAAGTCACTGATGTGCTCGGGCCGGTTCTTAGAGAGGACAGAAACCCACAACTCTTCTGAGATGCTTTCCAGCTGCAGCAGGTGGTTCTGCTGGTGGTAGTTCTGTGATAGTGTATGCTAAAACTGATGAGAGCATGCTCTGTCCGGGTCATAATTGCTTGCTTTTCAACTGTGATGTGGCTGATGAAGGAGAAAATTGGATCCAATAGGTGTCTGGCGCTGTGGATGGGTTTGTTAATTTTCTGAGTGAGGCCAAGTCTTCCCAGATTTTCAAGAAGGGGCACAAAGTTTGGGTCTGTGCGGTTTTCTAGGTGAAAGTTAATTTCTCTGAGGAGGATGATGGTGGTGGATTTGATGAGGAGTGGTGTGATGAAGTCGAGGATGTCACAGTGAAATTAGCTGTGGTATATATTGTAAAAATTAATTGCCCATGAGAAACTGCTTGCCCCTGGTTTTTTGGTTTAACTGTCTCCAACTCCAATGACTTTTTAACCAATTTTAGTTGCATTGCACTGCAAAATGCACAGTTTTGTCACTTAATTTTTACATATTTTAATGGCTGTTTTGGGAACGTGAACCTCAAATACCACTGGTGAGGGTAAGGTTTTCTCAGTAAACCATTAAAATATTAAGGTATAGCTTCAGTTCGCCTTCAAAACCCATGCCAGTTTTGACAAGGTTGGAGCAGTAACCCCATTTGCCCCCATTTTTACATCATTTTCAGATGTATAGAGCCGCTTTGAGAGATCAAGGCTTCCTCTCACTCAATAATTTCTATCTGTAATAGGTATGTACTGCTCACCTTTGTAAAAGTACACCAGCTGCTTCTGTTCAAGTCTGCCACCTTATAATGAAGTTCAGAAGTGCGCCTGAGTATGGTGCCCTAAGAGGAACATTGCTCCCCAATTTAAGGACAAATTAGGCACTAAAAATATGTCCATTTGAAGACAACAGCATATGTCGGTCATGGCGTCCCGCGAGGAGCCATCGGTCACTCCTGCCACCCAAAAAAAAAAACAGCCTCATGCCACTGGGATTTTCTACGCTGCAGAACCTTATCTGGCATTATTATTATATGCAGCTGGTAAAATGTGTACTGCAGAAAAATGTGTATATTTTTGAGTTTCACCTTCAAATCATTTGTGGGTTGTGTGTTGCATGCATGCCAAAGTTGGCATCTGTACAGTTTCTGCATACTGTTTCCCACCGAGAAGGTAAACAAAGCAGAAAGGAGGCCGGCGTGTAACAACACAGTTAGGTGCTTAGACATATGGACTTGGCGCTTCTTCTGGCACATGAACGGTGTACTATGTATCTACCATATACATCTGTCAACCCTGATCATGTTCTACAATAAATAAAGGAAGCCTGTACGAGATAGAAGAGACTGCATGTTTTCTCAGTGAAATCCGCAGAGTGTTTCTGCAGGACAAGAATTAAATCGAGAAACAGCTTGGCTTCTAGGCAACATTTTAGTAGGAATGCTTTCTAATCCTCGTTTGTCAGACATTTTGGCACTGAAATATGGATTGAAATGCCCAGTTTGGAAGAATAATAGGTCCCCATTGTAAGACGCGCTGTAGTAGGCTGACTGCAGTAGCAAAATCCTCTTCTGCTGATGGTAACAAACACCAACTGCAATTGTCCCAGATTATTTTATTGGGGTTAAACAAAGTTACAGTTGCTCTCGACTGATGTGCTGTGCAAGTTTATCGCATTAGTAATTAATGTGGCTGTTTAGCATGTATTCCCTTTTAACAGCTCCTTTACAGCTCCCACGAAGCAAAGGTTGGCAAGCTCTGGTATAGATGACATCACTACCAGTCAACAGCAAGATTAACAGGGCCATCTTAATTGATCCACCATCTGTTGGCAGCAATGGCGCCTGTGATTTCACACTTGCTGCAATTGGCTTTACACTGCACGCGTTTTCTGCGATCAGGACGATTTTGAATGCAAGGACTAATTTAAGAGCTAGCATGATTCTTCTTAAATGGTACCAAAGCCATCCAATTAAAATATTTCTTCTGTGCTGTCTCGGTGCCAATGATTTGGCAAATTATCAGGGAGCCTTTAAGCTGGTTCAGCTAGCCGCGTAGATCTAATTGGATATAGGCAATATCAGGGGGTATGCCAAATGTCAGAAACATGCACAGAAATTCCAGAAATAGTCCTGGTAATCTATGCAATTTGTAGGATTGTAGAGAACACCACATCCACTAAAATTATTCCTGCCAATTGTCTGTGTATGTAGGTTTATCAAATCTGTATTTCCTGGTGCAGAAACATATTTCCTCTCCTTGGCGAGGTGTTCCCTTTTTAGATGCTATGCATGTTTTCATAAATACCATAATTCCAATACGCAGAGCTCATGTAGTTATAATGTAAGTCCTAGGGCACCATTAAATATAGGCAATGATATTCGTGTCTATAGGAGCAGTGATGGGTGGTGTATTTTGCTCATTATGATTCATAATAGGTCTACAGCCATTAAAGGCATGTGTTTTTGATGTAAAAGTGGGCGTTAGGAATTATTGTGGGCATATATTAAGTAGAAGAACATCAAGAAAGCACAGAAAAACATACGTTTTTTAAAACCTATAAGGATCTATCTACCGTTTAGAGAATCTACAGGTTGTGTTCCTTTTTTACACACTGGGCCCGATTCACAGAACTAGTTTACTACAAAATCCTAAACTTATTACCATTTTGGTATTCACAGAAGGTACTTATTCATTTTGGTATTCTCAGAAGGCAACTAATCATTTTGGTATTCACAGAATGCACTTACTCACACTACCTTTATGTCCGCACTTGGGCCCGGTGGTGGAGATTCTGTCCGGGAAGGGGAGATTCCGGCCCGATAGCGGAGATTCCGGCCCGGAGGTGGAGATTCCAGCCGGTGGCGGAGATTCCACCACCGGCGAAATCTCCACCAGAGGGCCGTTATGCAATTACCCTCTCTGTGCATTATCTTTCCCATGCACTGGGCTCTGCTAAGCAGAGGGATGCAGATAATTCTCTGCCTGTGCATCAAATAACGTTTATTTTTTAAATATAGTCAAGGTTAATAAGTATCCGCTATTATTTAATTTCAGAAAATCATTTGTATTTTAATCCAAAGCTCAAACATTTTGCGAAAAATAGTTTCTAAATTCTACTTATGAAAGCAAGTATACTTTAGTTTGTCCACTCCTTCTCAACGCAAATGTATGCCTGAAACTGCCCTAAATAGGAAGTACAAATAATAAAAGTCTTGTATGGGAAATCCTGAGTAGGGTTTTCTATCTTTGTGCTTTGCAGGAACATACACCCAATTACTACTTAGCCCAGGACCTAAGGAATTACAGATGTTAGATGGTAGGACTCTTCTGTTGCCCTACCTTTTTTGTTCACTCCCACTGCAAGTGCATGAAAAGGGAGAACAGAGGAAAACAGAGCTCTTAAAAAGTAAATCAACTATGTTGAAATTCAAAGGATGTAAATGTAGGATGGGAAATTTGTAGTGCCTCACATCAACTCTGTCAGAGTCAGAATCTGTGGTCAAAATCAATAAGAATAAATTGCAAGTTTAAATTTGTACAAATATGATGAATCTATTGTATGAAGGGCCAGATGCATGACCCTTTTTAGCAGTTGCAAACGGGAAATCAGCCTGTTTGCAACCGCTAAAATTGTGTGTTGTATGTACAAACCCTATTTTGCGAGTCACAAAATAGGGTTTGCGAGTTGCTATTAGGAAGGGGCGTGCGAAGGACATTCCTTCCTAATAGCAAGTCGCACTAGAAGGTGAAATTGTTTTGCGAAGCAATTGCGGTCACAAAACAATAGTAGTTACCACCTACTTCAACAAGTTGGTAAGCCAGTGACAAACGGGAAGGGGTCTCCAGGAGAACCCTTCGTCTTTGTGTTGGGCATGCAAAATATTTTCTAAAAGCAGGCAGTGGCCGTATGGCCCACTGCATGCACTTAAAAAACAAGCATTTACAATGCAATCAGTCTCACCTTTGAGACCTTAAATGTATTTAGCTATGCAGCACATTAGCCTGGGTGCTGAAACATCTACTGTTCTTTAACATGGAGGGAAAATAAGCACCAAACTGCGTGACACACCAGGTGTGTGAGCACAAGGAGAGAAATATTGCCTTTCAGCAGGAAATGGTATAGTTCTTAGGTCTGTTTTTAATGTTCTTATGGTGGAACTGGCTAATATGCTTTTGATCGAATGGTTCAGTTTCTTTACAGATTGGTTCATGGCCTTTACTGGAGACCCCCGGCCCACACCGTCCGCGGTATTACCTCTGACCACAATATAGCTGTCTTTGGTAAGCTTTACCGAAACCTAGACATGACTACAAACAAGGCTTCTCTCACTCCTCGCCTGCCCAGGGGCACCCTATCATTCCCAACAGCGTGGATGACTAAAATGTCAGGGCGGGGAGACACTCCAGATTGTAATGCTTGTTGAAACAGACCAAATAAATCCTGAAATCTCAGACCCCCCACCCCAAACCAATGGTGTGTAAACCCCGCAGCCTCTTGTGCTTCCTCCAGAGTGGACCCGCGGAATTGCTCCTCCGCTCTGCGAAATCAAGGAATGCCCACACCAACATACGTGTAACAGGTTATGGGCATCAACTGAAAGAGAGAAAGAATTGCTGTTATCACCAAAACTGTTGTGCCCCTGGGCATCCTACTGTGTCTACACGAGATTGGGCCTCACGGACCGCTCAAAACATGCTGATTGCCATTGACCCACTCTTGTGATTGCTTCTGTTGGCACACCAATTGCCGCTGTTGTGGTGGCTGCCTCCATACGAAAGCAATGGGAACTAAACTGTGCCGAAACCTCGCCCAGGAAGGCTGACGCCTGCCTACACACTGTAATGAATTGGTATCGTGTCATTGGTACTCCATCCTGGTATACTAGAAACGTTGTTGAGGCGACCACGGGTGCCCCCTGAGGTAATGCCTTGCCAATGCCACTGGACAGAATGCGGTGTTGTGCGCTGCGTGCAATGTCACCCATGTGCCTTTCCCTAGCAGGTCTGTGTTAGACCTAAAGATCCTGAGATGAATTGTCCCTCCCTCCAAGCGGACATCCGCCACGCCTAGCCCAACTTCATCATTTTTTTTTGACGATGCTACCAACTCGGAGATACGTAGGGCTCCAAACAAGGCCAGCACATAGGCAAAACTGAAAAAACTTGGTTTCATAGCGGGATCGGCACACCCGCTGTAAGGCCCCCAAAAGCCTCCCAAGCCTCTCCATGTTTATAGCACGCCTACTGTCTTGTACACCAGGTACCATGCGTTCCCAACCCCTGATGGCCTTCCTTACCCTAAAGTCCTTGGTAGGATCCCTAACTCCTTCTTGCCTGGCAAAGAAAGCAATGGCGGACATCTGCAGGCGCACTAGCGACAAAGATTTCCCGCATCCTTCTGCCTCACCAGGAAACCCAGCACTCCTTCCGGAGAGCACCTGTGTGCGTCAGAGCCTGGTCTGAACGTAGCGTTGTACACCCCCAAAGCTTTTTCGTACATACATTTTGTCTTGTGAGCCAACGCCGCTGCAATTAGGTATGTGGCAATGGGGCACCAAGCCTCAATAACTACTCTGGGAACTCTGCCATCACTTTCTCCGCCTGCGGCCACCGTGCCCTGAACTCTGCTAACTTAGATCAAGACAAAGCATCAGCCACTGCATTATCCACAAGTGGTACATGTTTAGCAGAAAAATGTATGTTATGTAACAGACATAAGGGAATAAGATACTTGAGCAACCGCAGCACCCAAAGGCATATTGCGCTCTGTTTATTTATGGCCATACCGCAAATATACTGTCCGACCCAAAATATATTCTGGTGTTTACAATTGATGCCCCCAAGATGTGTAGGGCGACAATGATGGCAAACAATTCTAGAAAGGTAACATTGCGTGTGAACCCAGATGCAATCCACTCCCCAGGCCAATGCTGCATGTACCACCTAGAGCCCAACACTGCCCCTAAGCCAATGCCGCCCGCCGCATCTGTGTAAAGGGCTATTTCCCTGCTACTCCGGGCTGATTGCTGCCATAATAGTGCTCCATTGGAATTATCCCCTTCCACGTCTACAAATCCTCTCTGACCTCTGCAGACAATCTGGTGTGGCGGTGCCTTCGCGTAGGGCTGTCATTGCTTGGGCTATGTTTTTTCAAAAGACTCTCCCCATGGGAATCACTCTCAAAGCAAAGTTCAATTGCCCCACCAAGATTTGCAGCTGATGTAGCATAACCTTCCTGGCTGCTAAGCAGGTGGCAACCGCATCCCTAAACGCCCTCACCTTCTCTTGCGGCAACCTACACTGCCCGGCCATGGAATCAATCTCAATACCCAAGAAGCACAAACAGGTGGTGGGGTCTTCCATCTTGTGTTCAGCCAACACGGCGCCCAGTGCCTGAGCCAACTCTTGTAAACCCTGCAGGGCCCTCCCACATGCCCGGTCACCCGGGGGACCCAAGAGCAGGAAATCATCTAGGTAATGCACCACATCATCCGATGACACCAAGTCCTTCACAGCCCACTCAAGGAATCTACGGAATGTCTCAAACACAGCACACGTTATGGAACACCCCATGGGCATGCATAAGTCAAGGAAGTACTGACCCTCAAAAGTGAAACCTGGCAAGTGAGTGTCCTCTATGTGGACGGGTAAAAGGCGGAAGGCTGCCTCTATGTCAGACTTTGCCATCAAGGCCCCTCTGCCTAACCTCTGTAGTTTTGCAATTGCCTCGACAAAGGTGGTGTATCATACGCGCATAGTGTGGGGTCCAACCCATCATTGACAGATAACACAGTAGGATAAGATAGGTTGTGAATTAAACAGAATTTTCCTGGCTACTTCTGTGGAACCAAGCCCAGTGGCGAACATACCAATGAAGCGCACAGTAGGGAACTAAAAGGACCTGCCACCTTCCCTGCATGCACCTCCCTCAAAATAAAATCCCAGACCAACTCATGCTGCTGCAAAACTAACAGCTGATTCTTTGGTGGGACTGATGTAGGTGGTGCGTGGGAAGGAATGCGGAACCCGTAACGGAACCCATAGTACAGCATGTGTGCATCCCTGTTTGTATATTTGCTGAGTAGATGTGTGAGAACATGCAGGCGAATTGGGGAAGGGAGCTTCGCACTATTGATTGGGTAGTCGACTCTTAGGGGTTGCTTGCTCTCTGTGGTTGCCTAGCTTTTTGAAACACTTAAACTCTGGGTGTCCATGACCCCCGCTGAAAGAGCAAAGGTGTTTAAACTTACATGCTGGCCCCTTGCTACATTCTTTCTTGTTTTAGTGCCAGCAGGCCAGTTTTTTCTCTCCCAAACGTCTGTCAAGGCGAAAGGAGTGAGCCAACCTCCCCGGTGCTTGAGACATATTTAACTCTGCATGCCAAATATTGATATCCCTTTGGTCCCATGCTATATCTGACCGAACTGCCTTCATCTGCCTATACTTAATGTCGTACTGCATCCAGGCTGACGCATGAAACTCGGATGCCGCCCCATGTATGAGGGCATGTACCCAAATAATTGTGGGGCTAACGATGGTGTTTTCTCAGTGAGAATAGCTGCGTAAATGAAAAATCCTGTCACCCAGTTCCTCAAAGACCACTCTACCCACACCATCTTAGGCTTTAATTCGTTCTCCTTACTAGTTCTTGGCCTACTTGGGACCACCCCTGCATTGATCACGTCAAGGCAAAGATGTTCACAAATTCACCCTTGTGATTCCTTTTTCGCTTCTTGGCTGGAATGTGCCATGAAATTGCTGATGGAGGAGCCAGCACCAAGGACGAAGATCCAAATATCAATGGGGTCACTACGGGAGGTGATTGGACAACGCTCACCCCCAGCGTTGCCAGTGTGGTAGAAGGCTGAACAACACCCAACCCTCCCGTGGTTGGCGTCCCCCCAGGTTGTGCCCACACCTGTATTGCCATCCCCCCTTGAACTCCCATTATGCTTGCAACCCCCTTGTGCTCCTGTCGATATGCCTGGCCCCTGAGGAGGCAGCACCGGCACCCCCTGTCATTGCCGGGGGCTGGTGGGCCACAGCACTCCCTGCCGCTTGCGTTACAATTGGCGCTTCCCCCCCCTTGTGGTGAACCCACAGATGCCACTGTTGCTGAGATCGCAATTATGCTCTTCCCCACTGCTCCCACATTCATGTTAATTACTGGCCCCTGCGCCACCTGGTCTGAGCCACGAGTGGCCATGCCTTGAGCCATGCCTTGAGCACGTGACTTACCCCCCACTGTGGGTACTGATTCACTCTACGCGCCGGGCTTGACCTGTGGCTCTTCCCTATAACGAACCAGGACCTTCCTCTGTTGCTTTGGAGCCCCCACCTCGGGGCTGTTGCTCTGGCTCGCCTGCCAATTTCTGCAGTGCTGCCTCCATGCCATGCCGCTTTGCTGCATACCAGAGTTCATTTAGGGTGTGGAAATCCTCCTGGGACGCAGGCTTTCGGGGATTTGCGGGTGTGCGCTTTGGTTCCATGCCTTGATCTACTGCCAGAAAGAAAAGACATTATATTACACACTAAGACTACAAGCTTCAGCCACATCTGCACCGCACCCCACCTGCCCACCGTATCCATAGCACCGCAAGGAGTCCGCCATACATTTTAAATGCATAACCTGCTTACTAGAAATATCAGAGCATGCCTAAAAATGTGTAATTCAGCCTTAATCACACTTGCGCAAAGAAGAGAGTGCATCTACAGACACAGTACTTAAAATTTGTCCCACATTATTTATTGATGAAAACCAACAACCAAAATTAAAACAGTCAGCCTACCTTTTGATGGGCAGGCCCCAGCATCTCGCAGCAGCCTCGAGAGTGAGCGGCCCTCCACTGTGGCCCAAACTACTTCAAACAATGCTCCAAGAACTGGGAGCACCATGCCCAAAATCTCCACAAAACGCGTCTAGCAGAAACCCAGGGCCAAAGACAACACTACACCACTGTAGCCACACCCCCAACCACCTACGGGCCAGCTTGCACAACTCGACTGTCTCCAACATTCCTGCAAGGAATTGAGCCTGTGCACAAAAGTCACGGGCACTCGATCACTCATTATACTTAAACTGAGCCAGTAGCTCGATGCATATAAAGAGCTATGTCAGGCCCCCTTAAAACCCAACGTGCCACACGCCTCGACTCGTTCCGATGTTCCTGTGGCTTCCTTGGGGTAAAAGGAGACAAAGAGGACGAGACCTCGGAGGATGCCGTCTTATATAGCATTAAGGTAAGTTTTGGTTTCCTATACGTGTAGTGCATACGTCACCAGAGATATCATACCCTCAACCATCCCCCAGCGGAGGCTCAGTTTCATGTCACAACAAAGGGCACCCCTCCCCTAGGCATGGTGCCCCTACTCAGTGGTTACAGGACATCAATCTTTAACAGCAATAAGGCAAGATGCCAGTCTGGAGTTTATAGTTTCCTTAAGGTCTAGAAATTGATGATTATCGTTAAGTCTTCTGCCTCAATGCAACAAGAAAGACTGAAGATTAAATCAATCCAGTCAGGGGAAGACGTAAATGTTGAATAGGTGGGGATGTATAATAGAGCCCTGAGAAAGGCTGGTGTTCTGCTAGTGGGTGTGAGTGGTGTATGGTGTTATGGAGAAAATACAATTGCTGTTTGACATGAAGGAAAAACCCAGTCTAATGCCTTGTTGTGGATACCCAATTAAATTTGAGTGATTGACTGTATCATCATCATAAAAATATTTATTTGATTGTTGAAAAAAAACATAAAAGAACAGAGTAACACAGCACAGCATGTGGTAACATACAAATATAAAACACATGCATGAAATATAAATAGATAAAAGTTAGTTACAAAACAGCAATAAAACAGAATTTAAAAAAACCTGTTAGCAGCATTACAAATTAATTGGATCTAGAAAACCTAGATCGCAAATGCGGCTTGTAAAAGACAAGAAACAACATATAAAACACGGTCATTGGGGAGCAACTGCAAAAATATGAGTGTGGGACATACTTGGGTAAAGTTCAATTACTTTAGCAATGGAACAATAAACTGCTTTTTTGGCACACTAAAATATGTGCAGAACATAAGAAAATGTAAAGTGTTCTGCGGAGACCTATTTTCACAGCCGCAGGGCAACATGGAGCCAGGATGAGCTCAACCACGTGGTGACGCCATGACATGGTGTAGTAAATTAAGTATGAACCTAGCCAAGACAAATTTGTCCCTCATCTTGGATACCTGTGCTAGGTAAGGCTCTAGGCCCTGTACGGTTTTCAAAAGCATATGTCCCCTTACTGAGGGTTTCATCATTTTGGCCTGTTCTCTAACTAACAAAGCACAGTCAAATAACAAGTCGTTCACCCTTTTCAGTTCTGAAAACACCAAGGAATGAGGATTCAGAACTATATTCGCATGCCCTAAGGAGGCAAAAGCTGCTTTCACATAAGCTATCCAAGAGATACAATGCGCGTGGTCTAGGTGAAGGAGGTCCGAAGGAACCTGTCTGTTCAACTTAAGGCCCTCCCTAGTCCAAATCCTTATCCAACACAACAAGCTCACTATATCAGCTAGATACCTGATTACAAGCTGCTCATGGACAGAGAAGGCCAGGGTACTATGAGGAACCTGCAGCAGCCGTATTAGAGATTGTTTTTCAACATTCTAAATTTTATCAATCTCTGCATACACCCAGACCTCACTACCATGCGGGACCTATGACAAACATTTGACCTGATAGATTTTAAGTAGAATATGGGGTGACCAAGAGCCAAACCGATGTGCAAAGCTGGCCACTGACCCTGTGGTCCTGACAAACTCACCCCTTCTCCTGTCTTCTAGTTTTCGTTCACATTATATAACTCCCTTAAATAAGAAAAGGCTGGGACTTTTTTAGCCACCTTGAATGTCTTAGAACTGGTATACTGGGCCCAACTACCATGATTTATGATTTAGAAAAGTTTACCTCCAAATCCCAGCTCACCATGAAGGCCACAGACGTATCCAATAGTAGCTGTAGCCCAACGGCAGTTGGAGAAATGAGGACCACATCATCGGCATATAACAATACCGGGAGCAATCTGAATCCCACCCTCGGACAGTCTGCCTGGACAGAGAGAAGTGCTTGCTCAAGACCATTGATGTAGAAGGTGAACAGAAAAGGTGCAAGAATACACCCCTGACGAGCACCCCTATGTGTGGGAAAGGGCTGAGTGCGGTCATTTCTTTGAGAGAACCACACTGATGCTGAAGTACCAGAATGCAGGTCAGATGAAAGGGCCACAATATTCAGGTCCACACCTATCGCACTGCACAAACCCCACTGCTTCATATAGTTAACCCTATCGAAAGCATACGTAAGGTCTATGAATGCCAAGTGGAGGTATTCTGACCGGGCAATCGTGCACTTATTGAAAATTACAAACATTGATCGGGTATCGACCTGCTAGGCCTGAAGCCATATTGAGCCTCTGAAGAGATAAAATATATCATTTTAATTGAACCATCCCATCACCTGTTTAGAATTGTCCTCCCTAAAACCTTAACTACTGCATCATTCAAAGAAATAGGGTGTCCTCATCCCCCTTCTTACAAACTAGCACAACCGCTGTAGACAACGAGGGTGACACCCCCTACCTGCACCGCAGCATTCAAAACCAAGGTCAAGAGTGGGCCCCAAAACTCAATATTGTCCAGAAGCAATTCTGGGGGAATCCCATCAGGGCCAGGGACCTTGTTCTGAGAAAGCTCACAAATGCCCTGGGTGACTATATCTAAAGTAAAAAACCACACTGGCCCTACTTATCATACCACCCTCCCTATGTGCTCCTCCACTCTCTGCCCCAAAGTTATAGACCCCTGCAAAGTGGTCAGCCCATTGTTGCTCTGAAATATGGTGGCATGTTGCTGGACCATTTTCCTCCTCATAACAGGGCCTGTTTATCAACCTAAAAAAAAGAGAGCTAGCTCTAAGCTCACACGCCTGGCCTAGCACCACCCAGGAATTTACCTGCATTTCAGATTTACGGCTGGCTAGAGTCTTTTTGAAAGCCAACCAACAGAAGGCACCAAGATCCCTGTCTCTGGGGGCCAGCTTAAGAGCCACCTTCAGATGACAAATGCTCCCAGAGCAGACCTGATCAAACCACTTATGGTCCTGCAAGCCCGAATTTATCACAGGAACCAATAATAGTGCTTAGACTTTCTGGGCAATGTCCATAAATGCATGCATCACATCCCTCTCTGTGGCACTAGTATCCAAAAAGGTGAAAATCTCATGATGACAACTATAAAATAGGGATGCTTTAATTTGCAAAGATACCACCTTAGCCTAATGTAATCTCCTTCCTTGATCCAGAAGGGAGAGACCTCTTTGCGCCTCACCCCAACAACAATTAATCCCTCAATGACTAAGGACAGGAGATTATGATCATCACTAAAAGGGATATAGATTATATCAAAGTTGGATATAATAAAAAACAAGGAGGCTGATACAAATATCAAATCTATAATGGACATACAACCCCTCCCTTTGAATTTCGGAAAAGTGCATGGGTTGCCTTCTCCAAAGCACAAACAAGGTTGTCTGAGGCTAGGATAGTGGTAAGCTCTTGACCATCCTTTTTTGTTTGAATATATTTTATTGGTTTTTTGGCATTTATAGTCAGTACATAAGTATGCGATGAGCAAAAGGAAATAACACACTTATCTGCATGGTGACATAGCGACAATATAGTACAATGATAGTACGTAACAAGATAAGTAATATGCATCACAGTTCCTTCAGTAGAATTGACAGAATAATATGTATCGGCATGGGAGCTGCAGTGTGCGTGTTGTCGCTCTGTATCGATAGTAATGTGATCTGGGATTTGGAGATGAGAGTTGGTGTGGGGCAGCATGTTCTAACAGTTATGCGCCTTCTCCCGATGTAGTGTGGCGCTTTCCGCTCTTGCCCAGTTAGAAAAGGAGACATACCAGTATTTAGCATGGGGGGGTTCGCTCTTTTTCCTGCGCTTGGTTATGATATGACAGAGCCATTCCAGTAGCCGTGCATGCTCCGTACGAGACGTAAGTAGTGGCCCATCTGCACCTCCTATCGCCTCCTGTTCCGCTGGAGCAGGTCTGTTTCTACCTGCTTCAATTCCCCCTCCAATTGTTTCTGTATGTGTCCCTGCGTGCCCAGGCAGTGTCCCCTGATTACGACCTTGAAGGCGTCCCACTCGACCTGTGGGGAGGACGCCGTGCCAGAGTTGTCCTCAAAATATTGTGCTGTTTGTGCAAGTAGGGAATTCCGGAAAGGGGCATCTAGTAGTAAGGCGGGTTATAACCTCCAAGTAGGGATGGGCGGGTGCGGGCCATGCTATGTCCAGTAAATGCGGGTTATGGTCGGAGTGGGTGCGAAGCTCTGGACCATCCTTAACGTGAACTGGATAGAGCACCTCCTTCAACAAACATTTAGACTTAGTTGCAACCAGTGCTAATGGGCAATCACATAGATGACAAATGACAATTAAAATCCCCCACTAGCAGGGTCAACTCCCTCCCAGAACTATGCTTGACTAAAGACTCTGACAAGGAGTCTAATGTCAAGCATAAACAGCGGAGACTGGAGATCTCTTCTAGGGCAGCCTTTGCATTGTAGAAATTAACCAGTACTATTGGGGTGAGCCCTGGGACGGATATCTTCAGCCCCTGCAACATGTGCAAAATCTGGTTCCAAATCCTTGATGTGCCCACTTCAACAAAGGTAATCAGACCCCCACTGGCCCTCCCCGGCAGTTCGGGCACTGCAGGGGGTAAAAAAGTTTTTTTTATCCTTCTAAAACGAAGATGCGTTCCTCCTTCCAAGATTTTTGGAGACAAATTATCTGGTAGGATTTAACAAACTGCACCCAAGCACTGTCATTAAACTTTGCAGATAACCCTGCAATGTTCCACAATTACAATTTCAGGACATTCAAGTTGCCAACAAAGATGACTGCTGGGAAAGGCAGGCCAGTGGGATGATAAAGGTGAGCCTGGGGTACTCAGTCAATGGCCCGACTCAAGATTACTTGGGGTGGGCGGGAGCCTGTTTGAAAGGCTCAAGGCCAGGGACTGTAATGGGGGCACACATGAGCTGCCACACCTGGGCCTCAAATGGAGGGCAGATTTTTTCAGGCTTATAAGAAAAACAGGGGAATGTTAGAATGCTGGTTCGTTTAGAAGACCTAAGTGGTCTCCGGAGGGGCAGAACACTTGTAGCAATGGTAGGTCAGTTAAAATTTATCACCTCAAAATCCCCACCAAACTCTTTATGTCCAGACCTACCTAGCTGACCATCCGAACCACGTTGATTGAGTCAAAGATTTCAATTGTCCAGGTCTTTCCCTGGTATGAACGTACAGCAAGCTGCTCCGATTTTGGCACCGACCCCCTCAATTGCGATCATTAAGTTCAGTACATATCGGTGCTGCATTAACATGAGGCTGATTGCTTGCATTTCTCATTTGTTGGAATTGAGGCCGAACTCAGTGCTGTTCATAATTTTGAACATCACCCACCAAGTGATTTGTAAGCATGAGTTTTTGTTTGCAGGTTGAATAAGGGTACCACCCCCTTCCCCCAGCTGTGCTTCTGTGAACAGTATACATTCTTCTGGAATGTCTTAGAATTATGCCCAGCCAAAATAGTCCGCAGCTCTCCTTTTACGAGCTTTGGGCAGCATGGTTGCTTTTTTCCTTACGGTCGGTGCTACAAGTCTGATTGATCTTCTCCCAAGAATGACCATGGTCGGGGTGTGCATGGTGACCAAGGAATACAGTCTCCTCCATCCGGGAACAAGCTGGGTGTAGGCTTACTCGCCACAGTGCCAGTAGTAGTCTCATCAGCATGGGGGTGCCCCATTGCATATCTAGAATATATAATATCACTCCTCAGTTAGCATTCATGCCCAACTGAAGCGTTCCTTTTCCTCTGAAACATAAGGAATACAGTGTTAGTTTCCGTAAAATCAGAGGTTGTCCTTTCCCTTCTAACGAAGTGTATCTACCCACCTCAGTGTCCCATATTTCTCAACATGGGGTGGTCATACTTTCATTCAACCCTCCCCCATGTGACCCATTCCCCTTTTCTGTCCCCGAGCTGGTCGGCCCTACATAGGATTTCCTTGTTGGGAGACTATTTGCTGTTTAAGAAGACCGCCCCGGTTACACTAAGAGACACTCTTGATCCACAAATGGACACTGGAGCAGACATGTTTGTACGCTGGGTTGGGAGTTTTGCCACCTCCAAAAATCTTTTCTCTCAGAAATCTTGACGCCATGTGTTATCTTTCCCTACGTGGTCCTTCCTGCGTATCCTGTCCTGCTCAGTTTGGATATTAGTGGGTTCAGTTAGGATATATAGAGCTGTTGCATTGGTGTCATATTGGGCTATGTTTACAACTACCCTGTATGGTTCAATCTTGTTGGGATGGATATCGGCCCTTATTTCACGTAGAGGTGCATAAGGCATTTTGCTTTCTCAGAGACTACTTCCTGGGACATGTAAAGCCTATCTGCGACTACCACATGTGGGATTAATGAATAGACATAACATTGACCTAGCTGATGCTTCAGAGCTGACTATGGTCATGTGCTGGTACCATGTGTTATACAAAAGGGCGCTGTGAAGTGTGCATGTGGGATGCTGCTGTCCTGTTTGGTGTAATTGTGGTAACATATGAGATATCCCAGCGCATGTGCTGTACTTCCCTTTTAGTGAACATCTTTTGACTCAGCAGTTCCTCTGTAGTACTCATGTGTGGGACTATCCGTAGTAGGCATGTTGTACATAACCATATAACCATATAAATACACAGAACTTTTGTAGGTATGGGTCTTCGGGGAGTCATCTGCACTCCTTCAGTGGCTGTGTTCCTTCTCAAGAAAGTGTGCAGTTTTTAGTTCTAGTTCGACCGCACTTTGGAACGGTGCACCCACGCACTTTTCTCTTCCTCTTTGAGGGTCGTGGACATTAAGCAGATCTCTTGAAGAGAGCTTTTTTTTCCTCCTTTCACTTGCACAAGTACAGTAATGTTGTTTTTCCCTTGGGTCGTGGGGGTTAATGAAAAGTTGGTGTTTGTGCACTTCGTTGGCCTTGAGGCTACCTGTTTTTAAATAAGAACTTTGTTGACTGTTAATTCAGCTTAGATACATACACTCTGTTCTTAGTGTTTTTCGGAGAACCTGTATTTTAACACAGGGTTGTGATCCCATCAAGCTACTAGTGGCAATCTGGTGAGGTTTCGGAAATTGACCCCTGTTGGACGTGTTTTTCAGTGATTAGGGCAGTAAGAGTGATTCCTATAAACATTATTAACAAGTCATATCTTATTTTTATTTCGCTATTGATCCCTCTTAACCTACCTGGGTATTTTTGGACCTTTCTGACATTTTGGCTCTGGGTGGTCAGATCAGTGTTAAGTATGTTGTGGAGTGGTTCTGATGAGTTAAGGGAGGGATAGGAATGTGGGTTTAGCAGGGGTACTATGGGCATCACCAGTTTTTCCAAAAATGCCTTGCCCGGTGAGTGCATAAGAGCAAGGTTGATGTGGTGCCCCTTCCGGAACTTTTTTCCAGCTGGGGGCTACCTTGGTTGATGTTACCTTCAATTGCACCTGCTGCAAGTTGTGTTTTTCAGTCCTTGTATGTTTGCTACATGTGCGCGGAAAAGTGGGAAGCGGGTGTGTGTTGCTGTTTGGTGTTGCTGGTGCTTGCAACGTGCCCCGGGAACACGTATTTATGTTTGTGCATCTCCCTGTTCCCAGCACGTGGGGGCCTACATGGCCCTCTCTTGTGGTATCAGATATCTGGCTTAGGCTGCTCTCAACCCCGCCTTTTTATCTGGAATCTTCATTTTGGGCAATTTTTTTTTTTCCTTTAGTTTGGGCATTTGTTTGAGTTGTATAATTCATTGTTTCCCTTGACCCGTAGGGAGAGTGTCAGAGGCTGCTCTATGGTCCTCCTTGCCTGTTATACTGCCCCATGGATTGGAAGTCAGGATCTACTGTTTCCCTGCAAGTTGGATCAATATAAGTTAACTATGCATGAAATGGAAGTGAGTCTGGAAGGGTTGCACCTGGTTCTCTCTGTTCCATCTGGAGCAGGGATAGATGCTTGGAAGCATTTGTCCCTAGCACCACCCCTCTTCCTCGGACCACACCCTACTGTCAAACAGCATTTCTGGTGGGCCCGCTATCCTTAGCTTTTGGCAGGTGTCTCTTAAGTTCCTGAGATTAGATACAGTTGTTGATTGCCTAATGAAATTGGTGCTCATCCTGTTGATCTCCAGAAGGATGAAAGGTTGAGTGAACCCCCATCTGGAGTCTCAAACTCATCATCACACTGAGGGCTCTTAGCTGATTGACTCATGCGTGCGGGGGCATGCAGTTTTAGGGTCTTATCATCCCAAGTGCAAGAAAAAGATTGTCACTGTCACAGAGGATGGCTTCGTTTATAAGTGAAAGGGAGGCCTCCATTGATTTGAAGGTTTCTAGAGCATTTGAGGGTGCTATCAGGACTACACACCATGAAGAAACATTAAGCATTGGCATGTTGCCTGAAGATGGGGTCCTACTGGCTTGGTGACTGGAATGTGTCCCATTAGACTCTAGCTGCTGCACCTGGGTGTCTGCTTTCCAAACAGTTTTCTAGATGCTGTCCCGCCCCCTCATCAGACTGCCCTGCCCCTGGGGTGTGGTCAGTGAACCCCGCCCTGGGGGATCAGCAGCAGAGTGAGGCCTTAGTTTCCGTAGGCACCTTGGGCAACCGGATTATTCTGCACTCCTGTAGGAAGACTATGTCGTTAGTGTAGGCCCCACTTTACAGACCCCCCAGCAGCCCTGAATTCCTAGAAACAAGTAAATTGTTTGGACCCCCAATGCTGTCTGTTAGTCCTTTCTGATCTGATACACCTGTTAGGGATGGGGGTAGCTGGTTGTCTTTATCATGAGAGGTGAACTACTGGGGTTAAGTCACTGGGATTGTAATTACCTGTCTTCATTTACTGGGGGCCTATTTTACTGTGAATTTTGGCTGTGTGCTTGCATGAAGGCGCCACCTCCCCACTCTGTCGCCCCTCCTTGCCATGCTTGTGTCCCCGGTCCCTGTTTTTCTGGGTTCCTTATCTGTGTTTGCTGCTGCCATGTGCTCACACACGTACTTGGTCTCTGCTGCAGTTGTGTGGCAAACAGCGTACCTCCCTGCGACTGGGTGTTGGAAATTATCTAACTCCTGTGCTTGATACTGAGGAAGTACTTTAACCATTTCCTGTTAATGATTTGTGGCGGCTGTCCAGCCCTGCATAATACAATATAATATTTTGAAGAAATGGTTACCCAACACTTCATTCAAAATATTATAGAAAGATATGACTTGTGAACCTGTGTTTGCTTTCCCACATTCTATGTAGGAAATGTTTTCTACTCGCTTCATGATGTAGTCCTCCTACATCTGGGCAGTCCGGTAATATTTCTCTCAGGGTGGTCCATATCAAGGCGTGTGCATATTAACTGCAGGCCATCATGCTGGGTATTTGTTAGTGTGATTGCTGCAATGTGAGCTTGGGTAAACACTGTGTTTGTCTGTTCGCCCATTTGGACTGCTTAGCAGTCTCTTATTACCACCTATTAATAGGGTGATACCTGCTGTGTTTTTCTCTAAGCATGTCATCTATTTCCATGTCCCATCCAGCAATGGCAGTAACTTTGTTCCCATTCCCTCTTTGTTCATCTGGGCCCTTGGCACTTATACAATCCCCACTGCACAATTCTGCAGTAATAGGTACATTCTCATTCAAGGTGACTCTGCGGGTTTCTCCTCAACATAGTACTCCCATCTTGCGAGGCATTGGTGCATGTAGATGAGGTTGCAACTGGGGAATCCTCCTTCATGCATGATGCATTCCTCCGCTACTGCGATGTCCTCTGGCTCAAATGATCCATCCCTTGGCTAAGGCCTGTCATATTGGTCCCTCTTCTCAGTCCCATCCGGTGTAGGTTGCACAACAGATACACAAAAGTCTCACCTTCCTTTTTGGCTATTATCTTCTTTGGGGTTAGCTTATCATTGTCTTGTGCCCAAGTGGAGCAGTGCATATCCTCATCGCTGCTTCCCTCGTATGTACGCAGAGGTGCCATTTTGTTTTACATGCATTGCATGTGAGTAAGTACCAGGCTGCCTTGTTCCCTTATTTTTTGGTCAGCTTCTCTCCTTTATCGACCGGACGGTGTGGCTCTGAGACATGCCACTAGCCTTTCATCTACCTCCGATTCTTCCCAGTGCTGCCCTTGTACCTGACCCGGCTTCCCTCCTGTAAAGAGAGTGATGTCCTGTACTCGTGTTCAAACTCTTGGTTGTGTGCCCTTTCACTCTCAAGCACAGATGACACCTCTCTTCCTTGTGCCGGCTGGCCTGTCTCTTTTGCTCTGAGCTACCGGCCGCTTTCGTGGCTTGGCTTCACCTTCAGAGTCACTCTCCATTTCCTCCTCGGCTACCTGGGCAATCCCTGTAGCCCCACCCTCATCATTGGTTCCCGGGGGACTGGACCGCCCTTCCTCTCCCAAGCTCACTGAGTCGCTATTGAGAAATGCCACAAACGTTCCTGACACTTGGTACACTCACCTAAACCAGTGGGATTGTGTGTTTTACTTGCCTTTGAGGTGTCACATGTTGAGCATAGTCGACAGGGAGTCGAGCTTTGGAAGGCCTTCCCTAGGGACTTGGTCAGCGCTGGGGGAATCTGGACTCGCTTGCTTTGGTTTTTTTTTATGGTTAGACCTAACTGTCCTTTTTTCATGGTGGAGCTTGTCAGCTTCTACTAATGTTGGATCTGAATATCCAAATGCAGGGGGAGCTGGTGTGAGTACATTTATCCCTGCATATTATGGGGGAGTTGCTCACACCTTGCTTGCTATCAGCATTGTGTAGCTATTGGTTTTAGCTTCTTCGAGGTTTATAGGATTATCTATTGGCCATTGATCTGTAGTTGGCTTGATTGTTTGCATCCAGCCCTGGCATTTTTAGAACAGGATTTAACTAATTTAAATTTGTGTTTACTTTTTCTAGTCAGTAGAAAATGATTATTATTTGTGCAGCTACCACAATGGTTTAACCAATCGGATTTCCTTAAAGACTTCCTACAGCCATCAGCTTGATATTTAGATTGTGTAAGAAATTAATTTTTAAAGGTTTCCTCTGATATGGGAGAGGGTCGCTGGTGTGTTTTCTTGTGCTGTTTGAATGTATCTGTGTAATACTGTAAGTATATCAGTTTTCCCAAAAATGAGCAGTTCTTTGACTTTTTCCAGAAAATGAAAAGCCAGAGCATCATAGAGCAATAGTGCTGAATCAGAGTGGAGATGCTGTCCATCAACATCACCTCACTAATGCCATAGAGTCTATGAATATCCAGGATCTGGTTAAAGAGTGAGTGTACCAAATTAGTCAATTCCCAGTGGCAGGAGAGTCTAAGGAAGTAGTGGTTGTCCAGCATTGCTTTGGTCCTGAACTTGTGTGAACATATGTATGTATATGTTATTCCTATATTGGAAACCTGAGCAAAAGGCAGCAGAGTGCCATACATGGTCAAAGCCAAGCTTTATGTCAGTGAGTAATAGGACAGGGAGATGAATTGTGGATGTTTAACACACGTTGATGTTGTGTTCTTTAAAGAGGTGAGTCTTCATATTTTTCCTTAACTGGAGCAGCATTCGTGAGGTAATGATGGATATGGGATGTTGTTCAAGATCCTCGGTGCATGAATGGAAAAGATATGCTGTCTTGTTTTTGCTTTTGAACACTCAGGGGCTGATTCTGATGTAGTTCGGAAATTGTTCCGAACGAATTGGTCTCGGACTTGTTTCCAAATGAATAGGGTCCTCGAGTCCGGATGACCGATTATGATGCTACCCAACATTGTTCGGGCAGAATAGCATTGACTTCAATGGGGGTTATGTTCCGAACAAGAACACAGGCTCCCATTGAAAAAAGGGGTAATTGGGGAAAACCTTGCACCCTGTGGCGGGCACCCCATGGTGCCAGCCACATTTTGCATGGTTGGGATGAGGAGTCCCTTGGGTACCCCCACGGGCCCCATTCGTATGCCTCCGAGGGAAGGGGGCCTGCAACTGGCCACCAAAGACAGATTCCGACAGCCCTTTTGTGTCGTGCAAACCGAATCGGAACGGCTGTCCAAATCAGTCATCGTAACCGCTCATCCGGAAACCATGTCCACAGAGCTGTACGTATCAGCTTTGAAAGACTTGGGTTGTCTGAATGCCGTTCGGAACCGATTCGGACTGCTCAAACGGTTTCTGGGCATTGTAATTGGTTGTTCGGAAATGTGTACGATTAGTTCAGAAATAAGGGTTCCAAATCAGATTCTGCAAAGCCGAATCCCATTCAGAGCCTTTCTGAGGGAGAATCACCAGAAATGGTGAGCTTGTCTGCAAGATGAGCTGGGTCGCTTCTTGTGAAGGCTTAGTAAATGATGCAGCTGGTTTTGAAGATAGTGTGGGCAGGCAAGCGGAGCAAATGGAGTTCCATCAAGGTTGTGGTATTGTGATCACACTTCTCCAAGTCCTGGATGAGACATGCTGCTCCTAAGGGGTGCTAGTGTACAGTCGAGGAGGCCATGGAGCAGGGCATTACTGCCATCCAGATGGAAGAGTACAAAGGCTTGAACAACAGAGCTAAATTTGCTTTCTGAAAGAAACGTTTTTTTGGCAACGTGTTCCTTCAGGGACAGGTTGGTGTCCAGAATGAATCCAAGTGCATCTTGTTTGTTGTTGTTGGCAAATATTAGGAATTCTGTCTTCGTTAGGTTGAGCTTCAGAAAGGCGCTATACATCCAGGTCTGAACAATATGCAAGCAGTTTTTGTGGTAGTGAATGCCTAAATCATTAGAAACTTCAAGTAGAGTTGCGCATCATTGGCGTATTGATGAATCTTGATGCTGTTAACCGTGAATAGAGCACCAAGCGCTTCAATTTAAAAGTTGAAGATGACATGAGAGAGGGTGATCCACGTGTGATAGTTTGTGACCTGTAGGTACCCGCGTGAACATACCAGTGTCAGCTGGAAAGGTAGGTGGAGAACCAGTAAATGACATTGCTGGTGAATTCCATTTACAACTCAAGGCATATGATGGTGGGATTGTCGGCTGAGTAGAAGACAGCTGAAAAGTCCAGCAATATCAGGAGGGAAAATGTATCTTCATCTGTGGTCAAGAGGACATTGTCTATGATGTGCAATATACCTGTCTCCACATAGCAGCGTGCTCCGAAGCCAGATTGGCAGTTGTGCAGAAGAGGATTAGCACTGATGTGATCATGGTACTTTAATTTATCAGGAGTACATATGTAATTGAAACACTGAGCCATTGCAGAAGTAATATCCATGGTATATACTGTGCCCAGGGAAATAATATAAAACACACAAAAGGTGATGGGAGGATGCTTGCAATATGTCTAACCCTTGCCAATTATTTGGTGCAGCATTTCAACTTATTGTTATTTTACCCACTATGCCACCTCATTTGGAACCCAGCCATATGTGTTCCGAATGTTCCTGCTCCAATAGGAACAATCGAGACTGAACTGCCAGGCCGGTCCTCTTTGCACTGGAACACAAGCAACCAGAGGCTGGTTTCACCCTGATTGAGTATTCTCAGTCGGATGTAGTTTGGTTCCAGTAACACATTGACTAAGAAACCCACATCTGGGCATACCCTTTGCCACTGGGCATGTAGATTATATGGTATCTGGGATTGGATGCAATGAAATGCTATGATGAAATTCTATTGACATATCGAAACTTAAACTTGGTTGTTTTCAGTATTGAGCTGCCAGTATTTGAGGTCAGAAAAATGTGGATGGGAACATTACTAGCCAATGATAAAGAGCAATAATTTGAGTGCACATTGAATAAGAAGCTGATATTTGCTTCTAAGGAAATACGAATCCTAATTAACTGTTCAAATCCTTTGATTACAATAATGTACCAGTTGAGTTGAATGGAAAATCTAAGTGTTGCCTGGAAGAAGCAGTAGACCTCACAAAATACTGATTGGCTGTTGGTTCTCCCAAATATTTACTTTAATATGTTTTTAATTAAATAATACGTAGTGTAAATAGTAAGAACATTTTAGATTAATAATATATTTAAATAGTATAGGCGGATATTTTGTAAAAAATAAATCTGTTTTTATAAATGTTTTTATGTCAATATTGTTCTTTTGCCTCCCCGCCAATGGTAATTCCCTATTGGGATGTTGCAGTGGAAACATTGCTTTGTGGTAGGCTTTCTTCGTCTGGAGAATCACAGTGAGGAGGGTTCCATGAGAGCAGGGCCACTGGTGTATATCCAGCACATACCTTTGAGTTTCCCCAAGAATCCCTTGTTAGGAAATACATTTTTTAATCTACTTGTCTATTCTGCTTTCTCATGGCCTTACTTTCAGTCCTGCAACTCGGCCATATCAGGATCTTCTCACTCTTCTATATACATATACACTCACACATATACACACAAAACACTAACACATATACACACACGTTTTTTAGCAGCATTTGGCCAATAATCATGAGCGGTTACATGTCTGTATTGTAGGCCCAGCCCCAGCTGTCAGGTATACATTGCAGTCTCTCTGTTATGTGGGTGGGGCTTGCGGATTGCATGGGGCAGTGAAGTGGCACACTTAGGATTAGAGATTGAGGCATGAGGGGTAGTATCCAACTTTTACCCTCCCAATTTCCCCATCACAGTGAAATGCTTAGAACCAAGTGACTTATATTTCGTAAAGGTGGGGCTGTTTCTAGGGCTACGAAATAGTAGGCATCATTAAATAGTTGTAACCAGATATTATGAATAGAATTCTGTTGTGATTGTACCATATAATGAAACTGCTATTAGTAGGAAATATTTATTATTTATTTGAATGCTTTTACATAAACTAAGGCATACCCTATGACTGCTGTAGCTTGTTATATGACGTATTTATGTTACAAATGTATATGAACATGTGAACAAAATGGTGCACTGAACAAGGAAACATATTGGAAGTATTTTGCATTCACAGGGAAGTTAATGCACATCACATTTTTAAGTTTAGGGATTATAGTTGTTTTTTTCGTATTGGGAGACTCCATGAAGATAACGCTTGAACATTAACTCTTCAGATCATTTATGAATGTCTGAAAAGATGAGATATTTACATTGATGGGGAGTGTTACTATCTTTTGTTTCTTGAACCCAGAAGGCTGCAGGAGCAACTTGTTAGAAATTGGCTGCTCTCCCAAGGGGATACGTTTGTCTGCTCTAATGTAACGTAATCTTTTAAAGCACACTATCACCCCACGGGTATCCTGGTACTGAGGTTACATTAGCTCCCCTATTTGCATGTATTACCATGAGGATGACTGTTCTGCATTACATCCTTGGTAAGAGCCAGGTTTTAAGCTTCTTCCTAAAGTGTAGGGAATCTTCTATTTGCTCGTAGACTTCTTGTAGGAGCTTACCAGACAAATCTTTCCTGCTGTGGTCCGGCCATAGTCCAAGCAGATCCTTAAAAACGATAAATAGTGATTAAACTGTATTCTCTGTGGTATTGGAAGCCAGTGGAGCTCTTTGAGGTACACAGAGACAGAGGATCTGCGTGGCTTCTTTAGGGCTAGCATTGCAGCTATCGTCTGAATTCTTTGAAGTTTCATGATCAGAAAGTTAGGGGCACCCAGTATCAAAGCATTACAATAGTCCAGTCGACTCAGAATGACACTTCTCACCACGAGTGCCCTGGCTGTCATTAATAGCATAGAGAGTATTTTACGCAGTGCTCTAATAAGGGATAAGCATATTCCAACCGTTTTGTTTACGTTGGTTTCTAGACTCAGCATATCGTCAAAGACTACGCCCAGGTTGCGCACTGCCTCGGAGGGTGGGTGGGGCTTATCCGAAGGGGTAGGCCAAAAGTTAGACGGAAGCGGAAGAGGAACTTCTTGGCCATGCTGTACAGGATTTCTGTTTTTTCCACCTTGAACTGCAGGGAATTGTAAGGACTCTGTAAGTGGTTTCCTCAGGAGTGCCAGGAGCCGATGAGAGCCCCAACCCGTCCCCCCTACACCGCCTGTGTCTATCAAACACTAGACCACAAGGGTGATATGGAGGGAAAGGAGGGAACAAAACAAGAAAAGTAGGGGGAGACAAAACACTGGACTCTTCGGACACTGCTCTCTTCTGCTTCTGTGTGAAGTCGAAGCTACAAGGAAGAATGGGTTAATACAACAACAGTCACCCCACCGTTCCCCAATATCAATATATGAACCTCTCTTTACCTGAGAGCACCAGAGTGAGTCAATCAATGTATATAGGAACCCGTCGGGAAACTCAAGTGTAAACATGGAATGAGGGACATCAATGTTGCCTGGATTTAAGGGATGTAAGATATGATCTCTGGTAAAGACCTTGGAACATACCACTACACTGGTCAGAATACTTCTTACCTAACTAGAACATCTTTGGGCAAAGATCTGGTAGTGTATAAAATGTCAGGATCCCCTCAGTAGTAACCTGAAGAGTCAAAAATGACATACATCAGCACTAGAACTACACAATAAGAACACAATGTAAATAAAGTGCGCTACAAGCGCTTTACCGGTTCCTCCTCTTCTCAGTACTGTGATGAATGCCAGAATCCGGGAAGTCCAGGATACGAACAGTAAAATAGGGAAAAAAAGGAAAAGAAGGGAACTCACTTGGCGGACCACAATGCCCACAATGCCCTGCACACTCCTCACCCCTGCCTCCGCAAATACCGGCCGTTCGGCGGGACCATAGTCCGGCCCAACGACGAGTCCGCAAGATACAGGGTGAAGAATCCAACAGTGACACCGGGGAAATGACAGCCGGCTCAAAGCGAGGGGACAATTTAAGTAGCAAAGCCCAAGTTAAACAAAAAGACACTAGGACTTGCTATAAAGTGCCTAGATATCCCAATACGCACCAATTGAGAAGCGCAATGCCTGATGACTCTCGGCGTGTGGATCATCCAGGCACAAATAAGCAACAAGATCAAATCAAGAACAGAGTCTTAAGTACGACCGGGAGCGGTATGTTCATGAATACCAACGCTCCAGTGACAAGATCAAAGTAGACAGCAAATACGGCAATAAAGAGCCGAGCACCAAATCAAAGAACAAACGCCCTAACCGGGGCGATAGCGGGAAATCGGAAGTGGCCAGCGGAAGCAGCAACTCAAGAGAGAAGAACTAGAACGCGAAGCGCTGAGTGCCTGGATTCACGAGCTTATGTTCCGGCTCGAACCCCTCGCGCATGCGCAATGCTGCGCGGCCATGTTTGAATGGTTTCATTATCGGAAGTTCGTCCGTACCATCCTCGGAGACTAGGCAGGCATGACAGTACACCCCTCCTAAGGATCCCCCCACAGGTTTAGGCTTCTGGGGATGTTGTCTGTGAAACCTCTTCACTAGATTCGGCGAGTGTACCTGACAAGCTGGTTCCCAAGTTCTGTCTTCTACCCCATACCCCTTCCAATGTATGAGATACTGCAATCTTTTCTTGACTCGTCTGGAATCTACGATGGCCTCCACCTCATATTCTAAACCATCATCTACTATCAAGGGAGGAGGAGAGGATGGCAAAACGGTACCAGCAGCAACAGGCTTCAGTAGGGACACATGGAACACAGGATGAATTCTCATCGTCTGTGGCAGAGCAAGTTTCATAGCCACTGGATTTATAACCTTCGTGATCTTATAGGGCCCAATAAATCTAGGCTTAAACTTACAAGACCCTCTCAAACTGATGTGTTTAGTGGACAACCAAACCTCATCCCCTTCTGTGTAAGAGGGTTCCTGCAGTCTGTGGCCCTCCACCCCCTTCTTGTACCCTCTTTTGGCCTGCTCCAAATTATCCTGTGCAAGTTTATGATTACGTTGGAGGTCTAGTACTAACTCACTAGCTGCAGGAGTTGTGCATGGTGTGGAAGAACCAGGGAGGATCCGAGGGTGGTAACCATATGTACAAAAGAAGGGTGAAAAATCGGTGGATGCGTGGTGACTGTTATTATATGCCATTTCGGCCAACCAAACCAACTCATCCCATTCTGTTAATGACTGTAAAGCCTGACATCTGATATACTGCTCCAAACATTGATTCACTCTCTCTGTCTGTCCATCGGTTTGTGGGTGATGGCTAGAAGAGAGACGTACATCAACGGACAGAAGAGTACATATACCCCTCCAAAATCTAGACACAAATTGAGAACCTCTGTCTGATATCAAAACCGAAGGCAGACCATGGAATCTAACTATCTGTTTCAAAAACACAGAGGTCAGAGTCTTAGCTGTAGGCAGACCAGATAAAGGTATGAAATGGGCTAATTTGGTAAAAGTATCCACCACCACTAGCACTGTATTGTTCCCTTTGGTTGTGACAGGTAACTCAACTATGAAGTCCAAGGACACTGTGTGCCAAGGTCCTGGAGGAGTAGGTAAAGGTTGCAATAATCCCACAGGATTCGTGTGTGAGACCTTGCTTTGAGCACAGATGTGACAGGTCTGAATATATCTTTCCACATCTTTTCTCATTCCAGGCCACCAAAAAGACCTCCGCAGTAATTCTAAAGTCTTTTTGTAACCAGGATGTCCAGCTAGAGAATGCGAATGACACCATATGAGAGCTTGGTCTTGCAATTCTGTAGAGGGAAGGACTAACCCACAATTCACATAGTAGTAATCTCCCACCTGTACTATATCATGAGATCTTTTTATGGGTTCCATCTTATCTGAGCTTTGTTCAAGACGTACTCTGTCAAGGAATTCATCTTCAGAACTGACCCCTCCTATGAATCTGTCTGGTGTGATAATGGGTGGTGTTTCTCTGGGTTCTTCATTGGTAATATACCCTAGACGAGATAAAGCGTCAGCCTTCCCATTCTTTATTCCTGCGCGATACTTAATCACGAAATCGAATTCGCTAAAGAATTGAGTCCATCTAAGCTGACGCATAGACAATGTCCTGGCTGATTTCAGAAACTGTAAATTGCGATGATCAGTTAAAACTGTCACCGTGTGGTTGGCTCCTAGTAAATACTGTCTCCATTCTTCAAAAGCCTTCTTAATGGCCAACAATTCTTTGTCCCCTGTACAGTAATTCATTTCGGCCGGATGAAGCTTACGTGAGAAATAAGCGACTGGGTGGCTTATTCCTGTTTCAGGGTCTGGTTGTGAAAGAATACCCCCTACTGCCTTATCCGAGGCATCTGTCTCTACCAAAAATGGGATAGCTTGATCAGGATGACGTAAGATAGGAGCTTTTGTAAAAGCCTCCTTCAACGCAATAAAGGCGTTGTCAGCGACAGGGGTCCATTGAAAAGGAACGTCTTTCTTCAGTAATGAGGTGATAGGCACTACCACCTTTGAAAAACCGTCGATAAAACGATGATAAAAATTAGCAAAGCCCAATAAGCTCTGTACTTCCTTAATGCAGCGGGGAGTGGGCCATTGGTAAATGGCTTCCACTTTCTGGGGATCCATCCGGAGGCCAGAGGAAGATACAATGAATCCTAAAAAGGCAACCTCAGAAACATGAAAAAAGCATTTTTCCAGTTACCAAAATAGACTGTTCGCCTGCAGTCTCTCCAACACTTTTCTCACATGATCCTTGTGTTCCTTCATAGAGGAGGAAAAAATCAGTAGATCGTCAATGTAGGCGATAACAAATTCATCTATCAAATCCCGTAATACCTCGTTGATAAAGAATTGAAACGCTGCAGGGGCGTTACAGAGTCCAAACGGCATCACTAAATACTCATACAGACCGAACTTAGTCTTCCACTCGTCCCCCTCCTTGACTCTCACCAGATGGTATGCTCCCCGGAGATCTAACTTAGTGAAAACGGTGGCGGTCTTTATTCTGTCAAGGAGGGCTGAAATCAAGGGGAGTGGGTATCTGTTCTTTATAGTGATGTCGTTTAGGGATCTGTAATCTATACAACACCTCAAGCCACCCTCTCGCTTCGGAATAAAAAAGAGTGATGAGGACGCAGGAGAACGGGAGGGACGTATAAATCCTTGTTTAAGCATGTTGTCTAAATAGTCCCGCAGATATACATTTTCCTTCTCAGTGAGAGAATACACCCTGCTACATGGAATTTTCGCCCCTGCTTGAAGATCAATGCGGCAATCGTATTGCCTATGTGGGGGGAGACTGGTTGCTTGCACTTCATCGAACACAACGTGAAGATCTGCGTACTCTGTGGGTAAATCAGTTGAATTGGTAAAAGCAATTTGATTGCCTTTCTCACTCAAAGACACGTGTTCTTTACATGTGTCACTGTTAAACTCTAATGTGCCAGTACCCCAATCCACCCTTGGGTTATGTGACCTTAACCATGGTAACCCTAATAGGACAGGAAACTGAGGGGATTTGATTAAATCAAAGGATAGATTCTCTTGATGTCCTTGTTCTAGGGTAAGGTGTAAGGGAATTGTCTGATGAGTGATAGGCCCTGATTTCAACACACTACCATCGATAGTGGTGACATCTTCCCATGTGTCTTTCTCCTTTGCCTCTATGGCATGGAGGCTGGCCCAATCAGTATCCATGAAGTTTCCGAATCCAGCATGATAAGTACTTCAAGAGATCTATCATAACAAAAAAGAGTAGCAGAAATATAAAAATGACTGGGTGTGATAGAAGAGGTATCGATAGATGAGACTATTAGACCTGAGTTACCCGACACCTTAGCCTCTCCAGGGGCCGGGCTTGTTAGTTTTCCGACTTCCTGATTTGGGAAGGTTTCACGGGGCAATTCCTTAGGAAATGTCCGGATTTACCACAATAGAGACATAACTTATTGTCCCTCCGCCTTTGTCTTTCTTCCTGACTTAGGGGACCTTTCACTGACCCAATCTGCATAGGCTCTACTTCTTCTGATGTTTTCTCGGTTTCTGCCTTTCTATGAAACACATAAGGTTTGAAATCAGAACGCCCCTTCTCCCTTCTACGTTCTTGTAGTCTGTGATCTAATTTAACTACCAAACTTATCAGTTCAGGGCAATTGTCAGGAGGCTCCACTACATGGGATAAGGCGTCTTTTAATTCATCCCTTAATCCCTTGTAGAACAGGGCACTGCGTTTACTTTCAGGCCAATCTGCCTCTGCCACTAGTCTCTGAAATGTGGTGATATACGCCGAAAGTTCTTTGGTACCTTGTTTGAGCGACAACAGTTCTGTGTCTGCAGAATGTGTAAACGTATGTTTATCAAATATCTTTTGTAATTCCCTTTTAAAAGACCCATAATCGTGTAATAGGGGATCATTCCTCTCTATAAATGGGATAGCCCAGTCCGCTGCTGAACCCCCCAAATAGGAGATAACAAAGGCTACCTTAGACTGGTCTGTTGGGAAACAACTAGCTTTGCACATAAAGTGCAACTGACATTGGCTTATAAAGGTGGAAAGCTTAGACGTGCCACCCGAAAATCTTTCAGGAGGGGCTAATGGGACTGACTGAGGTGTGGTAACGTGTACCACTGGGGCCACATTGCTGGATCCTCCTGCGTCTAAACTAGGCTGTCTCTCTCTCTGTATGTTGTTTACCCTTTGGGACAATGCTTCCGTTTCCAACTGGAGGCTGCCCAACATATGGGCCAAATCCTCCATGGTAACCTGGGTCTTGGCACTCGGGTGGAAAAAGCAACTAGGGCTTCGCGTTCTGTAAGGACTCTGTAAGTGGTTTCCTCAGGAGTGCCAGGAGCCGATGAGAGCCCCAACCCGTCCCCCCTACACCGCCTGTGTCTATCAAACACTAGACCACAAGGGTGATATGGAGGGAAAGGAGGGAACAAAACAAGGAAAGTAGGGGGAGACAAAACACTGGACTCATCGGACACTGCTCTCTTCTGCTTCTGTCTGAAGTCGAAGCTACAAGGAAGAATGGGTTAATACAACAACAGTCACCCCACCGTTCCCCAATATCAATATATTAACCTCTCTTTACCTGAGAGCACCAGAGTGAGTCAATCAATGTACATAGGAACCCGTCTGGAAACTCAAGTGTAATCATGGAATGAGGGACATCAATGTTGCCTGGATTTAAGGGATGTAAGATATGATCTCTGGTAAAGACCTTGGAACATACCACTACACTGGTCAGAATACTTCTTACCTAACTAGAACATCTTTGGGCAAAGATCTGGTAGTGTATAAAATGTCAGGATCCCCTCAGTAGTAACCTGAAGAGTCAAAAATGACATACATCAGCACTAGAACTACACAATAAGAACACAATGTAAATAGAGTGCGCTACAAGTGCTTTACCGGTTCCTCCTCTTCTCAGTACTGTGATGAATGCCAGAATCCGGGAAGTCCAGGATACGAACAGTAAAATGGGGAAAAAAAGGAAAAGAAGGGAACTCACTTGGCGGACCACAATGCCCACAATGCCCTGCACACTCCTCACCCCTGCCTCCGCAAATACCGGCCGTTCGGCGGGACCATAGTCCGGCCCAACGACGAGTCCGCAAGATACAGGGTGAAGAATCCAACAGTGACACCGGGGAAATGACAGCCGGCTCAAAGCGAGGGGACAATTTAAGTAGCAAAGCCCAAGTTAAACAAAAAGACACTAGGACTTGCTATAAAGTGCCTAGATATCCCAATACACACCAATTGAGAAGCGCAATGCCTGACGACTCTCGGCGTGTGGATCATGCAGGCACAAATAAGCAACAAGATCAAATCAAGAACGCTGAATGGGAATTCTGCTTAAAGAGTCGTAAGTACGACCGGGAGCGGTATGTTCATGAATACCAACGCTCCAGTGACAAGATCAAAGTAGACAGCAAATACGGCAATAAAGAGCCGAGCACCAAATCAAAGAACAAACGCCCTAACCGGGGCGATAGCGGGAAATCGGAAGTGGCCAGCGGAAGCAGCAACTCAAGAGAGAAGAACTAGAACGCGAAGCGCTGAGTGCCTGGATTCACGAGCTTATGTTCCGGCTCGAACCCCTCGCGCATGCGCAATGCTGCGCGGCCATCTTTGAATGGTTTCATTATCGGAAGTTCGTCCGAACCATCCTCGGAGACTAGGCAGGCATGACAGGAATTGTCCGTAAGCAATCTGGCAGTTTTTTGCATACATTCATGAAACCTATTGAGTGGTAAGCAATTTTGAAAAAACTTCTAACTTTGATGGAAAGCAAGTTCAAATTCAAGTTCAAATTCATGATGACTGATGTGGCTGTAGTGATGTGCTCAAAATGATTTACTCCTGTGATGAGTCTTGGTGTTGTATGCAGCGATATCTTCAGACGAGGTAGGTAATGTTTCAGAATACCTACAATCAGGACATTTCTATAGTTAAGTCTCAATGCAACTATTACCTGCACCACCATTCTGAAGTCAGCAGTGTGGAATAAGGGTGCTATTACCCCATCAAGAATTACAGATGGCACCACACTTTTTTGTTACAGTATTTATGTGATGCTGAAGGTTCAAATATTTATCAAGAATGAAAAATATATAATTATCGTTTTCAATGCATTCCAATTTGCAGTCACATATTACAGGTGATCCAAGCTAAGATAGGACTGGGATAGAGTCTGTGGTTGGGAGATAAGTAGAAACTCTGTGTTTAGAGGTGAAATGACATTCAGGATGAATGTCTAACATTTTGCCTGGTCCGGTCATGTCAATAGGGCTTGTGTGTAAAGCTGAGTATCATCTGCATAAAATTTATAATATATATTTGATTATTTCAGAAAAGCAGATAGGTACGCTATATAGATTAAAGAGATTTGGGAACAGGTTGACCTTTTAGGTCTGTCCTGTCTTAAGGGAGTGGGACATGTGAAAAATGAATTTAATGTGTTTATTAGTTGGAGCTGTTGTCAAGGAAAGATGTACACCAGTTTATACTCCATTATTTCTCTTATTGTGATCAGCATTGTGCTGTGGGTAATCATGTCAAATGCTGCTGTTGGTCAAGAAAGCTGAGAAGTTGAGTCACCCAGAAGGAGTAGAGCATTAATACCTATTGGAAGGATGACAATTTACGTACAAAATCTCACCCTTAATCTGGACTGGCGGTCATGGAAGAGCTCATTTTCAGCAGTGAATCAACGGAGTTGTGAGACATTGAGTATTTTCGATGTGAAAGGAAACAAAGGTTAGTTATTAGGCAGAAGTTGTTCAGCTTTGACACAATAAAAGTTTTCATAATATTCACGCCCACTTCCACCCAAGAAGAAATCAAATATTATATCTACGGTAGACAATTATGCATGATAACTACACCTGCATCCCTGTCAAAGTTGACTGTGTGCAGGACTATGAGAGCCATCCACAATCCTATTTTAGTATACTGCTGCTCCTAACTCCACTGATGAAATGCCATCTGCTTGGTTATTTACACTTTGTCAGTGCGACAGGACTAGGATGGGGATAAAAGCAGCAGAGAGATTGTGGGAAACCGAAAGGCAGGTGATCAAAATAGTGAAAATAGTGCACTGACTATAACTCAAAATAAAAATCCATCAAACCGTTTGTTTATTTTCACAGTTATGCCATCATTTGTTTTTTACTTCTACCGCCCTGCTTGTCTTTACTGCAGGAATTTAAGGGGCGCCTGCACTTTCACCTGTTTGATCTTTGATGGCGGTTAAAATGCATGCTTACTCGCGCCATGCTTTCATGACACTGCACATCCTGAACTGACACATGTGGAATGTCAACACCAAATTACTGCTCAGTTTATGTTTAGTGCTGTGTGGACAGAAATATACAATGCAATAATTTCCGCTTTCACAGAGTGAAGCCCTGAGAGACTGCTATAAATTTGCCTTTTTCGCGTGATGAGGATTAAAGGAATAGCTGTCGCTTTTTGCGTCACTTCTTTTTTTGATTCATGTACTGGAAAAGAGGGAAAGTTACCAAGTGCACAATTTACAAAGTATTAAAAAGTATCTTACCTCGGGTTTGCCGGTGCCAGTGACGTGTCAAAGGATGTGCGCCAAACCCACTTCCAGGTCCCACGTTTGTCATGGGTCTGGTCCACTCTTCCTTTCATTCTTCCTATGTTGATGAGAGAAGTACCATGGGGATAGTTATTAAATACAACTCTGAAATGCCTGGAGACAATTGTGTTTATGTTATAACACTGCAATGCAGCTGTAGAATCAGCATTAGTACTTGTATTTGCTTTCATAGGAAACCCTGGTTTATTTTACTTCTTTGAAAGTGCCTTTCCCATTTGCGAGCTGACGATTAAAAAAGTATAACTCTGTCCTCCATCCCCAAACCCCCGCCCCTTTCACAATCCACACGTCTCTCAAGCCTGTTTCCTCAGCTCCGTTCGCCTTGCGTCGTCAGGGCTTCGAGAGACCCCCTTGCGTATTAGGAGGGCTACCCTATTATCCAGTTAAATGCGTCTGTGCAGATGCATAACTTGGCGTTGACCACCTCTGTCCCTCCCCTTCTGACTGCGAGCTCCACGTCTCTCGCCGCCCCTTCCCCCAGCAGGGAGAAGTCATTACTCGAAGATATCGGCTTACCAGTTGTCTCGCGAACAGTGGTCGCGCGCACAGCTCCTGGTAGCACCCGTGAGGCGGCGCGCTAGCGACCCGGCAGCTCTCTAGCGCAGAGCGCGCCAGGGCTGCTCCACTGCACCGAGGCATAGCCGCATCTGCTAACTCTTAGCACTTGGCAGAAAGATTTCCCCTCCCGGGCAGGTTGACATTCGACGGGGTAATGATGTCTGTCAGGTACCTGGTCTTCCCTTTGCTGTGCTTTCACACCGCAGTCTTGTCAAGACCTGGCGGCGAGGTAAGCAGCGTCTCCAGTCATGTGAAAAATGCATTGTATGTCTTGGTATCTCTTGCTTCGTTGTGGAGATTGCGCCCATTGCCCCCAAATGCAACAAAACGTCCATATGCGATTCAGGTAACAGTTGCAGTTGCAATTATACAGATTGAAAGTTGACACGTGCCTTTCAGAAGTGTGGAGACTGTACTTTTCCTGCAATAGCTGTAACTATTGAACTATACTACTTTCTTGCAAACTATATGCACATGAAAGTTTGAGATTACTTTTTTTCTTGTTGCATAATGTGTTTGTAGAATTGTAAAGCCATACGTTGAGTGCAGATAGCGAGTAGTGTTGCTATTCACAAAAAAGAGTTTGCACCTGTGTGCTTTTATCTATATGCAACACATTTAGTTAGCCATTGTTAAATTCAGGTCTCTTCCTTGTAGGTGGATATACATTGCGATATTCCTTTCACACGTTACCTTTTCTGATCTTTTTTGCAGAATGCAGGTATCTTGAGTTGGGTTTTTAAATGCTATCATTTCATAGAGTAATTTAAGATTTGACATTGAATCTGCTCGTTGTCCCAACTAAATAAAGTGGTAACTTGTTCAGAGCTGTGAGATGATTGCAGACCTGATGGCTGCTGCAGTCGAAAATAAGATGCCTTTAAGGTAGAGTGGGGGCATGAAAAGATAACGTCACATTTCAGATGTACTCTCAGGAGAGTGATACTATGCACTTTACCTGACAGCCTTGTTTGTTCAGTAAGCAGAGAGCAGAGAGTGATTACAAGTGTGACTGTCCATGAGTGAGAAGTGAGTTGACCCTCCTACACTGCATGAATGAGTGTAAGTGTATCTGTGTGTCTGAGCGCACATCTGTCCTGTCTCAGGAATAGTGTATATGAAGGCATCTCTGTACCTGTTTATGTATCGCAGTGGGAAGAGGCGTGTCAAATGTACTCGTCCAGTTTGTGTGTTTGTGTGCACAAACAACTGTGTCCGTTATCCTGCCAGAACTGAAATCCAGTCAATGTGTGTTTATAATGTGAACCGTTTATATGGATTCTTTAAAATTCACCACTGCATTTTGTTGAGAGTCCTATGAACTGCTCGCTTGCATCGTACAACATACAGTATACCCCATAAACCCCACACATAATGCAAAACAGCAGCTTTCCAGGTTGTTTAATGTCCTGGTTTTATTCGAACTATTCTGGATGTGCTATTGAATGTTTGTTGAGGCTAGATGGTGTTATTGCACTCCCACTCCTCAGAACCTACGATACATTTTAATGTTAGTCTAATTTATTTTTCAGTTAGAGATGTTTTATCATTATGATGGTGCAGTACATAGCTCATTACCCCCGAGCACAGCGTTGTTAATTGTGCAGCTCCGTTTGCTCACAGTGTTGGACACAATGGTATTCAAGTCTGTTACCTAGTGCAAAGAGTGCATGTCTGGAAGGCATTCACTCATCCTTGAGTAATATTAGAATAGCAATTATTGGGTTCAGTTGATGGCAAGGTAAAATGGTTATTTAACTGTTTAAGCACATGATTTAAGAAAAAACCATGCTGTTACAAAGTAGAGAACAAGATCTAATAATCAGCAAAGTGATTTTAAAACTGGCCTTTTGCCTTATATTCAGATAGAGGTTAATGCGGAAATTGCCCTCTTGTCATACATATTTTTGTCATTTTTTATGTCTGGTCTGGAGGCTTCTTTAACTGTTTCGTCAATGATATGTAAATAAAAACATGTTGTGTGTACCTACACCTGCCTACTAGAAAGCACCTGTACTGTTGTATTAAAATTATTTGTGATGGTATGTTTTTTAATGAAATACATTTTAATTGCCAAGATATGGCAGTGACGTTTAGGTGGAACGTGTTCTTTATTTTTTTCTTTATTTTTATAGCATTTCCTTACAATAAAAATAATAAAAAGTTTATGATCACACCAATTTTCTAAGCCCATCAGTTTTCTTACCCAAAGCTTGTTTTGACTGCTGATGATTTAGTTTGTTAGATGTACATGTTATCAAAATATGGCGAACAAGCACTGACAAAGCCAATAGGTGTGGCATTGGGCACCACACTCTTGCTTTTGTCAATACGTGTTTTGTTTTATCATGGTTTATGCAACATTTTTAAAAGCTCTCTGGCCGTCATCAATAATAAAATAATAAAACATTGGCAACAGGCATAAATCCTTTTTGGTCTCAAAACACATACATTGCCTTAGAAGTCCTAGGCACTTTTATTATTTATTTATTTATTTATTTAGTATAAAGTTTTGTATAGCGCGAACAAGACCCGTGGGTATCAGAGCGCTTCACAGTATGAGGTCGGTTAAGATTCACATACGTAGTAACACTTTTAAAGTCAATCAGAATATGAGGTAGATACTTGTTCGAGATACTGATGTAGATCCTTATATGACATTAGGGGTAGGGCGTATATATAAAATACATAGCATGAACGTTTACATCAAGAGTTAGATTAGAGGGTAGGATATATAGCATATGGTTCACTCGTGGAATACCTATGAGGTAGGTAGTTATAAGGCATTCCGGAGGTAGATTAGGTAAAAGTGCAAATACATCTTAGCAGGATGTAATAGGAAGGATACAAAATATGCGTATAAGTATTCACAAGAGGTAATAGTAAGGATACAATTAGGTCTCAGGAGAGACTCCTGACCCGAATCAGTGTTCCGCATTATCTTTGATCAATTCAGCATCTTTCCCTTATAGTTATGTTGATGCTAAGAAATAGGACAACAATAGTTCCAATCAGTGATCATCAGTCTTCACTACGTAAGGTATTTACTCATCAAAATGCTTTTCACTTCCCTCTTAAATGTTCCTGTGTTCTGAATCTTCCTAATGTTTGGAGGTAGTGAGTTCCAGATTCTGGGGCTGCTCCTGAGAATGCTCGATCGTAGGTTTTTTTCTTCCGGAAAAAGGCTGGTCGCAGCAGCAGCTCCTTGGCACTCCTGGCTGGTCTCTTTCCCCCAGATATCTCAATTTTCCCTGCTAGGTATCTGGGTGTGTTGTAGTGGAGCGCTTTATGGGTGATACATGCTATTTTTAGTTGAATTCTGGCTTCCTATGGTAGCCAATTTAATGCTTTCAGGTGAGGAGAGATATGATCAAATTTCCTCGATCCAGTAATAAGTCTTGCCGCTGCGTTGAAACATGCTTTTATTTATTTATTTATTTATTTTTAAAGTTTTATATAGCGCGAACAAGATCTTTGCAGATATCAGAGCGCTTTACAGAAACAGTAGGTAGGATAAACAAGACTCTTAAATCAATATGAGATTCCGTAGACAGTGAGATGCAAAAATAGGGTATCAATCATACAAGAGTATACAGAGTAATAACAATCAAGAAACAATAATATGCAGTACAATGTCTAAACGGATAAGATTATAGCACCCCAGAGGGTGAGTAAACACAATGTTGAAAGCAAAGTAGTAGTCAGTAGTGGGTGCGTTGCAGGTTATTGAGGCACTCAAGTCCTAGTGTACAACCCAATAAACAAGTTGGAAATCAATAGTATAGCATCCGTGCAATGAATTAGCGGAGCTGTGGACATTTTTGGTAGACCGGCTAAGGTGGAGCACCCATATTCAATCCTTGAAACAACAAGTGATTGGACTGCCAGTTTAAGATCCGCCTCTGATATGTATGGTTTCAGTTTCCTTAAGTAGTTCAGGTGGAAACGCGCATTTCTAGCCATTGACTTAATGTGGGTTTGCATGTTGAGGTTCTCATCTAAGGTGATTCCTAGCGATTTCGCCGAGTTGACTAGGGTTGGGGTGCAGTTTAGCGCAGTCACCAGCTTGGTCCATTCCTTCATTTCCGTGTGGTTTCTTGGAGGTGCGATTAATAGGAACTCAGTTTTGTTAGCATTTAGCTTCAGATGATTCGTTGTTAGCCATTCCAATGTCATTTTTAATGTCTCATTCATTCGTTCAACGTCTTCCATGGACACGATCTTTATGTATATTTGCGTGTCATCCACGTACATGTGGTAGGTTATCTATGAGTTACGGAGAATTTCTGTAAGAGGTTCAACATACAGGTTGAATAGATCTGGGGATAAAGTCGATCCTTGAGGGACTCCAATTGAGTTAGGGCATGATGGTGAGAGTGCTTGGTTGACCAGGAATCTCTGTGTTCTGTTTTGTAGGAATGATTCGAACCACTTCAACACATTTCCAGATATTCCCATCCTCTCTTGCAGCCTGGTCAGTAATGCTTCATGGTTTACCGTGTCAAACGCGGAAGATAAGTCCAGGAGAATCAGTAGGCATGCTTGGTTTTGATCTAGTGCATGTAGGGCTTTTAATAGAACTACTTTGTGGGTAGATATGCTCCTTGTGAAAGAGCAGAATGTGGTCACTCATAGTGAAGTTAACCAGTGGCTGAAGAAGGCTGAGCAATTGCCTCATTGTTTATGCTGTGGTGCTAGGAACAACATTGGAAGAACGCAAAAACAAACAAATTGCCAAATAAGGCACCTACAAGGAGGACACTTAGATCCACTTCCTCCAACCTCCTTAAAATACCTGATTTTAAACTTAAAACAAGGGGAGGGAAGTCGGCGACTGTGTTAGGGGGAAAGGCTTGGTATTTCATGACAACCAAATAAATATCAATAGAATCTGAAGAACAGTTCAGGAAGGCCCTAAAGACATGGATATGGAATAGCTGATGAATCATGTCTCGCACTCATCCAGATCCCAATCGTAATCTATATCTGCAGTAGCATGTTATATGGTAGCACCAGGAGGCTCCTTTGAGAGCGGGAGTTTGCGCTTTATAAAAGGTTCATTTCATCTGTATATTGTGCATATAAGTTTGGCAAAATCAATAGGTCTTGCCTATTGCCAGACCTGAAAGTTTCAGAATGGTATAACCTACGTGTGTTAATATGAGGAGAATGTTGTAATGAATTAAAGAGTTCTATTCAATGCTTTGTTTATTTTTTGGTATTATTTGAGATATTTGGTAAGTCAAAAGTAGGCCCCAGAGAGCAGAGGAGTACTGTACATTACGGTGGAATAAAGCATCGTGGAAAGTGCAATATAATTGCAACAAGAATGCACAATTCAGAAAGGTTTAAAATTCATCAATACAGAATGATAGATGTGAAGAATTTACCTGGGTTACATGCTTTGCCAAGGTTGCCTGAGTTTCTCTTCAATTATTTGGCACTTTGTGGCCTCAGATTTGTTAAAGCATAGGTTTGGTTAATGTTCAAGTATTGTGGCATTGGCAGAGAGTTTATTTTTTTAAACAGGTATTTACATTTATTTTAGTGTGGCCGTCCTCGGTATTTTACATTGCATGCTGTGACTGTGCCCATAGGACCCACATAAATGTCTCAGGTCTGTATTTTCAACACTTTACATAGAATATGGCATACTAATAGAAACCAATGCAACAGTGAACAAAATATCACATTACCAAGTAATATAGTGGGTGTACATTACACTAAGAACAATTGCATTTCATTAAAGTGTCTACTCTTTGATTCGTTCTCACAATTTAGTTCAGCATCATGACCTGATGAATTTATAACAATCTTCGGATCAAGACTTAAGTAGGTTGGGTTCTTAAATAAGACATTCCTGTGGTTATTTATATGCCAAACAAAAATGTTGAATTTGATATGAAATCAATGAATAAAAAATGTCTTAGTACTGGAGAGATGTGATCATATTTTTGTATTCTGGTATAGTCTAGCCATGGTATGGGGATCCGTTTTTAGTGATGGCTGTGGTATTCTTCAAAAATGACAATTTTAAAGTTGAGCTAAAAATGACAAGGAATCAGGTGTCAGCTCACTGATGGGTGGTGGAGCATAAGTGTTTTATTTCTTTAAAGGGAGATTTGGCTATTTGCTTATATGTGGACTGGGCAAAGAGATAAAGGTGAGTGAAAATACAGAGATTTTACAGAGGGACAGCTGATAAGAGACCATCAATATATTCTTTCATTGGAGCTTTGCCTGGCAGCAGCAAAAGAAACTGATTATGATGATTTTCTTTTAGCTAAACATATGTACTCTCCATATTGATAGCATATTGATAGCAAGAGACAATATGCCCTTCAAATACAAAACACAACTGAAGATGCTAATTGAAAAAAAGTGGGCTAGCATTGAACCCTGATAAAAACCATGACATCAGAGTTCTTTCTGATGTTACCTTTCTAATCATTACCAACTGATGATTTGATAGAATGCAATCCATTACATTAGTTTATCCTTGAAAGCACATGCAGTGCTCAAGGATTAAGATTGGTCAGTGTTTATCAATTGGGTCAAATATTGTTGAGAGGTAAAGATGACAAAGGACACAGTAATGTCTTTCATTAAGAATATCATCCATGTCATCCCAAATTGTCACAGTAGCTATTTCAATCAGGAACCACATGTAGAAGTCAGACTGTTAGTCCACTAGAAGATTTTGCAAGTTGATATAGAAATATATGACGTGTTTCAATGTGTGAAGGGCTGCTGGATAATTATAGATCACCAAATGAGTTGCAGATGAAAATATACATCTTTAATGATCCATGTTAGACTTGTCAGCCTTAGGGTGGTATCCTCCAAACCTTTTGCCTTCCTCCTCCATTTTTTGCTGATCTCGTTTTTAGTGGCCTCAGGACTCTGCACACTTTACCCCGGTAACAAGTGCTAAGGTGCATGTGCTCCCTCCTTAAAACATGGCAACGATGGCTTGTCTGTAATTGGTATATTTTATTTACTTGTAAGTCCCAAGTTATTGGCACTACATATGCCATGGGCCTGTAAATTAAATGGCAATAGTGCTCCTGCAGCACTAATGTTGGCAACCTCTTAAGTTGCGCTTTAAAAATTGCCTCATGTCTGCCATTGCAGAATGTGAGTGTGCAGCTTTAAACCACCATTTCAACCTGGCAAAGTAAGCATTTTGCCAGGCCCAAATCTTCTTTTCAATACATATAACTCAGCCCTAGAGTACCTGAATAGCCAAGAGGGCAGGGTGCAATATGCTAAAAAAGGTGGATATCTACTTTTAAGTTTTACATGTCCGGGTAGTGTAAAACTCTTAAATCTGTTTTTCACTATTGCAAGCCTTCCTATCCCATAAGATAACATTTGAGTTACCTTATTTTCTTTTTTATAAGTGTAATTTCTAAATGGGAACACGTAACCAATTCATGTTTGGTGTCTCTGGAATCCTAATTTAATATCCTAACTTTTAGGGAAGTCGGATTTTAAATAACAACTCTGAATATCCTCCTTTTAGAAAGGATGCATTTTCTTGCCTTAGCCATGTAGGGCCTGTAGCTAATCTCTGGTCATATGACTGGGTGGAGCTGACAGATGGGCTTTCTGTATTCCTCCTGGATAGTCACACACAACCTAGAAAATCTGGCTGTGTTCTGTTTGTTGTTGTAAGTGGATGATGAAGTACTTACTCCTTCTGAAGCTCTGTTCTAATGCGTTTTTAGGCTGAACGATTCTGGATAAGTTAGTGTCAATTCACTGAACTTGACAACATTAAAAATACGATTCTGCTCATTAGGGAAACATCAGCAATTGAACGAGATGATCTCCAGTTATGAGCAATGGTAAACCGGTGATAAATTGAATCACCATTGCATCAGGGCATACCTCATGCAAATTGATACCCAGTCATCACCTTTAACTGCTCCAAACTAGTTTAAAAGAGTCAATAGGTGCTATTGTAAAAGTAGCAAGACTTAAACCACCCTTTTGCTGAGACTATTTTTTATGTATTATGTGAGGGCACAAACTGGTCTCGCTGCAAACTATGGGGATTACCAGTTAATCTCCATATTTTCTGGGGACATGTTGACGTGCCACAGGTTCACTTTCATGGTACTCATGCAAAAAGGATCCCTTCCATCAAGGTGGCAGAGCACGCCCTCATGCCCTTCCCCCCCAGGACAAGCCAAGAAATTTCAGCATCTTGTTCAGGTAATCACCAGGCAAAAATGGCAGGGTAATCTATAGAAAACACTATTCAGGCTTCACCACCGCTTTATCACATGATTTGTATAACATGGCAATAATACGATGTTCACTATATCAACGTACCCACTATAACCCAAGGTAAGTATACTAAGTGAAGATAATAGTTAATAGGATTAGGTAGATGTTGTAAAGGAAAAATAATATAAACATATTGACAATGAGGATGTATCAGTAAGTGATATACTTAAATTGTATGTGAATATTTTTGACCTAGGTTTAGCATCATGGACCTGGTCTTCTGCTTGTCTCTTTACTACTTGGTGTCATATTGGTGTGTGGTCCAGAGGACCTCTTACATGCTAGCCATGACAATAAGATCCCTCCTCTATCAGGGGAACATGAAATACCTTCCTCCTCGGCCTGGCAGAGTGCATTCTGGCTCAGGTAATCAACAGGCATAGTTGTCAGGGTGAACTATAGAAAAGGTGCCTCAGCTGTTATTATCAAGCAGCCAGGCAGAGAAGAATTTCTTACCATAGTCCCTCACTATTCAGGCATTAGCTGCAGTCTAGAAAAAATGGCCTCTGCCTTGATGAGCAATGTATTTTATGCAATAAATCTTACAGAGTGGCTCAATTTGTTAAGCACTCTTTACTGATGTTTAATTTGGCTGAGTTTCTGTGTCTGAATGGATCTATGATTTAATATTGGCACCACAAACATCGATCTACACAAATATCGATTTATAAATATGGATGCCAAAAATATTTTCTCCCTATACTTATGTAAAGGGAAGTACAATAATATCGAAAAAATATGTCGTTTTTTTCACTATTATCATTTAAATATATGCAAACATATCGTTTTTAATACATATATAGTTACACATACTAAATATTAACTATTTTAACATGTAACAATATAATGTAAATGACATTTTTTAATAATATTTCAACCTGTATTTAAATATACACTTATCTAACCAAACACACATACATATGTATATGTATATGTTCATGTACATATGTATAATGCAAATCTATTAATAACATTCATTTATTTTATATCATGATTTTCTAATAATTTTTTTATGTATTAATATAGCAAGCATATATATATATATATATATAGATAGATAGACAGCTATCTATATCTATAACTATATATATATACATATAAATATATATAATATATATGTATTTATATGCATATATATATACGCATATATATGTGTATGCTAAAAAAATAAAACTATTAAGAAATAAACTTCAAAAAGTAGAAAAAAATACCAAATTAGTCAAATATAAAAAAGTAACTATTCCTACTCCAGTCTGTTCAGCAGTAGGGGAAGTGTTGGACACCAGGCGTAGAATGTACTATTCCCACTCCAGTCTGTGCAACAGTAAGGAAAGGAAAGCGTTGGACACCGTAGGGGTAACATTTACTATTCCCACTCCATTCTGTGCAACAGTAGGCAAAGGGTTGGACACAGAAGGGGTAACATTTTATATTTACACTACAGTCTTTGCAACTGTAGAGAAACTGGTGACCTCTGGAGGGATAACAATTACTATTTCCACTACAGTCTGTGCAACAGTAGGGAAAGTTTTGGACTCCAGAGTGGTAAACTTTACTATTCCCACTCCAGTCTGTGCACCAGTTGGGAAAGTAGTCCATTTCAAACACATAACATATTTTAATAACTCTATTAATTGGAAAAAATATAAACCTCAATATAAACATTGTATATAATCATATATATATATACATGTAGATTTAAAAAAAAAACAATTTACATATTTATAATTTTTTTAAAATAATTAATATCACATAAATGGTTTTATTAATTGATAATTTCATTAAATTCCCGGATTATATGCCCACATACCTAGCAGCCCACACTTAAACTAAAAACATATGACACCATTAACATATTAGGTAATCAATAAATTAATCATTAATAATAAAATTATTCATTTTTAGTTAATTATTACTTATATAACTTCCCATCTTATTCCCCTACAAACACAACACATAAATAATATAAATAACATACAAAATATAATTTGTAAACAATTTATATAATTATAAATACATTACATATTGAAAATAAAATTAATAATTCATTGGTAATTAATATTTACTTACTGAACTTCCCCACCCTATACCCCTACAGACCAAAAACCTGCCCCTAAGATATAAATAAAAAATATAATAATTACACAATTTGCATAATTAATTATCAATTATCAGTTATTACCTAATCAACTTGCCACCTTTTACCCCCTACAAACCAAACAACCCACAGCTAAAATATAAGTTACAAAATCAATTTACACAATTAATCATAAATTAAATAATAATACATTAATATATAATTATTAATTAACTTCCCACCCTATCACCCAATAACACACACCTAAAAAATGACTTAAATATATTAAGTACACAATTTACATAATTAAATAGCAATTACATAATTAATATTAATTGAAACGTATTTATTAATTAATTATACTTAGTTGACTTTCCAATCTGTACCCCTGCAAATCACACAACCCGCTTTGACACTATAAATTACTATTGACAATTAAATAAATACTTATAAATAGCGTAAACTTACAAACTATATTTAAAAATATTACCAACGGTTATTCAAACAATATATAACATAAACTATTAAAATATGAACTGAACACATAAAGATAATTAAAAAACGAAATTTTTCACAACTATATTATTGAAAACGATATTATAAACATAGGTATTCTTGAAAAGGATATTACACCTATGAAATATTGTGCCTGGAAATTGCAAATAATACAGAATGAAGCTCTTTCAAGAAAGTGTTTATCATGAAGGATGGAAGTATATTACAACACTCCAATTTGAGTATTGAAACTTGACTCTTCAAACTTATTATTTAGAAAGTTATGTGGAATATCTTATCGATTTACACGAGTAAACCAATTTTTATATTGTGCGTTTTTCAAATAGAAGATTCTCAAAACCAACTTGGTTAAAATCCGTTTCCTAATTTGTATTGTATTTCTATAGCAGTGACCTAGCCAAAAGGCAGTGTATCGCTTTAACCACTTGGATGCTAAGGTGTTTTATGGCTTTGAATGTAATTTCCATTGAAGTCAATGGAAACTCCATGACGAGCTGGGCTCGTCATGAGCGTCGAAGGGGTTAATAGGACTAAGGTAAAGCTGCAGATGACCAGTGATTAAGGGACAAGCTGGTTTCTCAGAATGAAATGGGCTTGTTAGGGGGAAAAAACATTGTATCTGACTCATCACATTCAGACTCATTCATAAGAGTGGCCACGTTATTCCACACTACAGTTCAGCCCTATTCTAGCCAAGCATTCCAGTGTGTAGCCTGCTACCCATCCGCTAATTTGATTTGGTGCATTGTCAAGGTTATGAAGCGTCATGAAAATGTAATTACAATAAATTGCAATATAATAAAGTGGGCAGACTCAAAAGACATCGGTACTTTTAATTATGTTTAAATATCGGTCTAAACTGGCACAAATCATGGACTCCTTTCACACTGCTAAAATCATTACATTTGAGACACCAGAATATTCGAATTCTCTATTTGTTCGGGATGTATTTGCAAGTATTGACTATAATTGCTGCAATAAAAGGAAAGCAGCGACTTACAGAGAGTGGTTTGATCTTCAGTGTGTTTCTATTCTTATGAGTGGGACTAGAAGCTAAACTTTTCCTCTAATTGCGAGACTTGGCACTGACTGCAATTGCAGAAGAATTAGTAAGGGCTGTGTGGAACTGTAAGCCAAGGAAATTCATTTTGTAGTAAAGTGCATAGCAATTAGCCATAATTACAGCTGTTAGCTTAAATGGTTCTCTGTTGATACAAAGAAGCTTAATAAAATTGACTTTTTAATCAGCTAAATCAATGCAATGTTTGTTCTTTATAAACTATACACCAGCTACACATTAAAGCGGCAAATATTGCTGCAACATTTTCTGACATATTTTCTTTGGTATTGCATTTTAATATCATCTCAAAAATATCATACTACCAAACGTAATCAAAATATTCAGAAGGTGCAGACATGGAGTTAAACATAGTAAATATATACTTACCTACATGTGCTTACATTCTCAAAATGTTGGTACTCAATGTTTTAACCCCAATATTTTGGTGCACCATGTGTCGGTAGTTAATATGTTGCCATGCAACCTTTATTTTAAGTAGAACGGACTCCTGTCTAAATGGGTTTTGAAGTACCGTAAAGTCAGAGTTGATGCATTAGGCCTGCAGTATGCAGTGCTACGAAACAGCATAGGATATATGGACAATCGCATAAAAAGCCTTAACTAGTTAATTTGCTAATCACAGAAAAAGAGCATCAAAATGAAAATAAAGATTGAAGCCGAGCCATTATAAAATTACAATTTAGTCAACATTAATCAAAAAGTGCTGTGCACCAGGATTACAAGATACTGAAGAGTCATTGTAGGTAGTAATCAGAACTGATATATTTCTGCTGGAAAGCAGCAAATCCACCATGCGAAGCATTAAATAGCAGAAAGAAAAATAAATTGGTAAAAAAGAAAGGCATATATTCAATCTAAACATGAGTAAGGAAAGTTGAAAGTGTTCGGGGTAAATCAGAAGAGGAAGGAGTTAAAACTTAGTCGGAGAAAGACATTTTTAGTACAGAGTGAACACATGTGGATGAGCGAGAAAATAGTAAAGTGGAGGAAGTTTATTAGGAGACTTGCCTTGTACAAGTCTTGTAGCACAGAAAGCACAGAAGAGTATCGAAAAGGTATGTAGCAGTTTGTCTTTCCATTACTGAAGAAATCCTCTGCAAATCCTTCAAAGCTCACCAACTACAGACTGATCTTCCTGCTACCATTCCATGTCAAGGTCGTAGAGAAAATCATCAACAGATTCCTCAGTGAATACCCCAACAACCACCGACTCTTTGACACTTTTCAGTCTGGTGCCAGACCCAATTACAGAAGGGAAACTGCCTCCATCGCCACCGCAGATAACATCCGCATAAATATTAACAGAGAAGACACAGCGACTCTCAACCTCCTGGACCTTTCAGCACTATTTTACATCCTCATCCAATGCCTACACAGCATTAGATTGCAAGGACACACTCTCCAGTGTATCTGCTCCTTACTTACTGTGAGGACCTAGTCAGTCAGTCTGGTAACATGCAACTCAGACGCCCATAAATCTGTGGAGTTCCTCAAGGATCCTCCCTACGCCCATCCCTTTTCAATGCATACATGATCCACTAGCAAGCATCATCTGCTCCCATAACATCAATGTCCTCTCCTAAGCTGTTGACACACAACTCATTCTGCCCCTCACAGACAAGACACCTAATACCTACATCAAGTTCAATGCCTGCATGATTGACATTTCCCACTGAATAAAGTCTAACATTCTGAAGCTGAACACCAACAAGACTGAAATCATGATCTTCAGTAAGAACGCTCCACTATGGGACTCCACCTGATGGCCAACAGAGCTAGGACCAACACCCACCCCTCACTCACACCAAGAACCTCACGAACGTCCTTGATAGCAAACACGCCATGACCACCCAAGTCATCAACATCACCACCTCGTGATTCCATACACTGAAGATGCTGAGGGATGACTCCAGATCAGCAGCAAGAAAACTATCATGCTTGCACTTGTCACAGGCAACCTGGACTACAGGAACACCCTCTATGATGGGATCAATGAAAAAACTCACCAGAAGGATGTAGACCCGATCCAAAGGATGAGCTATCTTCTACATTGCTCATAAAGCATGGAAGACCTGCTGCTATACATAAAATACGTAAGAGGCTCCTCCTTACCTCTTGAATTCGCTAAGAAGCTGAAGGCCTGCCTTTGCGAGTAGTCCCACAAATTTTGGCTAGACTAACACCCACGCAGCACCAGAATGCCCTACTGGGTGATAATGCACTATACATCTGCAAAGCATAAAATTGCATAACATGCAACTAAGAAGCAAAATGCACATTTTTCCCTAAAAACACGTTTTAAAAGTGGCTTAAAGTTTTTAAAAACACATTCTTGATATGTAGAGAAATGGCATTCCAAAGTCTGGGAGCATTGCTGGAGTACTGTTTTCAAAATATGTTCTTCTTAGAGAATGTATGACTTTATAACAAAAAATATTACAATGCATACCTTTACAACACTGTTAATACAATGCAGCTGCCATTGAAATGCATGCTGTTACAACGCAAGCCATTACAACGCTTATTCCATTACAATAAAAATTACTATTCAAACACCACCGGGTTCTTACCTCAGAGAAGGTGCTGGTCAGTGAGGGATATGCATAGTAATGGCATGCGTTGTAATGGCATGCGCTGCATTGTAAAGGCATTGCATTTTAATACCTGTGTTATAAAAGGATGTTTCCCCTTCTTAGCATCTTGTGCCTTTGCAGTGTGTGGTTGAGGTTGACTGGATTCTAGGACAGCTATTTGGAGATTGAAAGCTTTGAACATGAGACATGCAATTCTCATACGGAGCGATTTAGGGCAGTAATGAAAAAGGGTAATTTTGTGTTGGTGGAAATCTTAGCTGCAGCATGAAGAAAAGTAGTAGTGGGATGAGCCCATGTTGAAAAATGTCAGTGAGAGAAGAGCCATAGTTGAGGTAGAAGATTACCATGGCCTCAATAGCTAGATTCAGATCCTGAGGTGGGAGGATTGGCTTTAAATTATTGAATTTATGAAGATGAAATCTGACAGACCTAGCAGCAGCTTGGGTGTGTGCTTAGAGATTTAGATTTGAGCCTGTAAGGAAACCCAAGGAGTTAGTATAAATAATGCTTTTATGGGTGATGAGCAGACTTAAAGTTTACAAGCCTAGTAAGAATGTTTGTTCTGCTGGCAGGGAAAGGAGGCACTGTATTCTGTATGTTTAACTTTTGTGAGGGAAAGTGTTCATTATCTGCATGTGAATAGTAGTACATGTCCACAGAACTGTTGTCTTTTAAACTATTAAAAAGATACAAAGTAGACAGCTTTTTCAGGTTTTCAAAATAAAGCAGGCTAGGGGAGGACTATTTTTGTGTATGTGTGAAACATATTGGATACCCACCTTTATTTAGCATCATCTGAACTGATTTTGTGACCTTTTTTAGTCGAGCCTACCAGAGAACACAAGCTGTCTCAGAATAAAACACCTATTTTGGACCTATCAAGAACTTACAGCAGGTCACAGTACAATCATTGCCTGCCATTGGATGGCTTTTTTCATTCTCATTCACTTGCTTCTTATTCGATGGCTTTCCTTGTTCATCTTGTGCACCCTCCACTCTTACCATCCTTCATCTGCTCACTTATAGAGAACAATTTCTTCTTTTTGGTTAAGCACTTCAACTGAGAACAAGTGTATTCCAGCTTTCTCCTGCTTGTGTTTGTCTCTCCACTCCACCTCTAATTGTTTGCTCTCTCCCATGTGGCTCTTTTCTCTCTCTGCCTTCCATGCTCTGTGGTGCTCTCTCACTTGTGTGCTTCTCCCCCACTCTCTTGTTGCTGTAAATCTTCTGTGCTTCCTCCCTGACCTGTGAGCTCTCTCCCTTGTGGCCCCAACCACTCCCCATTGCTTCTCCCAACCCAACCCACTCCCTCGCTCACTCCTCTGGTGTCTCCCACCGTTCTTTTTATACTATATTTTTTTGGGAGGGCCAGGCAACAAATTGCTTTTGGCCTTTATAAAAGCACTTTTGGCAAGTGGTGACCCCATCTAAGATGGGTCAATAAAAAATAAAAAAAACAGCGCATGCATCATTCTGTAAGTGTGCACCTGCTTATGGACTCCTATGCATACCTACAGAATGTAGTAAGTACCAACAGTGGCCACATTATTGTGAAGTTTTTTCTGAATACTAAACAGACCGGCAAAAAGCATTGTTTTTTACACACGCTATTCAGCATCATCAAAAAGTATTGGCAAAGCCAGGAGGTTCAAAGGCGAGACCTATAGGTTTTGAAACACTTATTATATTTACATCTTTGATCTGGCCACTTTCAACCTGCAACATTTAAATCATAAGCATGCTTAACCTCTATATTTATAAGACAGTGAATCTATCCAGCAATAGCATAGGTAGGGTGTTCTATAACTTAATACTGATAGTGTAATGGCAGTGAATGCTTCTGTTGAAGGTACAGCTTGTACAGTGTTGCTAGCAGGCCTGCATTTTAAATTTGTTGCATTTCTCAACTTAATCCTGCTATGGGGTATATGCAGGATCAAATCGAGTCATGGAGAATTCAATTTGGACAATCTAGTCTGTTATTCTGAAATAAAATCTTACTACCTTGTGTTTATTAATCCGACAATCCTGTGTCAGTTTGAGTGCTCTGTCATAATTGTTGCAGGATGTTCTTTCTCCCGCAACGATTCCCTTCACCATGTTGAAGTTAGTATTAGAAAACATAAGATATAGGGAGGTAATTAGCTGTGCATATTTGTCAAGGTCCTAACATTAGACCCTGTTTGGAAATTTGAGGGAGCCTATGGCAAGTTTTTACATTCTGTTCTGGTGTTGATTCAGAAACTGTATTGAATAATGAAGAGCGAATAGCGTACGACATATTTAAATTGTTTAGATTTGAATGTAATATAATCTCTTTATGTTTCTTGTTGTGCTAGATGTTTTTATAGGACAGTGTTTTTGTGGGTTGAGAGGCCGAATTAAATATGAATTTGAATTGAACCGATTGGGTTTCTTCGAAATTATGTCTTGGAGTATCAATAACTTGAGTTAAATCGTTTGTCCCAAAGTGTTGTACAAGATATAGAGAAATTATCAATGTAAATGCTTTCAGTGGATAGACAAGCTTTCTTATATTTGATTATATTATACTTCATTTATATTCAGTTGATTATCCACTCGTTTATTTCAAATGGACTATAATCTAGACAGAATTCTGCCCCTCAACATTTCTGACAACTGATGTAATAATTCTTTTCATTTTGCCAGATATTATGTAATACATATATTTGCAAAATATAGTTGTTCTCAGTCTTTGTAGTGCCATTGCTTATTTTGAGGGAAACAAAATAAGGTGATGGATGGAATGCTTGAATTAATCTCAGTCACTGGAAATCACTCAGTCCACATTCCAATCCATCATTTCTCACCCACCATGCCACCTCAGTTTGGACCTAGCCATTTGCAAATGAGTCTTGACCCTTTTCCATTGGGACAAGTCCAGTCCGTACCTCAACGCCAGGTCTTCCCTGAACAAGAACACATGCAACCCAGGACCGGGTTTGCTCTCATTAGGGTTCATCAGCCAGATTTAGCTTGTTTTCAGTGGCACAGTTGGTAAGGCACATACATTTAGCTATTCTTGTCACACTTAGGCCGAAAAAAACAAGGTGATGGATGGAATGCTTGAATTAGCTTATTTTGAGACACTTGCAACTCGTGAATATTATGATTTTTTAAAATAGAAATCAAAATAAAACAGCCAGTGCAAATTTACCAAAAAAGTAACATATGTAGGAGGAACATATTTTGGCATTTGTTATTGGCACCTCTCTTGCAGAAACACTTCTTGCAGGAAAACGTAGCTCAGGGCAAAACTGGGAAAAGTAAGCATACCTAACAATTAGGAGCCCGATTTCGATGTCGGGCGGAAAGCCTCCGAAACTCTGTCGGAGCCTTTCCACCCAACATCGAGGGTTTCCCTCCGACCGCCGTATTACAATGACAGTAGTTGGAGGCAAACCGATGGGGGAATTCTGCTCCTCTTCCGACAGGCTCACAGAACTGGTCAGAAGAGTAGCCGAATTGTATTCCCATGAATGACGGCAGATCCAGCCTTGGCTCCGCCGTCAGGATTACAATGTCGATTTGCAACAGCCTTTCCATGTCGGCCTTTCCAACATAGAATGGCTATTGGAAAGTGACTTTGGGCGCCCCTAGCAGGACCCCTGCCTCCCTGATCCTCCGCTATGGGACCTGGGGGGCACCTATGGTGCACCCCAAAACGTTCCTGCACCGCGAGGCAGGCACCATGAGGTGCCTACCACACAGTGCAGGGATGTTTCCAAACAACCATTTTACTATAGCAGTTTGTGCTGCGGACCTTTTCCGCTCACTGCAAAAGTTGTCATAGTAAAATGGATGTTTCCCACCATCCTATGAGTGGTCGCATCCAAATTGTGTGGCCGGAACTGGAAATCTATGCACTCAAATTAACCACTGCCCTCTACAGTGACAGTGCAAACATGACTTTAGGCCTGCCATTGTAGCCTGGCTGTTGTAGTTTTAAACTGAAAATTTGACATATCTAAATAGGCCATCATAATAGACCTAAACATTCCTTTCATATATTAATAAGTCACCCCTTAGTAGGCCTTACTGTCCGTAAGGCTGGGTGTATGGCATTTAAAGGCAGGACATGTAAGCGTTTATTGTTAAACATGTCAGTACAGTGAAAAAGCCCCAAAAGCTAGTTTCACTATTGGAATGCTGGCTGTTACATAGGGAAAAATTGGATTACATTATTACATTTAATGATGATAATCTTGTTTAAGAAACAGCTAGAAATATAGTACAAATACTTGTTTTAATAGATATTCAAATTAAATCCAATTTAATGAACAGATGTAAAATAAGCTGTTTAATAACTATTAAGGAAAAGGTAGTTTTAGAAAGTTACTTTTTCCCTGCCTAAAGCCGCCCTCTAGCAGCTGAATAGCCCCCTTGATGAGGAGTGAAAACTGTTACCACATCAGAAAAAAGGCCTTGGGTGTGGGGAAGTGTTTCTGTTCCTCTGTCAGGATTGTCATCTGGGCTGCGCCCAGGAATTCGATTAACTTCAAAGAGGCTTACCCTATCACAGGCGAATGTTACCTGACAACTGGGCATGGCTCTTCTTCGGTCCCCCAGGCAGGAAGGCACCAATTCCAGTGGTAGTGGATCTGACTCCAGAAGTGATTTTAAGTGACCACAGTGAAGGGGTTGCTCATTTTCCTGACCACAGGTGAAATGTGGGATTTATTGTACTGCAATGCAAATGGCCTACTGTAAAAGTGGAAGGATACCATCTGGGAACCTTTTCCCTATTGGTCAGGAAGGGACCCAGAGTCTCAACCACCCACAAGCTTCTGTCAGGCATTAATGTGGACCTCCTCAGTTTTTCCGTCAGAGCACTACTAGTCATGTGGAAGACAGAAGAAGGACTGCACATGTTGTTGAGACCTGTGAGGAGACCTGAAAGGTTGGACCTGCTCCCACTTGTACCCAAGACAAGGAAGTGGACTCCAAGAGTCAGTTGGGTAACCTCCTGTTAATCTACACAGACACAAAAGCTGCAAGTAGCCCCTTTTCCCGAAGAGCTTCAAATGGACCTGCATTGCACTCTGCTTGTGGCTTCTACTGGAGTGATTCTTGACCCCAAGTGCTTTTTCTGAGGTCCTGAGACTCTTGACTGTGACACTGTGTACTCCTCCTCCTTGTCGGCGAACATGGAGTGGCATATCCAGAAAACATCAACCCTTGATGAATGTGTGACTACAGCGTAGGTGTTGGCACAAAGGTCCCGGGTTCAGTGATTAGTTCACGCAACGCAGATGCTGTTGGTGAATATGTTGCGATGAGCAAGGAAGGTTAATTTAACCCCCTTTAATAATCGGTTAGACTTTGACAAAGAGTTTAAAGAGGGATCTCTATCCTGAAGAAGGCCAGTGACCCAGTAGGGCAATACAATATAGCTGAAACATGTTGGTAATGGCAGATGGGGTAATGGAGCGGTAACTGCTCCTGTACAACCTATGTTCGATTTTTAATCCTGTCAAGGGGGATAAAGGAGTACAGATGGCACCTTCTTAGGTAGTTTTATTTCACTTTCCTTCTGCACTAGTGATCCCTCATCAGGGAAACCTTTCCCTTTCGTTCTGTTTTTTCTTCCTTTTTCACCTCACAAAATAAATCAGTGCTCCGCCCAGTGTGTTGGTGTGCACCTAGGCGTTAATAGCGGCCCTATGAGGAAGCATACCACTATATAGTGGATGAGGGCAGTACTAAAAAATCTGTTGATTTTCCCTTCTATCCCTCTTCTTCAACCCATTCTACCTATCAACTTTTTTAGGATAGAGACACAGACGTAGCGCATTGCAGCAGGGTCTCTGTTGTAGTTTGTAGTCCTTCTCTTTTTGTGAGTTTTGATACTCCTCCAGACAGCCTGAAAAACGTGTATTTCAAAACATTTTCACTCCAAAGACCTCCAGTGGAATGGGACAAACCTGCCACGTCAATTTGGCAAGAGTGCGTAGCTGCTAACCAAATCATTCAAGTGGCTCCGGTCAGAGCTTTTCCACAGCAACACATCAGTTTCAGCGGGAAGTAGTGAAGAGAGTATTTGGCATTTTTGAGTCATATTTACTCACAGCTTGCTGTTTTGCCCCACTGAAGGAATCTGCTCTAGAAAAAAATCGATTAAGTCCAAACAGAAAAATCTTCCCTGGGCAAAGGAGTCAAAACTATCCAACCAGTGATGGACTTTCCTTATGTGGAATATTTAATTTCTCCTACTCAAAGCATTATCAACAAAAGTCAGCGGCTTCACAGAGACCTCATCTGGTGGCTATCCTGCCTCATGTAGCCCTTCTTGGCCACAGCCTGCCTTTTTAAAACATTATTTTTATTTTCACACTTTTCAAATTATATTGCTGTATACACCAATACACAACATCTTTCTTCGTAGCCACGTGCCTCATCCCCGGGGCATATATAACAATTAAATACAAAGCCAATTACGGTGAAAAGCACATATGTTAATTTATCCACTGACTGCTTCACCACAGCCTGATGCCCTGATTGTTGAGGATTTTTTACTTCTATTTTAGACACTAAGGGCTAGAATCGGAGTTTGGAGGTCCATAGGACCCTAAAACTCATGGTGGTGCGGCGATCACGGGGGTATTACAACTTCGGCATATTATCAAGCCGGCAGTTTTCTGTCGCTAAACCGGCGATAATTTTAATGCCATCCTTGATATTATGCCCCTGAGTTCCTAACCACCTTTTTATGCAAACCTCTTATGTCTATAATTCTGTCCTACATTTCATAATGAATCTCACCAGATATCAAATTTTTTCAAATACAGGTGTATAGAGGTCAACACTGGTTACTTATCTGGGTGTCAATCCGGCGTGATTTCCTTCTAGCTCTGAGATTTTGAATGATATCGCTAATATACTAGTTGACCAAAATAAACTGCAGTCATACTTCTACAGTGTCTGAGATCTCACTCTCATCTTGAGTGATGTATTTCAGTGAAGGTATATTTTTTGTTAGATTTTGGACTTGTGCCCCTCTTGTCTCAGTTTAGGACTAATCATATGATGAGTCACACAATGCAGTGGTAAAAATGTTGAGGGGCAAACAAGAATTATATTAATATTGAAATATACTTATATCTCACCTACATTCATTTATATTACCAATCAAGTACTTAGTTCATTATGTTGCTTGCAGTTTGGAGTATACTTCTGCGTGTGCGATGATTAATAAAGATGGTCATGTGGCGCTGAATGTTTTATAGGCAAGCTCTTAATTTGACTTGCAGTTTGAACTTGTGGTCTCCGTATGCAAAATTACACTTTTTCCTATTTCCACAATGCAAATGTCTAGTTCAAATGGATCTCTTAGGACTACATAGTCACAATAGGATGATGAGGAATCATCAAAAAGAGTACAGGATTTCATTGTAATCCATAATTTAGTTATTGTGCCGAATTAAGGAAATCACGTTTCTAGACCAATAATAGGACAGAGATTGATCTCTACAACCTCAATCATGCCAAATGTATTTTAAGCTTGCTTGAAAATTGGGTCGAGGAGAATAATATTCTACCCTGTGAACAAACGGGTTTCCGTAGGGGACATGGTACGTTAGACAACCTTACCACCCTACATGTGATCTCTGATAAATATACACGTGTAAGAGGAGGAGTGGTGTTCGCCGCGTTTATTGATTTCTCCACGGCGTTCGACAAAGTTGATCGTCGAATGTTGTGGAGAAAGTTAGCAGCCCTTGGTTTACCACTGTATCTATTGGATCTGTTACGAGTACTTCATTCAGAAACGTGGTGTAGTGTTCTCCAGGGGGGCGAGAGGGGACTCTCGTATAAAATTCCTTCTTTGAACGGCCTCAAACAAGGCTGTCTGCTGGCACCACTACTGTTCTCATTATACACCGCAGATCTTCCCGCTTCCTTGTCAGCTTGTGTGGGTATAGCCCCGGTGGTAGGGGGGACCCCTATCTCTTGTCTCATGTATGCGGATGATATTCTGGTGATGGATTTAACTCCCAAAGGTCTCGCTAACCGGTTGCAAGCTTTACACGTTTTTGCTGATGCTCATTTTATGAAGATTAATATATCTAAAAGCAAAATTATTTCTGGAAAAAAGAAATGCCGTTCTGAAAATTTTGGATGGCTGATTGGTGGCCAGAAACTAGAGGTTGTTAAAACCTATACCTTTTTGGGTAAAATCATTGCGGCCAATTTGAGTGAGAGACCCCATATCGAGCACATTTCACGCAAAGCACATGGCAAAGGTTTAAATTCTCTCTATTCTGCCACTGGAAAGAGACACTTTGCTTGTCTTCTTGAAGTGTTTAGGGCAAAGATTCCCCCTATGATACTATATGGCATAGAACTTATAGAGTTGAAGCATTGGGATTTTTGTAATAAAATTGAAGGGAAACTCTTAAGATCCCTATCCACCCTCAATACCTCGTGCTCTCTGGCAGCATGTAGGCTTGATTTTGGCCTTAGGAGCAGCTGGGTTCAGGGACTATGTGCCCTGGTAAGATGGGTGGCTTGCTTGGCTAGAGCCGAATTGGGGTAGTTGAGAGCCCTCCTTAAAAAGGAATTGTTGGGCAACTTTAAAGAGTTCTCACGATTAGTAAGGAGTTTCAGAAGAGCTGTGTCAATCTTAAAGCTAGATGAAAGTGTTCTATTCCTCCATTCATCGTCTCAGCTAAAACTCCTGCTAAAACAGGCATCGTGGGAACTATGTTATCAAATAGATAAGAACACAATACAAGAAAAAGGGGGTGCGATCTTCTCCTTAATTCTTATGCTATGAAGTTGGCCCAACCTTATGCCACATGGAACATGCCACATGGTGTTCGTAGATTATGGTTTCTTTTACGATATGATCTAGTGCCCTTAAATTCACTTCTATCTAAATGGAATGGAACCTCTCCCATGTGCAATTTCTGTAACTTGAGTATCCAGGATCGTATGCATGTCATGTTGATTTGTCCTGCTCTTCGCTCACTGCGGTTTAAATGGTTAAAATCGATATGTCTCCAATTGGGTATTACTGATGTGAATTCTTTCTTACGATTTTTACACTGTCCTCCTAATGAAATGTTTTGCTTCTATATTTGTAACTTTTTTAAAGGTTTTTTAGCTATTTATTAAGGAATCTGGAGAGGTCTGACATTGTTTTCTCTTGTCAATTTTCCTATGGATGAAATTTGTCTTGTATGTATGATTGAATTTTCGTTTTTCTTCTGTTTGTATTCCTCTTTTGAATTTTATGTGGCCCTTACCAAGAGCCAAAACATAATAAATAAAAAAAATTGAATACAACCTCAATCACTCAAAGAAGCAAAACAGACAGAAAGAGGGGCAAGATATGAATTGAACAAATTAGTCAAGTGAGGCATTATCAATAGTTTGGGGAGTTTTTGTTAGTGGAAGTAGATTCCTATGCTATGAGCAATAGAACATAAGTTATGTAAACAATAACTGCAAACAGTTCTGAACTAAAGTTACTATGAGTGGTTACAACTGTCCTAATGTAGAGACAATGGAAGTATGTATGGAAAATAAGCATAGGGCAAACATAGTGACACAACATTAGTAGTATTGGAACATATATCCAGTGGTAGGGCAAACTGTATGAACAAATTGGGACTATGCTGCTATAGAAATCCCTTTTTATGTCATGAGATCAATGTATATGGCTGTCCGGTCTTTTTATGTCTCTGGAAATCCTCTCAGTGATCATTTCCCACTTTGTTTTTCACTTATATTGCCCTCTTGTAAGAGGCCTAGACCACATAGCAATAACGATCTGCTGCTGGGAACTATAACTATTGGAAGTACCAACGGATACTCCCTTTGATGGGCAGCCGTTGACCAACAAAAATTTACCAATACAGTGATAAAGAAGTGTAAAACTGACATAGCCCTCTGCTTGAGCGAATAAGCTCCCCTGAAAAGATTTTAGCTTCCTTTAGGGGTATAACCACTGTCATAATCGAATCCCTTATAAGACGTAAGAATAATAATGATTCTCAAAATGGATGGTTTGAGTCAAAATGCACTCAAGCACTTTCCCGGCTTAAGACAGAATTGCAGAAAACTCCAACAAATGTTTCTGCAATAAGGTTAGCCAGAGAGGCATATAGACATGCATTAAAGGCCAGAAAGATCACAATGAAGAAAGAGGCCTGGTAGGCCCTATATGAGGCCTCAGTAACTAAAAATAGTGCAGCGTTCTGGAGGGCAATTAGGGCCCCTTTCCTGACTAGTGAGGCGGGCCCAACAATTGAGATAGCCATATCTGCGGATCTGTGGATTAATCACTTTTCCCAGGTATACAAAGGAGAAGGTAGTCCTCTCACGGACGATAATCTCCCTCGGGACCCTCTTGGTACAAACTGCTCTTTGCAGAATAAGGAACTAGAGTTTACCCTAGAGGAGGAGGAGCGAGCCCTTCAAGCTAGCCAAGGTGGCAAGGCTCCTGGCCCAGACGGGATATCCCGTCTGGGCCAGGAGCCCAGATGGGGACCCCTGTATGATTAACAGCACTGTTTTTTTTAATGTGCTTTTATGATTGTCTGTGCAAACAATCGAATAAAGCTTTCTTTGCTTGACTTGACATCTTCTTTAAGACTTGCTCATACAATTGTCAAAAATCAGGATGGAAATGAAAGGTGCAGAAAGTAATTAAATGTCATAATCCAATATTAGAAATTTAATGTTGTACTTTGAGGTGCCTTAATTCTTGCAAAATGTGTTGGGCCATAGCATAGCAAATTAATCAAATAATATTATCACCAGCAAGACTAGTGCCTGCTCTTTGACAGTTTGTTGCTGCCACTATAATGCTGCCTGTTGTCATGCATACGATTATCTTCGTGCTGTATCTGTCAGTAAGACATTCTGAAAATACCAATATCAATGTGTAGGGAGATTAGTTTTATGTCTTTCTATAGGTTTCAAGTCACACAGTTTACAAACAGAATTATGTTTTACCCAATATGCGGTTCTGGTGGAGGGGTGTTAAGCCAAATATCTTACATATATATATGAGATGAATAAAGGCCATTTTCGGGAATTCACATGTAAGGATAGCATTCGGTAATTGCGAATGTAGTGACGGAAGTTTGCTTTCCCTCGAAAGCCTACATTTTTGCATTCACAGCCATTTCCAAGGATACGAAAAGGGAATCCTGCCCCACTAATATACATGAGAAACGATTTTGGTGTATCTTTGGGAATCGCAGTTTGCACACTTTCAGACACGGCAACAAAGATTGGGTCATAGTGCTTAAGCATGATCAAACTGCAAACTTTGGGACCCATTCCCTTGTATTTCTCACCCTTGGTCCCACTTCTATGTACTTAGCCAGGTTTTTAAATATCCATGGGCAATACCACTTTTGTTGTGCCTTGGGTCTAGCTGCAATCCTAAACTACATGGGAGACCAAGGCATTGTAGGCCTCGGTCATCCAGGGACATCTATGAGCCTGAATATCTCAAGGTGCATACACTGACGAAATGAAGTGGTACTCAAATGCCTTTTTGCTCGGGAAACATCCTTTACAACGCAACTTTTACCACGCAGTGCTTTTACATCGCAACTTTTACAACGCAAACTATTACAACGCATTGCGCTGGGGGGCGCTCTAGGATAGGGAATAGATTTAATTTACTATCCAACACCTTCCCTTCTATCCACGGGGACTGGAGTTGGAATAGTAAATTAAACTATTCACTATCCAGCACCCCAAAGCGCTATGCGTTGTAATGGCATGCGTTATAAAAACTGCGTTGTAAAGGCATGCGTGGTAAAAGCATGCGTTGTAATGTCATACATCCTTTTGCTCTTCTCACACAATAAATAGTTCAATGATTGTGAAGTGTACAGAAAAGCACCGGTACGTTTGGTAAGTACCACAATTCATTTTCTTTTAGGCTGCAGGACTGATGATTGGTCCTACCCAGCACGCACACCTCATAAAGAAAAACATGTATGTATATTTCACTTGCCACCAAGTTAAAGCTGGCTGCTTCTCTCAACACTCACTTTTTCTTGGAGGAAAGTATTATTAATGTCTGTCTCCAGGCTGGCAAAAATATAAAAAAATGTCTAGAATAGGCACATTTTCCGACCTTAGAATGAATCGTTTAAGCTAAGATTCATAGTTAAAAAACCAATTGGCGAAGAGAGACATATATATGTGCATAATATTCCTTCTGCATTAACACGCACAGGTTTTTCCACCACACTCAAGGAAAATAACAGTGGCATGTGATTGAGTGAATGCCCTTACTTTTAAAAACGAATTGAAACTAATATCGATAGTTTGGAAACTGATGCAGGAAACTGTTGACACTTCGTGTAATGTGTTTTTAATATCAATTTAATGTTGTGTGAGTTAACTCTGAGTGACTATTTTTGTAACTGAATAAAAGTATTGTACCTTGCTGTGCGCCACACAGAGCAAGTGTTGAAACCAGGTTTTAAGCCCACGTAGCTATTTAAACAGCAGAACAACATGCCTTACAACCAGGTGTTTCGCATTACAGTTTAAATGGCAAGTGTTAGCTTAGCCCACAGGGCCTGAGACTTGTAGTTTACAGTATATATGTTTCTAATATTTTAATTACCCTTTTGTAAATTATAAACTGGGAAGGTAGTATGGCTTATATGACAAAATAATGTACTAAATAAACTTTATTAGGTACGTGTTGTTGAATTGGAAACACTGTCCATCATGTAAGAGGCAATCGAGGAGGGGCTAAACATGCATGATATATTCCATCTCTGCAGGATCAAATGACGATTATCGACCCTTTGCTCAAGCGATTGAAAAGCTTTTATATGAGGGCTTCCTCGAGCTGAACAGATTAAAGATTTTCAAAGCGATTCAAAAGATATCCATTATTAAATATGCTCCTACAAAGTGAATACGTAATTGATTTTGTGAGATATGATGGCAGAGTTGGTCATGGAGGCCTAACAGAGAGTCCTGTTAGACTTCATAAAAGACTTTGGCCCTCATTTATGAAAAGTTACGCATCGCTGCGTGAAAACGGCGATGCGTCACTTTTTATTGTGCCCTCCTTGCAACATGCTGGATACCTCATATTTACAGTATGATGCATCATGTCGCAAGGAGTTACAGATACCTCAGTATTTCTGATGTATCTGTAGGGCGCAAAAATGACGCATTGCTGAAGTGTGTCACAAAAGTGACGCAACTCCAGCAATGGGTCATTACACTTGGGCAAGCCCCATGTGAAAGGGCCTGCATCAGTCATACGCCTGCTGTGAGGCAGGTGTAAGATATTGACGCATTTGCGTCCTAGAAGTGGCGCAGTGAAATCTTATAGATTTCACTGCGCCACTTCTATGACCCTTTCTTGTGTTAGAACGTCCCTCCTGCATACATTATACCTGATGCAGGTATAATGTGGCGCAGGGGTTTGCAAAGTGACGCATCTAACTAGATGCGTCCTTTTGTAAATATGGAGCAACACAGCTCATTTTGTACGCTGCTGGTGCATCACAAAAAGTGAAGCACCGGCGGCGCAAAAGTGACGCAAGAGCTCATAAATAAGCCCGAATTCTCGAATTCCATCTTCGTAAAAATGTAAGACTATAGATGGACACAGCCCTTAGTGATCTGGTTTTGACAAGACTTTGGATATTCAACATATGCTTGACTGCCTGAAAAAAAGCATTTAACAGTTGCTGTGAGTCAAAATAAAACGAAATGAATTATGTTTGGTTTGAAACAGCGAATGGTCATGCCTTGCCCCTTGACAAATATACACAGGTTTGCAGGGTAATGATATGGTAGGTGTAAAAAGCTTGGAACCATGGTACCAACTTTTTATTTACCTTTCCGAGTTCCTTCGCTACTTGGACAGAACCGGCAGTGATTGGATCATTTGTCTCTGGTTTCCTCTGGTTAATTATGGCTCTGCAAACTGGACGAAGTGTACTCCTTCACACACAACATAGCAAGTTCAAGCAGTCAAAAGATTTTCGGGGACATTGTGGGGGATAGAGACTCAGGCATCAAGCAACAAAAAAAGAGACGCAATGATCCATCGCAGCAAAATGGAATACTGTACACCTGTACAGGGGGTTCAGCTATAACGTTTTTTTATAAAATAATGCGAGGGCTTTAGCTCTAACACTGTCCTACAGTGACATCACACCAGATCATGATAAGATAGTTTGGGACTGTGGAAATACTTTTAATTCCAAAGTCGAATTTAGACATATTTTTATTTCAAAACCAGCCTGCAAGGCAGGCCTGGCTTTAAAATGACCCAAGACACCACAGCAGAACCTCATTTTAAAAGAATGAGTGCCGAGGCACAACGTTTTTTTCAGAGCCTGCAGCTGGTAATTTCTTAGGTCAGGGTGCTGAACACAAAGGCTGCATAGTCTTGATTCCTCCTCATGCTTTTTAATCCACAACCAGGCACTTCCTGAATCTATCTCTCACTCTTGTAGTTTTTTTCATCCCTTTCTTCCTTTGACACTGTTGTCCAGTCTTTCCCTTCTTCCAGCTTTCCTCTTTTCAAGTTATTCTCGCTCTTGCTCTGGATCAAACTTTATTGAGAAAAAATTAATGCCAGTGTGCCTCACCTGCAATCATGGCTCAAAATAAGCACTGCATCTAGGGCCATAAGCAATTAAATAGGGAAGTGGTGTGGCGCTGCGGCCAGGGCGACTGATGCTGGAATCTGGAGCTCCCGGTTCCATCACCGGCAGCAGGTCAGCCCAGCCCCATGTGACTTTGGGCAATAGCTTTCTTAATCTTCCCGATGCCCCCCAGCGCCGGTTGCCTTTGGGTAGCTGTTCGCGCTTTACAAATACTGGATTTAAACTCACTTGCATCTAAAGAGCACACAAGACCATTCCATCCTCACCACCTGCTAGAGATAGCTGGACAGCAAAATATCACTTCATCTAAGATGGCACACAACCATATACTTGCCAGGTAGATAAAAGTGTCTGTCATTATTTCACATTAAAAACAGTGTAAAACAGCAGCCATCTTTCTTGTCCTGCATTCGGTTTCTAAGCAGATTGAACCTCAGAATGTTTACATTTACCTGGATGAGATAACTGAATCATGTAAACGCACTGAAAGCAGCTCTTTTCATTCCGCACTAAGGACCCTTGGAGTCAGTTCAAGATAAACCACATATTTCTGCTGTGATGAATGGAAGACAGCTATCCCACACCCAGATTATATTTCCTGGAGACAACTGATAAGTGCGCCAAGAGCCAGAAGAGTGTAAATCCGCATCTGCACCATATTAAATGCAACCTCATAACTGAATCTCTATTAGTGTTTTATCAAAAGAGAATGCTCAAAGGCACAACAGAAATAGCTTTTCTTACCGGGTCATCTGAAATATATAAACTTTTGAAATGAAATTGGCATGCAACAAAACGCTAAAAAACAGTATTCACTCTAAATGTTCACTTTCAAATTCCATATTGAGTGACCATGGAAATATATTTGAGTAAGAACGTATTACACAATAAAACAATATTTCATATACATCCACAGTAATTTCGATGTTTTCTGATGTTGGGTGGGTTGTTTAGTGTTTTGTATCAGCGGGCAATTGCTAAAATAATTACCTTGCTTCCAGTTCCATCTAAGTTTAGTTAATAGTATTATTTTAATGGTGCTACTGTATATGTTAAACTATATTCGACACAAGCTTTATTTCAGTTGTGATACAGATTGCAGTGAAATAAACCACTATGTCAATATGTAGAACACTGCGTTTGCCCAAGAAAAGATCTTTTGTCCTAAGTATTTTTGTTTAAATACTTTTGGATCGCTTGTTAATCTGTAACAGCCAGTTCATTTGTTAGGGAGATTTGCAGAGTACAGAATGATTGATTTATATTTTTAGTAGAGCGGAAAGGTTAACCTTGCATGAACCTTTTTTTCATTTGACCCTTATAATGTAATGCATGTCTATCAATTCGAGTGGATCTTGAAATTATTATGTTTAACGGAGGGAAGAACAAATAAGATTTTGAGGCACTTTGACCACCCACTTTCATTACTGACTTTAAAGAACAAATTAAGTTATCTTGTGCAGGCACTAGATGTACACAAAGATTTAGCACACAAAGATCGCCTGCATGAAACTCTGTGCTGAACAACAAGACTGAATTTAGACTGAAGTGATTCCTTTTTTAGGTCTCGCCTACACTGTGCATGTGATGTGCTGCGAGATGGATTGCGTAAAATTCACAACATACCACTAGGTGTTTTCATTATTCCAACCCGCCAACAGCATATACCTTTAGTTATTTTTTGGGGTAAAGCCCAGTCTGCTATTGTCACTAGATGAGAAGTTGTGTTAAAAACCATGGGGCAGATTTACTAGCCCTTTGTGCCACTTTGGCTTCACTTTTCCAATGTTAAAAGTGACGCAAAAGTGGCTCAAGGTGCTTGTAAATATGCCCCCATGAGTAGTTGCTTGGGAATGACCGCATACCAATTGCTATTTGTGTTACCTTGCAGACTACAGTGCAAAACATTTTTTGCTATGGAAAGCAAATTATTTATCAACAATATGTGCCAGTTTGCATCACTCTATGTGACTTAGATCCATTATAACCACTGATAAATTTGTCTCTAAAAATTAGTCTCCTTACACATCAGTAGATGTATATGTTAAGTCAGGAAAGACAGAAGACACTTACCATCTTCCTCATAATATGACAGACAGCAGGACTATTTTTCGAATATGTGCAAGGTGCAAATAAAAGCAGAATGCAGTCAGTACTTCGGTTTGGGACTTAGGCATGAGCAGTACCATATCCCAAATTAACCCACTATTGAAACATTGGACATCCAAAGAAACTAAATTAAAAAAAAAAACGTTCAGTCCTTTTATTGATGAGTAACCAAATGAGGATTTGAAATATTCAGAACATATTGCCCCATATGGTGTCAGCTGACTGTGGGTGGAAAATTGGGTAATTGAAGCGTGCACCCTCAAAAGCAGTCTGTCCCGCCCACAGTGTGCTCATGTCATATGCAATATTGTCTGCATTATTTTGCGCTGCCAAGCCACGTATCAGACTCCTACCTCACCTGTGACAATGCATACATCTAATTGCAACAGAAAGAAGGTGGGAGCAGAATGTCTCACACCCAGCACTCAATTTTCCCCAATGCATCATGGTAAATGCAGGGCATGATTACTCTTACTTCAGTCGTAGTCTTTAATTTTTCATTCCCTTGACCTACTGAGCTGATGTGCTTGTGTTGACAAAACAACCCGTGCCCGCCCTCTTACATTGAATTCCAACATTCTCTGCTCGAAGTGACAGTCCTGCCAGCAGCAAAACCAACATGCTCCCTTTCATGAAGCAGCTCCTATCATCATATGATTTCTGAACGTGTGGCCTGAATATAAATTATATGTTTCACAAGCATAAAAAGGAGCAAGATAAATAAGGGACCCATGCTTATCAGACAAGGAGAGGAAACTGAGGACCAGGTTAATTTGTTTTTACTAGCTCTCCTATTAGGGTCAAAATACGCACTGACATGCCGCAGAGAGTGCATCATCATAATCACTCAACAACTGCAACAATCAAATCACACCTGTTAGAACCCATTTATTGAACTATCCTTACCCCACAGTATGTTGAAATTGGTACATCGTGAAGGAGGGCAAACCATACATGACAAGGGGCAGTAAGCAAATAGAGCTTTTATATAAAATTCATGTTTTGCCCCAGCTAAATCCTAGACTACATTTTAGGGAATTGTTATGGGGAGAACTGTAACATACAACTGTTTTGTTGTTTCATGATAAGTGGAGAGTTCTGGATCTCAGTATCACTCATGAAAAAACAGCAACAACATTGATTTAAGATGCATAGAAAGCATTGTCATCAAAACCATTGAAATGTTTCATCTATGACTCATTGATTCAGTTAGATGGGGCTATAAGCGGCTGTGGATATATTTTTTCTGTTGCTTCCTCTCCGCAAATTCAAATTTAAATGTTTGAGAGTATTCTATGGATCTATATGTAGTATATAACCTGTGTTTGATGAGAAATTAATATGAAATTACTTAAGAATTAAGTCTCTTTCATGTATTAAATCAATTACACATCTGTAACAGTTATGTTTTGCATGATACATGAACATTAGTCATTAGACTTGTATCCTAGCATTAGGCTTACCACTGCCCCAGTCCCATTGGTCCTAGGACCCTTTTATCCCTCCTTTAGATGTGTTGATTGCAAGTACAGCTGACATAATATTTTTGATGCTACAACACAGAAGATAGTCCACTCTGACACAAACTTCCATTGTTGGATTGCACCTATGACAGTGCATATAATGCTCTTTCCTTTGCTAGAGATATTGTATACAACAAGAATTGGAAAGCCAGTAGGTCTTGACTTTAAGACTATTGACTATGCCATTGTTTTTTGCTCATACTGTACACTACAGCATGGGCATTGCAGACTTTTGCAATGAATTGCAGCCATGCAGCATACCAGTGTGGCAGCTCTGTAGCATTGCTATAAATAATAGTAAAAGGGAACTTTGATGCATCCAGCTCTAATGCACTTATAAAAAGGGCACACTAGCTGTGGCTGCATAATGGTTCTTTTAAAAATATATATTTTTAGCCACACTGCAAAGCATCTTCATAGCTATACAGTATGGCTAAAAAACATTGCTAAAGCCAATATCTCTCACAGGCGAGACATATGGGCTTTGCCAATGCTTGTTCTTGATTTGCCTAAAACAATAGGTTAGACACTGCTCTAAATCTCACTTTCTAGCATGTAAAATCTGGTGATACAGAACCATGTACAGTGAAATACATCCACTAATGCCTCGGTTGCAAGTAAGGCTGAAAGGCCGTGGGAGTTCATTTTTAGACCACTTTACATCTTTAATGCTATTGGCCTCCTTCTTTTAGGTTGGTCTGCCGCTCCATACCTATCTTTATGCACTTAATGCTCTTATATGAAATTGTATCAGCAGTGACTTTATTGTCAGTTTCTTCATCCGGTTCCGCTTCAATAATCTATGCATACATTATAACGTATTAGTATAACTTATTAGAGAAATTCACGTAACGTTTTATTTATTAAATTGACATTGCAACTCAAGCACTTGGAAGCCTGTGCAATATTTCATGCACCGAGGAGAAAACTTTCTAACTTTTCTCTTCTATGTTATAGAGTAAAGAGGGAATTGCCAAACTGAAAACCTATATCTAGAAAGTCCAAAGTAAGATTTTAGTGCGTTGCCAAAGGGGTGAAAGGTCATCCATGCACATTGAGTTACAAATCTGGGCTGAAATGTTCTTCTTCCTTCTCAGCATTCCTATTGTTCATCAGTTAGCCGAGAGATGGCAGGTTCTCATCCTGTTCTCACCATGACAACTATATTCTGACAGGGCAGGCTGTAGGTCATGCCCGCTGCATCTATGAAAGGATAACTTTCAATTTCAAAGGCCCCATTCACATACCGTATCCGACAAGTGTCGCATCCCATCCTCGCCAACAGGGGCTGTCTCAGTAGGCGCACAAAAGCTGAGCTGAGCTCTCTCTCAAGGGGACAGAGTTAGCCTTAAGCGGAATTTGCATATCAGGACTTCTGTTTGAGTTATCAGTCACAAGTTTTTACCATCCCAAGTCCAACTCAACCTTTCATCCTTCCAATGGAAGTATTGCTATTGTGAGGTAAAGATACAGCCAGCTCCTTTTCTCTCCATTTCCATATTTTGTTTACCTAATTCATTATGTTTTAAAAGTACTTTTGAACCAGGCCTGAAGTCTCTCTTCGGTGACAATTTCTAGCGTTGTGTATTTCATTAGCAATGTTTTAATCCTTTACCAGCCCAGCGGCGACAGTATAATCACAAAGCCACCGAGAACACGAAAAAACACAAACTCCCAGCCTATCAATTGAGATAGTGAGTGAAACAGTGGTTTTGTTAGACCCATGCCAATGCAATCAAGACTCGTTTCTCCCAGTCACGTGGTTTTGCACGGCTCTGAATATACTTTTCTTTCCTGGACTATCTCGAGCAGTTCCTATGGTAAGAGTATGAAATACACTTTAGGTTATCTTCTGACACTGTCTATTTAGGCACACTCTTTGTCTTTCCTACACATAACGTTTCTGCTGCACTAATACATGTAAATTACTGTCTGCCAACTTAATGGAACTTAATTTACTTCCATTGGAAGGATGAAAGGTTGAGTTGGACTTGGGATGGTAAAAACTTGTGACTTGACTTTGACATCCCTGTTCTTTTCAGTGGGGAACGCTCACTCCAGGTAAGGACTGGGAGAGGGTGCACTGCTGTGAGATGCATTATGGGAGAATATTCAAAGTGTACCCATTGCTTGCCAATAGACATGATCTCTCCTTCATGCACACCGATCAACACATTTTAATAAATTACATCCTAGGTGTTCAAAAGAGAAACAGTAAGTATATTGCAGTGATTGATCATACATACGAAGTGAGTTTGTTGAGAACCTCTGTAATTTCACCGTGCTTTTCAAAGACAAAATAAAGCTTGAAATGCAGATATATGGCCATAAATTTCAATTATACCTTAATACGCAATTAGTATGTGAATAAGCATAGTGTATTTGTATTGCATGCAAATTGCTCCAGGTCACAAATGTATGTTAATACAACATTCCCTGTCTGCTGAAAAAGCGAGAATGCATTAACAAAAACAGTAACACAAGTCTAATAACCTTGTTGATGAAGTTACATTTCGCTCCTGGTGGTCTTAGGACAATGGTTTATATTGGCAAAGTTACCTTCATCCTGACCACTACACAGGGTTTGTATTTTCTGTGGTTCCAGAACCTTCCTAGTGCCTCATTCTAAGTCCTAAGTTGTAAAAATAAACATTTAGCATATGGTGAATTGGAAAAGCTGATCATAAAGGCAGAGTCATCTTAAAGATTTTGTGGGCCTTGGGCAAGATATAATCTGGGCTTCCCTCTCTTGAACAGCTTTGCATTTAATTATCAATTTAATAATTAAAGTCCCATGATGTCAAACAATATTGAATAATATATTAAAAGTTGGAATGGAGAAAGAGACAGATATGAGATAGGGTGAACGTTTACCTTCCGAGGGTGCCCCTTGGAAGGTGAGGCCCGGGCAATTAGCCACTTTGCCCATGCCGTGAAACATCTCTGTGAAGAAACTATAATCAACACACAAAACGCAGATTCTGGTTGCTATGTGTCATTCCGAGAAGGAAAACGTAAAATGATGAGATAATAGTGCACCCAGAAAATACTGCACCCCTAAGTATTTGTATTTACCAGGTGCCATAGTAGCACATTAAAGTCCTTTTGCACAGAGATGTATCTCTTCATGTTATGTTATAAAGTGCACAGCTGCCCCGGCAAAGGGGCATCCCAGTGCTAACTGCAGTGTATATATGTGTATGTGAAGTAATCCATATAAATAAAGAGTTATTCACATGTAGGTTCTTGAAGTATTTACTTAATAGAAGATCCCATCCACCATGTAGGAGATCTGGACAGCAACTGATAATTAACTCTTTCAAAACTAAATACAGAATTAAATGACATTCTTAAGATTCCTTTGTTACTAACACCAATGACATGCTTTTGTATTTCTATTTGTGTTTGTTTGTATAGCGCTAGAATCGACATCCTGAGGGGTATCTCTGCACTTTTGCGCAACTGTGAGGGGATGACTGTATATTCCGGGAGAAAGAGGAAGACAGATCAGTCATGGCAGAATAGGAATGTCTTGAGCATTTTTCTAAACTGCAGAAGTTCATCGCATTGTCTCAGGTGCAGTGGGAGTTCATTCCACAGACGAGGGCCACAGTAGGAAAGAGCTTTCCCACCTTGTCTGGCCTTTCTGATTCGTGGTACCACCAGAAGGTGTTTGGCACCTGAGCGAAGGGATCTGCGGGGAGTGTAAGGCACAAATTTCTCAGCGAGATATGAGGGACCCAGATTGACCAATGCCTTGTCGGTAATACAACATGTTTTGAACTGAATACGTTGGCAGATAGGGAGCCAGTGCAGTTCCGTAAGAAGGTGAAGAGAAGGGGTTCGAGGTGGAGCGTTAAGAACCAGCTGAGCCGCCGTATTCTGCACCACCTGCAGTCTATTGAGGAGAGCCTCATTGGCTGACAGCAGCAGGCCATTGCAATAGTCCAGGCGGCTTAGAACCATCGCCTGAACTATGGTTTTTCTCACGGAGTCCGGGAGTAGAGGGAAGATTCGGCATAACATGCCAATAACATGAAAGCAAGAGCCAGCAGTTAGATTGACGTGATCTTTCATATTGAGATCGCGATCGAGGCGGATCCCCAGATTTTTAACCAAGAGTTTGGACGGAGGGGGGCGGGGGGGTCCCAGGTCTGTTGGCCACAGTCCGGTGTCCATAGGAGGGGGGCTTCTCCCATAAGCATGACCTCTGTTTTATCTATGTTGCACTGGAGAAAGTTGCTCCGCATCCAGTGCGAGATGGCCCTCATTCCATTGGAGAAAGCCTGTTGTACCTGGGATGTGAATTTATCAAAAGGAAAGAGGAGCTGAGTATCATCCGTATAAGAGATGGGGATGAACCCAAATGACCTCATGAGGTTGGCCAAGGGAGAAACGTAGATGTTGAAAAGAGTAGGGCTCAAACATGAGCCCTGAGGTACTCCCTTGGTCATACGCAGTGGCTCAGACTGATATGAGCCAAGTTTGACAGTTTGGAAACAATCCGTTAGAAAGCTCTTCATCCATGCCAGAGCTGAATCTCTTAATCCGGCTTCCTCCAATCTTCTCAGCAAAATACTGTGGGAGATCTTGTCGAACGCCGCGGAGAGGTCCAACAGCACCAGAATCATCACCGAATGACCCTTGTCTAGGGTCATTCTGATGTTATCAGTTACTGTAAGTAACGCTGATTCGGTGCTGTATATGCTTATGGTTCTATTATGACACATTACTATTCTAACATCAGACTATTGAACAGATTACTACAAATGCAGTATTTTACACATCTCCCTTACTTAACAAACATATTCTGAAAGGTATGATGGACGTTTACACATTCTAGTGGAGTTTCCGATTACAGGACCATTAGAGCAATGATCAATTACACTGGGCTTTACCTTCTTGTTGACAACCACAACTCTATTTAAGTTCCAAATTCGATGATCACGTGTCTTCACTGCATTATTAAAAACTATTATGACTTCTATTGGTTTCATAAATTTTGACACAGAGCTACCTACCATACCCGGTCTTTTGATCCTTACAAAATCTCCTACTACCACATTTGTTTTCCTCACACTTTTTCTTGCATCAAAATATCATTTACGTTGTAACGCTTTCTCTTCCTCCCTTTCATGAATATCATTTTAAACACATTTCAATCATACCATTTGCCTCTGGGTGATATAAAGGGCAAGTCTTATGAACAATACCTTTGGATGATAAAAAATCCTCCATTTATTTCTATATCAATTGAACGCCATTGTCTGTTAATATAGACCTAGGAATCCCTTCTCTGGCAAATAAGCTTTCTAAGCAATGAACGACATATGAAGAATCAATAACTGACAAAAAAAAACTTCAGCCCATCTTGAATACATGTCAATAATAGTTAAAACATAAGTTTGAGAATCCTTATTATGAACAGGGCCTAAAATATCTTAGGCAATATCTTCCCATGGGCCAGATGGACGTCTCCTTATAACCATAGGGTGAACTCGGGTATTTTTAGATTTATCACTTAGAGCACTCGGAATGCAATCATGAACTATGCGCTCTACATCTCGGTCCATTCCAGGCCACCAACATGACATCCTTAATCTCTATTTGCTTTTTGTAAGACCTGAATGACAAGAATGAACTATGTCAATCAATTAATTTCTAAGACCATTTTCTATAGACAATTCATTACGCATGATCCAGTATTGTTTCGTTGCTTCTGAACCCATTTTATTGCTCACCCAATTCACGTTCAAAAGAGACAGTACTTCCTTTAACAGTAAATCTTTTTCCATTTCTTCACTCCATCTTTTCTCAGAAATTATCTTCTGGTCCACTACACAGACCCATTCATCAAGATCATCACAGCATTCATCCTCCAATGTTTCTATTGGTGTGAGACGAGATAAAACATCAGCTATAGTGTTATCCACCCAGGGATGTATTTAATATCAAAATTATACTCCTGAAGGCTTAAAATCCATTTGGTTATTTGGTTGAAATCGAGTCTAGACCCTTTTTATTAAAAATCTCAACTAAGGGCTTATGATCCGTGTGTACTTGAAAATCAATACCCCACAAAAACTTTTTAAGCTTTTTAATAGCCCAAAAACAGCCAAAGACTCTCTTTGAACCACAGAATATCTTGTTTCTGGATCTTTCAAGCTCTGTGACAAAAACATATTAGTTTGCATACCATCCGAGTGCTGTTGTTGTAAAACTGCACCAAGACCCTTTTCACTAGCATCTGTAATAAGTACTGGTTTTAATTTAGGATTAAACTCATAAGGGAAGGAGCATCCTTAAGCTTTTATTTTATGTCATTGAATTCCCTTTCACAAAGATTACTCCAATCAAATTCAACACCTTTTCTCAACAATTTTCTCATGTTAACAGAACAATCCGCAAATGTTTTAACAAACTTCGCGTAGTACTCAACAGCACCAAAAAACTTAATGAGTTCACTTTTATCTGTGGGGGGACACATGGTTTGAATAGTGTTAATCAATTCAGACTTCGGTTTGACTCCCTCACCAGTGATGTTATGTCCAAGATAATTTATAGAATTCAATCTAAACTTACATTTTTCTGCCTTAATATTTAAATTATGATCACACAATTTCTTCAAAACCATTTTCAAGCGAGAATCATGTTGATTATTGTCGTCACCAAATACCAAAATATCGTCTTGATACAAACAGAATCCTTCTAAACTATGTAAAATATTTTCCATAACTCTTTGGAAAATGGAGGACGCTGACACCAATCCAAATGGCATATGAATGAATCTATAAGTTGCAAACGGAGTTATAAAAGATGTGAGATCTCTTCTTGAAGTTTCTAACTCTATCTAGTGATAGGCAGAACTCAAGTCTAAGGTTCTAAAAACTTTTGCTCCACCCAATAAGGTCAACAATTCATTTATGTTTGGTAACGGATACCTGTCAACAATTACATTTTTGTTAAGTTGCCTTAAATCGATGCATAATCTTAGATCTCCATTGGGCTTTCGAGCTGCAACCACCGGAGATAGCCATTCAGAACATTGAACTATCTCAATGATACCATTATTTTCCAATTTAAGGATTTCAATTTGCATATCTTCCCTAACTGAAAGAGGTACGTTCCTAACTTTGCAACATACAGGAACAGCATCTCTCTTTAACTTAATCTTGTGCTGGAATCCCTTTAAACAAACTAGTTTACACTCTGAAACCCCCAGTTTAAGTGGTCGATTATGATGTCGGACGGACCTGTGTCCGTCCGCCACCCCCGAGTTGGAGGGACCGTCCGCAGGGGCAGCGGTATTCCCTCCATACCAATTAGGATGTGACCACCACCCTGGCGGTTACATCCCGTATCTTTAACATTGCGGCGGGTGCTGCTTCAAGTAGCACCCGCCGCAAGGTTAAAAATGCATGCTTTGCATTTACATGCACAAATGCAGGGGGGTACCATAGGTACCCCCCATGTGCACCCCCACCCCCTTCACCCTGGGGGCCCGCAAGGGGCTGCCAGAAGCAAAGGTCCACATGCTTTCCCACAGCGGAAAAGCCACCGCGGAAAAGCATGTTTACACACACATCCTAATTTGGCTGACGTGTCTTGCAGACACCGCCACCAAATAGCGGTCAACAACCCGCGGATCAGCGGCGGACGGACCTGCCGTCCGCCGCTGTTCCCACAACCATCCTGATCTGGCAGTGGGTGTTTTCTCTGACCGCAGCGGTGAATCCGTATCCTCCGGGCCAGCGGTGGCTTCCACCGGCCCGGAGGATGCGGATTCACCGCAATCATAATAAACCCCTAAATTTTTAACAAAATCTTGATCTTCTTTCCCAACAACAGAATAAACCACACTTCTAAGTTGAATATGAGGGTCAGCGTTGGGATCAAGGTAAACACCTAGATCGGCTTGGTGCATCCAACTAATGATGCTGTCTCCTTTTTTTGAAATGTAAATCTTACCAGATGCCAGCCTTTTCTTATAATAAATTCAACCAATAAAATAACCATGCAAATCGATAGGTTCCCCTCCATATGTTAACAGTGTTATGTCAGGTTTCAAAAGTTTAACTTTTCCTTTTAAATTCTCCATGAAGAAAGTACTAGATACTATTGTGATTTTAGCACCGGTTCCGGACCATCAACTAATATGACATCAAATGGACAGGATTTTATTCTTCTCCCCATTATCCAATTGGACAGCAATCTGACCACATTCAAAGTCTTCAGTACAAGATTCATCGTTATCATCATCAGTAACATCAACCTCATTTACCTTAGATTTCAATTTAGTTTTACACATTGCGGAAAAATGCCCTTTTAGCTTACACTTAGGAAAAGTTTGTCCTAAAGCAGGACATTTCTTGTCATTAGCAAGATGTCCTTGCTTGCCACATCTGAAAAACCTGCAGTCAGCAGTTTTCTCACTGTTTTTCATTTTACTTGAACTAGAATCCTTAGAATAAATATTTTTTCCAACTACTTCCTTTTTATTTCTTTTATTCTTTACCTCTTGAATTTTATAATCTTTTTCGGAATGCTTTTTGAGTATAGCTACACACTTAATCGAATGTTCTATTCTTTATGCAACATTAATGACTTCTTCTAAAGTCAATCAATCAATCAATCAGGAGTTTGTTAAAGTGGGTTCGTCACGTACCCATTACTCCTCCCTAACCTTTTCCATACTACAGCCAAACATAAATTGGTCTCGTATGCGTTCCTCTGTCAAGGTACCAAATTTGCAAGAAGACGCATGTTTTCTCAAATTTGTAATATATCCTTCTACTGTTCCTTCACTACCTTGCATTCTCTTAGCAAACGTATACCTTTCAAAAATCGTACTTACTTTTGGCAAATAATGCTTATCTAATTTCATTATACATATTTCATAATCATTAAGATCTTTGGATTCTTCAGAGGTCAATTCAGGCAAATCATAGAAAACGTCTTGACCCCCTGAGCCCAACCAATGTAAGAGTAGCAAAGATTTTCTTTCAGCACTTAAAGACGGTCCACACACTCTGGCATACCTCTCAAATACAACTTTCCACTTCTTCCATTGAATGGGTGGAGTCCCAGGGGAAGTGAGAAAGAAAAGTGCAGCAGTGACATTCTGCATGTTGTTTACTAGAGATTAAATACAATTGAAAGTTTCAGTATCAAAATGTGTTACTTTGTGTGAATAGACTAATACTAAACTAATCACAAAACTGTGTGCACCAGAATGGATGGAAGAAATGTAAAATAAACAAATTGCAATTAAAAGCTGTGTGCATCAGTGTTTATAAAAAGGCAGTGCACATTCTTACTGTCATGAATCACTATCAGCTGTGTGCATCAGCGTGATGTAGACGGTATTCAATTTAATAGCTGTGCGCATCAGTGAACTTGCGCAATGAATTTGTATTAGTTCTTAGATGTGCAATGTCCGATGCTATTCTCCGTTCTTAGCTGTGCCCATCAACGTTGTACAAAAATCAATGCACATAAAGAAAATCTAAAACGGAGAAATCGATTCTGTCTCCAACGCGTTATTCTGCGTTGCCAAGCAACTAAAGATGGCCGCCACGCTGAAAGACGTTACGTGGTGACGTTAAGCTCCGACCATAGAATTCGATCGTTAATCTTCGTCACTGGACAAGATGATGAATACGAATCTTACAAACACTGGAGTCTTGAAAAATCCGGTAGGCTTTCCAACAGTTTTAAATGTCGCGTTTCTTAATCATGCAGCTTACATTTCTTAATCATGCAGCTTACATCAAAATTAAATTCTTCTAGCTTGGAAACGTTAATGCGCTGAGAAACGGAGCATTAAACATTAACACTGAACGAAGCCTTGACTCTAGCAACAGTTCTTGGGAAAGTTAATTAGTTCACCGGTATAAATCATTTACTTGTACGATATCCCGGAACATTTCCACACCGCTTACAAGTATGACTTTAACCTGATACATCCATTAACTTTGCCCATTCACAATTTTGCCTGAGAAAGTCGTTAAAATTTGATCTTCCTTACTTCAGTTTTTATTCTTATGAGTCTGCATCGAAAAGTTCAAAGAAATCCCTTAAAACATGCAGCAAAGCTCCAATAAGAAATAAATAAATATATTTGAAAAGAAGGTGAGGAAAAGGAATGGAAGTTTTCCTATAGAAGAAGTCAATGAAAACTGGAAATTTCTCACCAATCTTTTTATGTTGGGATCCTCATATCCTGCCGACTACGCCAGTGAAGTAATCCATATAAATAAAGAGTTATTCACATGTAGGTTCTTGAAGTATTTATTCATTAGAGGATCACATCCACCAAGTAGGAGATCTGGACAGCAACTGATAAATAACTCTTTCAAAACTAAATACAGAATTAAATGACTTACTTAAGATTCCTTTGTTACTAACACCAATGACATGCTTATGGTTCTATTATGACACATTACTATTCTAACATCAGCCTATTGAACAGATTACTACAAGTGCAGTATTCTACGGTATGCCATTGCTTCTTGATTAACCATGCAGGCTCCTGTTGCAATTTTTAAATCTGGCATCAGTCACTACTGAGAGAAAGGATTTGGCATCGTCCCCATGTTAAATGCCTTGAATATAGCATTTGATTGGGCAAAAGTAGTCTGCTTCTATTGAAAAAGTGTGCTTGGATAAGATTTTTGCAAAAAACACAGTTGATGGACAGAATGTAGAACAATGTCATACATTCACCCCAGTACAAGGATCTGGGCCTAAATCCATCGTTTTTTGCACTCCACACCACCCTGGGTTAGACACTGGCTATATGCAAATCAGCTCTGACCCTGTGCCTCATGGGAACAGTCCAGTCCGAACTACCAAGCCATGTCTTTCCCAGACCGGAATCAAGCATCCAAGGACCGGTTTCTGGCTATCAGCCTTCATCAGCCTGGATAGCTTGACTCCAGTGGTGTGGAGAGCCTGGGACTCACGTCTGAGCATACCCAGCCCACTCGGGGTGAAAATTGCAAAAAACACAGTTGATGGACAGAATGTAGAACAATGTCATACATTCACCCCAGTACAAGGATCTGGGCCTAAATCCATCGTTTTTTTGCACTCCACACCACCCTGGGTTAGACACTGGCTATATGCAAATCAGCTCTGACCCTGTGCCTCATGGGAACAGTCCAGTCCGAACTACCAAGCCATGTCTTTCCCAGACCGGAATCAAGCATCCAAGGACCGGTTTCTGGCTATCAGCCTTCATCAGCCTGTCTAGCTTGACTCCAGTGGTGTGGAGAGCCTGGGACTCACGTCTGAGCATACCCAGCCCACTCGGGGTGAAAATTGCAAAAAACACAGTTGATGGACAGAATGTAGAACAATGTCATACATTCACCCCAGTACAAGGATCTGGGCCTAAATCCATCGTTTTTTTGCACTCCACACCACCCTGGGTTAGACACTGGCTATATGCAAATCAGCTCTGACCCTGTGCCTCATGGGAACAGTCCAGTCCGAACTACCAAGCCATGTCTTTCCCAGACCGGAATCAAGCATCCAAGGACCGGTTTCTGGCTATCAGCCTTCATCAGCCTGGATAGCTTGACTCCAGTGGTGTGGAGAGCCTGGGACTCACGTCTGAGCATACCCAGCCCACTCGGGGTGAAAATTGCAAAAAACACAGTTGATGGACAGAATGTAGAACAATGTCATACATTCACCCCAGTACAAGGATCTGGGCCTAAATCCATCATTTTTTTGCACTCCACACCACCCTGGGTTAGACACTGGCTATATGCAAATCAGCTCTGACCCTGTGCCTCATGGGAACAGTCCAGTCCGAACTACCAAGCCATGTCTTTCCCAGACCGGAATCAAGCATCCAAGGACCGGTTTCTGGCTATCAGCCTTCATCAGCCTGGATGGCTTGACTCCAGTGGTGTGGAGAGCCTGGGACTCACGTCTGAGCATACCCAGCCCACTCGGGGTGAAAATTGCAAAAAACACAGTTGATGGACAGAATGTAGAACAATGTCATACATTCACCCCAGTACAAGGATCTGGGCCTAAATCCATCGTTTTTTTGCACTCCACACCACCCTGGGTTAGACACTGGCTATATGCAAATCAGCTCTGACCCTGTGCCTCATGGGAACAGTCCAGTCCGAACTACCAAGCCATGTCTTTCCCAGACCGGAATCAAGCATCCAAGTTTAAAGCCTATGCCAATACATCAGGACTAGATTGTTATGGTGACAAATTAATGATAAAATCTATTGTCCTGAACTGTCCATTATGAATTGTCATTAAACGTTATGACAAAGGCAGTATGTGTGGCTTATTTATTGTGAGAAACAAATGTTAAAGCCAATAGACATTCATGGGTGGATTGGTAAAGTCTGTAGACATATATTAAAGCTTGTAGACAGATATTTTGTTACATGGAATCTCACAGATTACTGTCGTACATAGTTGTTTCGGTGTTGGTTGCCCCATGTGACAAACCCCAGGTTGAGAACTGTGTGAAGGCTTGTTGAGCTCTCTTAGGAGTGGTTGTATATAGTTAAGCCAGTTGTAATTTAAAGACTGGATTTATTTATTTATTGTTTAGAGAGTTTTATATAGCGTAAACTTGACCCGAAGGTATCAGGAATCAGAGCTCTATACATAGCACCAGTTGTATTCCATGAGGGCACATTCATTTTTTAAATTGTTTTTGTTAGGCACGGGGAGATTAAGTGATTTGCCCAGATTCACAGGATGTTCATCGTCGTTTCCGAGACTCAAACCCAGTTCCTCAGATTCGAGGTTGACCACCCTAACCTTTATGCCAACACCTCTCCCACTATATGTCTGAACGCTGCCTTTGTGGGAAAGATTTTTTAGTAGTGCTGAGGTGGTTATGATGCTAAGGCAATGACGAAGGATATAGACCTGATTGAATTCTGAAAAGCTACATCAGATGGAATTAGTCTAATTGACAAAGACTGCAGGCCTGCTTTATTTCCTGAGAAAACCATATCGCAAGGCTGATAGGCATTTATTGGTGTATTGTTATACATCATTGCTAACAAAAGTAGACAGGCTTTTTGTTAGAGGGAATCTCACAGACTACTGTAGTGGACAAGGTCTGTGATTTTTGCTACCCTCTGTGACAAATCCTGGGAATAGATTTATTTATTTATGAAACGTATAAAGCGCGCAAATGCCCAAGGGCGTGTCGGCGCTAAGAACACAATGCAAAAAGCTTTATAGGTCAGACATCAGCAGGTTACTGGTTGAACAGCCAGGTTTTTATTTTCCTGCGAAAGATCATCAATGATTGGGAGGATCGGACCTCTAGGTCCAAAGAATTCCATAATTTTGTTGTGGATACCACAAAACGCCTGTCACCCCAGGAAACAGTTTTGGTTCTTGGTACAGACATCAGGAGAGCATTTGCAGATCGTAGACCTTGGTTGCGGGATGCTTTATAAGCAATGCCTTAAACCGGCAGGGTATGCCCAGACGTGGGTTCCTTGCTCACTTTGCCACTGGATTCAAGCTAGCCTGGCTGATGATGGCTGATTAGCCCGAAACTGGTCCCAGGATGCTTGTTTCTGGTCTAGGGAAGACATGACTTGGCAGTTCGGGCTGGTCTGGTACCATGAGGCACAGGTTCAGACTGATTTGCATAAGGTCATGTCTGAACTGGGGTGGTTGAGTGAGCTAAAGAATGATGATGGATTAAACCCAGATCAGTTGTCTGGGGGTGAGTGCTTGCAATGTTCAACACTCCATCCATCATCCCTTTGGTTTTGCTTTGTTTGCCCTAAGATGGCAGGGTATGCCCAGACGTGGGTCCCTTGCTCACTTTGCCACTGGATTCAAGCTAGCCTGGCTGATGGCGGCTGATTAAACAGGTAAGTAAAAACTTAATTAGCAAACAATAGGATATCTACTGCCCTAATCTGATCCACATATCATTTACATATGACAAATGATATTCAAATAAAGCACATAATAAATAGAATATGAGTTTGGTATACATTTTTTTATTTTTATTTTTTATAGAAAAATTATTATTTTATCCATTAGTTTTTCCTTCTTTTCTTATTTCATAAAAGATTTTTTTAAATTAACATACATAAATTTTACATAGACAGAAAAAAAAAATATATAGAATAACATATACATAACGTAATTTTGGTCGATGTTTTTATAGATGTAGGCAATATGTTGTGCTGGCTGATGGCGGCTGATTAGCCAGAAACCGGTCCCAGGATGCTTGTTTCCAGTCCAGGGAAGACATGGCTTGGCAGTTCACTGGACTGTTCCCATGAGGCACAGGGTCAGACTGATTTGCATATGGCCATGTCTGAACTGGGGTGGAGGAGTGAGCTAAAGAAGGATGATGGATGAAACCCAGATCAGTTGACTGGAGGTGAATGCTTGCAATGTTCAACACTCCGGCCATCATCCCCTTTGGTTTTATTAATAGTTTGTGCATATGTGTAATTCAATGTATGTATGCCTCAACCTTTCTTTGTTTGAAACATTATCAATAAAGTAGGCTAGATATGTTTACAGTGATAAATCATTGGGTAATGCTTCGGGCTAGATTGGATCAGAATATCTGACTTTTTTCAATGAAAAGTTAAGACAAAGGCAGTAAGCCTACACAAATCTGTGTTTAGTTTTTAAAAAGCATCAGGCCTGCAGAGGTGAATTGTTATAGCACCATTTTAAACATATAGAAAGTCATTTTATTACATGAAATTTCACAGATTATTATAGCATGTAAGATTTTGGTGTTGGGTAGACCATGTGATAAAGTTTGAGGTAGATCATTTTCACAGTGATAAGCCTAAACAGACCCTCTTAGGTTGGATAGGCATGTTAAGCTGTCAGCCAGGTTTTAATAATCAAAATAACTAAACATAAATACATGCATATACATACATACATAGATATACTGATCGATTGCCACACACATCCTGCTGACACCCATGACAGCATAGAGCAGGTAGCAATAGCTCAGCCCACTTCAGCCATTGGCTCTATTACCCTGCAACTGATGACATTTATCCATGTGCATATCTATTTGTAAATGACTGCACTTCAGGTCCAGGGCTGGTAGGTCAGTCTTTTAGCTTTTTATTTTCTCCATTGTCAGACCTCATTCGTGGGAGCCTCTGGCCAAAGAGGGGCTATTGGGCCACAACCATGGTGGTTGAAGTTGTTTATCACTTGTGTCCTGTGACTCATCCTACTGTGGCTCTGCAAACTAAGCTAAGTATAATTCTTTCAGCACTTGACTCTCAGGGTAATGAGGGTGAGCAGCCACAGGCTTCTTATTGAGGTACTGTGATGCAGTATGACCTTAAAACTCAAACATCAATCAACAGACACAATTACTGGTTGTCCAACCCAGTACTTGTCTTTGTGAAAAGGAAAGCACTTTTAATCACACAGCAATACACAGTCCAATGTATTAATAAATGGTGATACCATTAATCATAATACATAGTAAGCACTATACACATCCCTATCTGCACCTTCCCTCTCCCGGGTGGCCATTATTTGTATAGTCTCCTAGTAAACTTGGGCAGGCACTTAAATTAGACTCAGTTACTGATTAATTTTCCCACAAGGTCAAACATGCATTCAGTACACACTATTCCTAACCCTGTTGCTGTAGTGAGTACAAAACTGCAACAAGTCCTTGTGTTCGTTTCAGCTCTATGCAGCGAATAAGTCCCAACCACAGACGGAGGCTTGTTGTACTCATATACAGTTCCTACATCGGTCACAGGGCAGGTCGTGAACAGCCTGCATCATTAGCATGAGCTCAGGCACGTTTTTGATGTACACACAATACACGTGCACGCACTAGACATACAACCAGGATGCTGGGAATGTTCTGGGTCTCGCATAACAGCGGAAATCTAGGACACACTGACACATATAAAGAGGATTCACAAAACAAAGAATGCTGCCATCACCGCTTTATGTGCTAAAGTGGCCTTTGTCCACTATGAGTTCATGCTTTGTGCACCCTTCAAAGCCACACACAGGACAGGTTGTGGAACCTCACATTGTGAGAGACAGCCATAAGCCTTTGCCCACACTCTAGAGTAGTGTGACACCAAGGACAAAAAAAAATCAGATATCAGATGCATTACAACGCTGGGGACATTCTTGTCCAAACATCCTTTTACAGGTATACTTTCATTTCTTTCCTTCTCCATTTTTTTACTGTGTCTTTAGAGAACCCTCTAGCTTTCCAGGCAGTGCTAGTTTGTTTTGTCCATTTTCTATCATTATTTTACCATTTCAAGTTGTCTGCTACATTGAGTAGAATTAAGTCAGCTGTCTGGAATCAGTACCACTATGATACAGAAGGCATAATACAATTCCAAAATGGCCTCCTAGTGCCATTTTTAGTGAGCGACCATCCTAGAATGGTACTTGCATAGTAAATCATTCTATTACCATTCCAAGATGGCCAATATGTTGCTTCTAAAATTGGTGGATTTGTTAGAAATTGAAAACAATAATACACTATGCACAAAATCATTGCAAGATGGATGTCCAGTGTCTAATTGTATTCATTATTGTATTCATATGCCCGACACATGTAGGTAGTGGCAACTTTTGTTTTACTTTTACTCGTTTAATTGATCTTTCCTATGCTTTTTGAGTTCATGTGTGTGTGGTCTATCATGTATAAAGTTGGTAACTGGGCAAACGCAAGAATTTGTCCGGGGATTGGTAAATGGATGGACGAGTGCTAGGATGAGTGACATCACGCATGTATGATCCTTAATAAGTGCCTAAACTTGCGACTGACTGAAGACTTATTTTTAGTTATAAGTCAGACTGTTATAATTGACTTGTGTCTCTCTTTTCCCTGGCTGGGACTTCCCTGCTGCTCAGATAGTGTGAGTGGTAGAATGCCGGGTGACATCATGAAATGTTTGGTGGCTGGCTTGTGTGTGGAGTGGCAGTTATTGACAGGCAGGCTGAGTGACAGGGGGGTCGCTCCTGGTGGGGTTTGCATTTCCATCTTTCTTATCCTGATGATTTTAACCTGCAGTTAAGCTCAATAAACGTATCCTGTTTTAAACACCCGGCTCAAGGAGCATCTATTTACAACACAGACATGTGCCTCTTTTGAGATACTAGGCTTGGATCGAAGCTGTCAAACCAATTTAAATAACACTAGTTATGGTTCGCAGTTGTTTCCACATTCTGTGTTAAACTCATGTCCATATTGTTTGCCTGATGGAAACTCTAATAAATAAGACCAGGAAGGACATGCAAGCGTCCATTGTTAGTTTAACATACAATGGGAAAGAAAGAGACTGACCCGAGCAGATGCAACCCATGCTGAGCGGAATGTGAGATTGGAAGCATAAATCTACCCTCCAGATCTGTGCTAAACTGCTGATCCCAGCTTGCACGGCTGAAAGTGGCACTGATGCTCATAAATGTTAGCTTCATTTTATGCCTTTAGACAGGCACATTTTCAGTTTCAATATAAGGTATTCTATTAGCTGAGAGCGCTCGTCCTAATCAACGCAAATGGTCATGAAAAGACTTTAGTAGTTTTAGTACAGAAGGGTGCAGCAATAATCATGGGCAAGTTGTGTAGACGATTGCTTTGATGTCTTACATTGAATTCTATGGTGGCATGATTAGGGGAGTGCCGAGATTTTCATACAAGAGCAAAGTCTTGTACAAATCCTGATTATTTGCTTACCCACAGTTCTCAAAGTTCCCTATTTTTCCTACGTTCACACCCTGCCATAATTTTCCCTGCGAACTGGCAAACTTTACATGAGAGTGCAAATTGGCATGAAAAATTTATATGCCTTTTTTTCTCGCAAGTTAACTTTAAAGCCATTTTTCTCAGCACCTATAAACTCAATAGATGTTGGGAAGAATGCCTTCTTTCTCAAACTACTAGAAAGCGATGCAAACATCCTGATTCTAAAATGAAAACCCAGGTGTAGAAAACTTTTCAAACTATGGGTAATAAGCATAACATTCACAAGAAATGAAGGAAGTTTATCCAAGAATACCTTCAAAACTGATTACATAGCCTAATGATACCATGGGACATATAATTACAATCTCTGGTTTAACTGCTAGCTGCTCAAAAAAGCTTTTTCAGCCTTCAACATGAATTTATTTAACTGCAAAAGCTTTATTGTCTATTTATTCACATTCCTACAACTGCTAAAATTAGAAAAAATATCTTGAAGATCATGCTCTACTTTTCAACTGTGATATGCAAGAACTAAGGGCCTTCTTATGAGTCTGGCAAATTGAGGCCTGCCAAACTTGCCGAGGTGCTGCGGTGGCAATCCAGCCATCGCCACACCCAGCGGTCCGACCGCCCCATTACAAGTTGGGCTGTCAGACTGCCATTGCACCTCCTCAACCTCCAGGAATCGCAATATGCTTGGCGGGTCTGCAGCGATTCCACCAAGCATATAACTAATTTCCTATCCGCCACAGTTTTCATGGCATTTCCTACTCCATGACAACCATGGCGGAGGGGAAACAAAAGGGGCCCTACAGGGCCACCTGTTGCCTCAGTACCTGCATGGCATGGACTTCACCAGTCCATGCTGTGCAGATGCTGCCTTTGAAGTTTCCATTGCAGTGTCTCTTTTTCAGAGTTACCGCCATGGAACCACCAAAAAGACACCTCTACAGACATGAGAAACACTTGTAATCTTGTTGGCGGTGTACACAGAACTTTGGTGGTGCAGGAGCGTTTCGGTGGTGCACCGCCTGCTTACGTACCGCTATAAGTCGTAATCAGGCCCTAAGTCTGTAGTGTTTACATTTGTTAGTATTTCCTTGTTGATAATTCTTTAAAAGAAGAGATAGAGGTATCTGCTTATCCCCATCAGTGGAAAGTGAAATATCAATTTTTAAGCACATATCTGCTGATATCAGTTACATTTTACTAAGAATATAACACCCTGAGATTAGGAATAAAATAACTTTTTTTAGAAACAGAAAATGCTTAGGGATGCACATGGCAGATGCCTTTGTTTAACAGCTTAATATATCACAATTATTGATCTGTCTCTTAACTATGATTGAGTCATTGTCCAAAAGTTAATTTTGTCCAGTATGCACTTTACTTCAATTTAAGGTTATGGTATACCAAATTCTGCAAATTCAGCCTCGGAATGCAGAAGAGACTCGGAATACGGCCTGTCTTCTGTTACTAGTGGGTTTTCTCTCTTTGCAATGACTGGATGTGGGTTTGTATTTTTCAACCTTAGTGTAACCCATGTAAGTGTTTTGATAGGCACTAGGTTATGGACATGAAAGGCACATTATAAGGGAAGAGATAGGATCTTGTAATGCCATACCAAGTGCACCACCACATATAGAACTACCGAAGGGGCTATGTAGCACATCTTTAATACTAATCTGTCCATAACACCCAATGATCTGTGTAAATAATGCCTATTTTTAGTTGGGATAGAGGTTATTGTTTAATACTTTACACTATGCCTACTTGTGCTCCTATTTGTCTTGGTGCTCACTTGGACGTGTATTAGCCTCTGCTTCTGGGTATCCTGTGTGATTATACATACAGCAGTAGTTTGTGGATTCTATATTTGCCAATCGTCTCACCAGTTGACAAGTTACTCCATTCTCTTCTAACTTTCCCCCCACTCATTTTGAATAAAACATTGTGGCTCATATGTATGAAGGCATTTGTATTTCCTAATAGTGTGAATAACAATTTTGGACCGTTAAGAAGTGCAAAATACCACGTCAGAATGTTTGAAAGCCATTTGAGGTGGTGCAATCGCAAAATAGGAAATCGCAATAGCGATTTCCAGAATGCAAATCACAAACCACATGTACAACAAATTCCCTATCTGCGACGAGTCGCAAAACAGCCATTTAGGAAATGCAATTACCATTTAATCGGATCAGGTGGGAACCAAGTGCAAATTGTAACAAGCAAATGCAATGCAATAGGTCTTGCATTTGCGAGAGTTAGAGCTATTGGCATTGTAAATGACAATGTCTTTTATTTCTGTGTTTCGGTTTGGAGTGGAGTGGATGTATGTAGTTTGGAGTGGAATTATGTGGGTTGTATTGGAATCGTTAGTTGTGGAATTGCGTGCAGTGGAATTGTGTGGCTTGGAGTGTATTTGAGTAGTGGAATTATGTGACATGGTGAATAGATAGGGGTGAGAGCTGCACAGAGCAGATAGAAAGGAATATAGAGAGGGATAGGGAGTCTATGCAAAACGTGGAGAATAAACTTGAGACAGAGGAGCAGAAAGAGTGTGCATCTAGATAGTGGTGGCGCTCAGGTGGTGCTGAGTGATGCTGAGGGGTTGCTGAATTATGCTGTTGAGGGGGGCATCAATGAGGCAATGGGGCAAGACTGATGTTATTGTTGTTTGCTGTCACATCTGCACCCAGTTTTATTTTGGAGAATTGGTCTCCAAGCCATGTGCCGGTGTCGTACATTCTTTGCTAATTTTACTGGTAGGGTGTGAGGCGAATCAGACCTAGAGGCTTTGCACCTACTCTTTATTTTCAAAGCGAATTCCACTTTGTTGGTGGATCTATGATGGCCTGCTGACAAGGTTTAAGGCAGTTTTTTTAGAAAACAAGATATAATAGCAGTGATCACTCTGTGAGGACCAAACACTGATACAAATGAGGGTGCAAGCCGTAACTCACCTTCTTTTACAGAAGTGCTTAACAGTTTGCGCCCCAGAGGTAATGAGCACCCAATCACTGTGCGAAGTAACGGTCCCTGGCTGCATGCACATGTAATCCCTGCCTTGTCAGTCCTCCAGCTCCTTGCTCATGTACTCTGAGAACTTCTCTCATTGAGGAATGATGCATCCTTCAATTTAGGGGTGCAAGCAGACAGAGATGGAGCTGCTGAAGTTTATGTTGACATACTCGCCGGGTATCTTGGGTTCAGGAGGTTCCCGGACAAGGGGCAGGCTACTTGCTTTGTCCAAGGAGAGGCGAGTTGGTCTGGGCAGGCAGGTGGATGTTTGCGCAGGTGGATCTGATTTGTTTCTTTGGTTCTGGCCACCCAGGCAGTTGGTGCTGGCAGAGGACGAGAGCTCCTTCCTGCCATGGCGGGGCAAAAGCTTGAAGTAGTAGGCACAGGCACATTGGCTGGCCACCTAGGATGGCAAGTAGCCATCTGGCGGGGTGCTGATGCTAGAGCCTCTGGTCGTACTCATATTTATATATTCTTCAAAGGGCAGCTTGCCATCGTGACTCTCCAAGGACAGTTGTGCACCACAGCCATCGGGGAGCAACTGTCACTCAGAGAAAGCTATGTTTCATAATGTGCAATTTTCTATTAGGAAATCACAATTGTGCGATTTCCTAATTGATGATGTCCTAATTGCGAATCCGTAGGAATCGCTATTTCTGGAATTGACGGTTACATACACACTGATTTGCGATTCTCAAATAGTGATTTCTATGGATTCGCCATTGGGAAATCGCAAATCCACAATTTTGTACATATGGGCCTATAATACTTAAAATGTGATGTTGTGAAGACGTCTGATGAGGTGAAGCCACCTCTTTGTGCTCATTGAGTGAATTTCCTGACTCATAAATTACTTTATTCATTTGATTCTTGATATCAATATCAGGACATTTTTTAACGTTGATTACATGCAATTCCTCTGAAATAATTATACCCTTTTCTGGGTTTGCATTCCTTTAGAGAGATGCTGTAAAATGCACCTCAAAGCTTTTGGGATGGATGTCTGAGTAACTAACAAATAACCTTCGGTAGATAAGCATACTTAAAAAAAGGGGAGCAATCAAACAGTCATATAGACACCATATAGTTCAAATGAACAATTACACAAATAGTGCATTAAGAGTCCCAAAATATGTCCATTCTCTATTTAGTCAATTGACTCGCAGGAGCTAATTTAAAGCTCTTTTTTTAACTTTAAGTCGATATTGCAGTAATGTATGTATACTTGTAAAGCGCACTATCACCTTTCAGGCATCCTGGCGCTGTATACCGCTGTGGAATCCATCCTGACTTTCCCTGTGAGATGCCCCTTACTGGGCACCCCCAAGGTGAGGCCAGGCATCCTAGCGCTTTTGGGTCCGTTGTGGAGATTAAGCAAGCTATTGCCCAGAGTTGCAGAGTGGGACCCATGATTAGAGTAGACACCTAGGCAAGAATTATCGAGTCTGTGGACATTGAGCCCAAGACCCTGCCGCGTCGGGAATTGAACCCTGGTCCCGGGCCAGACCTCTGCCTCAGGGTCTGCCGCTCTAATCGGTGAGCCACACTTCTCCTAAATCAGGCACTAGCTGAGTGGCCAACCAAGGCAAACTGTAGTGACTCGAGATTAATTTAAAGTAAAACGCCACATCTTTAGAGCCTTCCTGAAGGCTAACAAATTGGGTAGAGATTTGATTACAAGAGGCAGAGAGTTCCAAACCTTAGATGCATGCAATATAAACCCACAACAGCCCCATTTGACTAATCTAAAACGGGGGACTGATAGGAGCATTGATGAAGCTGATCTTAGCAGTTTTGGTGGAAGATAGTTGGAAAAGCCAGTCTCAAAAAGGCCGGACCTTGACCTTGTTTAGCTTTATAGACTATACATAGTGATTTAAAAAGGATTCTGGCACTAACATGGAGCCAGTGAAGCTGTTGGATGGCTGTAGAGACAGGATTGTATTTGGGAAGCTTAAAAAGGTCCCTCAAAGAAGCATTTTGTACTGTCTGAAGTTTACCGAAACGGATGTGTAGGTTTACAGGCATTTGTATGGGTATCACAAATAATTATCAAACAACTCATTTTTTGTTACAAGTGGTGCCTTCAGAATGGGGAGCTACACCTTACTTCCCCCAATTATCAATCCAAGACTAAAATAAAAATGTTTACACAATTCGTAGCACACGCTCCTGCAATTATATTACAGTATGATACGCAGTGTAAAAGCATTGTGACACAACACAAGGACGTCTGCATCTTCTCAAGTACTTTTTTATTCCATCTACTTACTGTCTGAAGTTTGTTAAACACATTATTTCTGATTTTTGTAGAGCGACGGGAATATAGGGCAAGATCTTTCTGATTAGCTGTTAGGTAAAAAGGCTGCAGATGAAACAGAATTAGCCTGAGTTATGTAAGATAGATCTGTGTTGATTTTAACTCTAATACTTGTTACTGATTCAATCTGGAGAGGCAGAGAACCTAGTTCAGATGGACAACAATGGAGTAAATGGGAGTCCCATTTGCAGGTGGAGGTGTGCACAAAGTTAACAAGACCTCAGTGGTCTATTGCTGATTCTTTCATCGTTTATATCATAAAGAATCTCGATTACTTCCAATTTTGATTAACTCATCTTTATTTATTCGTTTTCTTAATTTTCAAAAAATCCTTTTGAATTCATTCATTCAAAGCAGTTTGCTGGTCAGACATTTAACTCCTACCCAATGCATTTCGGGTCAAGGATGACCCTTCTTCGGGGGTCTGTGAGGAAAACAAAGAATTACATGAGTGTTGCTGCTACTCTCAATTTCTCACATTAATCGGTTACTAACACTTCATTATCTTAATGACAGCTCTATGTCAATACTGTGACAACATCAAAGATACTGTGAAAACATAAAAAATATACATGCAAGATACTTTAGTTCGATTGTCCTCGTAAATATTCACAAATAAAATATGAATCGCACCCTGCACCATGACCGAGTGTGTACACGTTCTCTATCCATTTACCAAAATGAACGATGGATAGGCAATAGCCCACTGTCACCTTCTTTCAACATTCAGTTAAACCAATTTATCAAAAAACATTTCTGTTCTTCATACAACGCTGCTCTGAAACGCGCGTTCCGTTCTTACTCACAATTAAATATCCAGCTTTGCGCGCCGTGTTCGTTCTGCCAATCGCTATGCGCCAAACATTTACCATTGTGTTTTAACTTATTATCACGCTCGTGATTGGTTCTAGTCCCGGTCACATGATCGATACGCGATCTCTAGCGAGTTGTTTCTTTTATGTCAAGAACATAACTTATACTCATCAAACAAAGCTGCGAGGCATGATGGCAACATTTAAACAATTGTTTATGAGTACCTCCTTATTTACTCAGTTAGCGCGAACAATTCGTGGCAAACCCTTATTACGGAGATCTTACTCAATAAACTGTTTTACCAAATTATCAAATCACTGTGAATTACCCTGTTCATAAAAAAAGTATTTAACTGAAGACAAAACGGCAATATCAACGTTAAACATTAAGACATGATGTTATGTGTCGGCCATCTTGGAATGGGATCATGGTTCATGCTATATGTTATGTACAGGAATATAGTAAAGCCTTTCCAAAATGTTCATAAGAAACAGGATAGTTCTATCCTGTCATTTAATCCATGAGGATATAAACTTCCCAGTCTATGAATCCAGAAGTATTCGGATCTTAGTCTCTGTTTGTGTGTGTCCTGATCTGTTCTTGGTTTAATCACCTCCAATATGGTGAAACGTAACTGTGCTATGTTATGACCGGATTCTGCCCAATGAGTTGCCAGTGTTGATTTCACATTTTTCAAGCGAATATTGCTTTTATGTTCCGTAATCCTTATTTTGATTTTGCGTTCGGTTTGTCCGATATATAGTTTCCCACATGGGCATTTGATCCCATACACTACTCCTTTGGTGTCACAAGTACTTGAATGTTTTAATGAAATCGTTTTTCCTGACATGGGATGTGTGAATGTCCTTCCCACCATTACATTGTTGCAATGCATACAATTTTCACATTTCTGCATGCCTTTATACATTACTTCCAAATCCTCAGGTGTTTTCTTTTTCATTAATTCCTTCATATTCTTAGACCGATGGTATGCAAATGTGATGTTTCTGGAAAACAATGTTTGCAGATCTGGCTCTTCCGTGATCAAACTCCAATGTTGTCGCATAATATTAGCAATTTTCACTGATTGCATAGAATGTTTCAGTACACATACTGTTGGTTTATTATCCGACTTTTCTTTAGAGTGCAGTAGTGTTTCTCTATTCATAGCTATTACTTTGTTTTTAGAATCTTCCAACAAAGGCTCTGGGTATCCTCGTTTCAAGTATCTTTGGATCTGTTTTTCGAACGTGGCTGCTAAATTAGTGGGGTCAGATGTAATCCTCTTTTGTCGGATGAATTGAGATAGTGGTAAGTGCTTCTTGAGCGAATGAGGATGAAAACTAGTATAGTGTAAACAACTATTTCTGTCTGTTTCTTTAGTGAATACACTTGTGTTGATCTTTCCTTGTTCGATGTTTATCAACACATCCAGAAATGGTAATTCATTTTGATCCATTTGGTAGGTAAATTTCAATCTCTCGTGTTGTGAATTCAAGACCTGAATATTCTCCATAAGTTTCTCTTTGGTACCACGCCAGATTATGAAGATATCATCGATATATCTTTTGATTGTGATCAGACTTTGTGTCCAGTCTGGGTTGTTCAAAATATGGTCATACTCAAACTTTGCCATGAAGGTGTTCGCGTAGGATGGTGCCCCCGCAAACCCCATGGATGTTCCACTACATTGTCCGTAAAATTCCCCTTCCCATTGGAGATAGCTGTGTAGCAATGCGAATTGTAGTATCTCAAGTAAGAACACTCTTTCTGCTCCAACAGTCTCATTTTCTAGTAGGCACCACTCCATCGCTTCAATTCCCTCGTTATGAGGGATAGATGTGTACAATGCTGTCACATCGATTGTACATAGCCACACTTCCTGGTTAGATGGAATGTCGAGTGTCCTCAATAGATTCAAGAAAGAAGTAGTATCCTTAATATGAGTGCTCCATTTCTGTACAATGGGTTGTAGAAACCAATCTAGGTATTGACCCAGTGGTTCTGATAGTGAACCACATGCTGACACTATTGGTCTGAAGGGTGGTTTGTTGGCATTCTTATGAATTTTAGGCAACATGTAGAACTGTGGCCTTCTGGGATGTTTACTGTTCAGGAATTGATATGTTTTATTCGATATCCATTTCATCTCTAAAGCTCTATCAAGAATGGTTTTTAGAGTACTGGAGAATTTGTTAGTTGGATCTTCTTCCATTTTCTGATATGTGTTAGTGTCTCCAAGGTGAGCCCGTACACTCTCGTTGTAAAATTCAGTGTTCATTACTACAATCGCTCCCCCTTTGTCAGCTTTTTGTATTGTGATTTCTGTCATTTCTGTTAAAGATTTCAAAGTTTGCCATTCCTTCCTTGAAAAATTACTTCTAGATCCACTACCATAATTAATCTTTTTCATCTCGCTAGTGATCACTCTTTCATAGGCATCAATAGTTTTGTGCGATGTTGGTGCACAAAATGTGCTTTTAATCCTGAATTCTTTAAGTTCACTTGATGGTCCTTCTGTAGGTTGTACATTACTGAAGAAGTTTTTTAGCCTTAGTACGCGAAGAAATTTAAAAACAGATATTTCGGTTTCCTGAGCATTCGATCTGTAGATTGGGACAAAAGTTAAACCTTTGTTTAACACATTCGTTTGTGCCTTGGTTAGTTGTTTGTCAGATATGTTTATGACAAGATTGGTTTCTTTTTCTTCGATCTCAATTCTTGTTCTGCTTCTGATTCCTTTGCTTTTTCTTTTTCCCCTCCTGGTTTTGATGGTTCTCCTGTTGGTACACTCGTAGACGGGGCATTGTTTGCCGCCGGACTTATATCTAAAAAAGCCGTTTTCTCCAATTGTTCTCTTCGTTCCCTTTGTGTTGGTTTATTCATCGGTTGTCGGTTTTGAGTTGTTTCAGAGTCAGATACCACACTCTCTTGTGATGAGCTTTTATTGGTTGAGGGTTGTTGCCACTTTCTTTGATTATAAACCTCTGCCCAACTGTAAACTTCTTCCAGCTTATAATCAATGGTATCTCTTTTATACTTTTTGATTTTCCTTTCTTCAATTTCTTTCGCATATTTCTCCAGTTTTTTGGTAGTTTCCTCAAGTAATTCTGTTAAGTCTTCATGTTGATTTAGTTCTTGTTTGATGCCATTGAGTTCCTCTTCTACTATTTTTAGTTCTTTCGAGAGCTCCTCCACGATCAGAAGAATTAGATCCAAACTGCATTTATTTAAGATTTGGTACCATCTGTTTAGAAAAGCTTTATTGTTCCTGCATAGCATAGGTTTTAAGGCAATTCTTAGTCCCCTTGGGATTCTTTTATTTCTGTGATAGTGTATCAGTGTTGTGGCGTGTAAACGCTGATTTATTTCCCGTTTACTGGTATATTCAAGTTGTTTCAGTAACTGATTTACTGTGCTTGTTTGTGTGCTGAACACTCTAGTTTCTTTGATTAGCCCATAGATCTCTTCGGCTTCTTCAACTGTGTAGGCTAAAGTCTCTGCTTTATTTGTTGTTATTTGAGCTATATCCTCCAAATTCATCTCTTTAAATTGATGGTGCCCGGACGTGGGGTAGACTGTACTTGAATAACTCTTAATTGTGTTACGTCTGGCACTCTAGTTTGATCTGTTCACCAATATTTCACCATTCATTTGTGTGCTACTCTCTCCTTTAGTGCTTTGTCTAAGGGCACTCCCATTTACTCCATTGTTGTCCATTGAAGAAACAGTGCCCTTAGACAAAGCACTAAAGGAGAGAGTAGCACACAAATGAATGGTGAAATATTGGTGAACAGATCAAACTAGAGTGCCAGACGTAACACAATTAAGAGTTAACCTAGTTCAGATGGCCACCACTTATGGGACCATAGAAATGTTTGATTTCCGAAAAGCTGCACTTCCGTTTTAGAGGATTTCAGTTTAAGACAGTTGGATGACATCCAACTGCTGACTGCTGTTGTTCAATCATAGAAATTGGAGGCTACATCTTGTGTTTCTTTTGAAAACTAGATGACAATTTGTGTGTTGTCTGTGTAAGAAGTTAAAATAAAGTCGAAAGAGTGGATCCGATCTGCCAATGACCTAACATAGAGATTAAATAGTGTGGCGCTCATTGAAGATCCCTGTGGAACACCTCATTGGAGAGAGAAAGAGGGGATGTGACATTTCCAAGAAGCACTGACTGTTTTTTATAAACATTCTATTTTTAATGTTTAAAAAGCTAATTTAGCATTCCAAAGTGAGAATTTATAGCATGTCAAACATTTCTGGTATTCTATTTTTTCTAGTTCATCATAACTGGTTCTCCATCGCTTTTCCCGCCTTCTGTAAATCTGCTTTAACGGCTAAGATCTTCAGATCTTTCCAAGCCATGCATTCAACATAATGTTATGCTATATTATGTTATTTCGTTTTATAAGGCACTCAGCTACCCAAGGGTTTCCCGGCGTCGCCTGAAAAAAGGTCTGAGAACAAATGAAAGATGGAAACCTATTGATTAAAAAGCCAGGTTTTCAACATCCTACGAGAGTACACAAAGCAACCTCATACCTTAAAGGCAGAGGGAGAGAATTCCACGTGAGGTTCCGTGAATTCTGAACCCGTTTCATAAAGGTCATGGTTTCGTCACAAATTTGATATTAGCGAACCGTAACTAGTTAGGGCGGCAAGTATGAGTGTTTTCATCACGTAAGACCAATGGATTCACTACGTATTTAGGGATTTCGTTCTGAACCCTTGGGTTCCATTTTGTGTATGGCAGCCATTTTGTGGTTGCCCTCAAACAGGCCGATGACTGTGGCTGAACTAGTCTTTTTAAGGACATGTACACCTTAGCTCCAGTTCGTGCTGACTCCTGTTTGACCTGAATGAACTGACCCTGTTGCCTGAAGCTGACCTTGTTAAACCAGTTCCTGCCCTTTAGCTGATCAAGATTAAGGATCAGAGCACAGGACATCGTAAAGTTTTATTGCACACAAATATGCCTTATCCTACTCTCACCTGTTTCTGCTCCTTTCTTTATGGTCTATTTATGATTGGGTTGTGGCCTTTTTTATTATGGGTTTGTTCGACCTGTCTAAAGAAGAATGTTGGGTTTGACCGATGATTGATCATGGGCTGGGCAACTGAAAAGTGGGTTTTACTGTCATGCGATACCTTTGGTGTGAATACATGTGATTGGACAGTTTGTAAATATTAGGTATTTGTCTGGAATGTGATTTTTGGCATTAAAATGCACGACTTGCTGTGTAAAATTGAGCAGTCTCCTGAGAACTCATACCGTGATGATTTCTAGGACTTCTGTTACTGGCTGCAGCCAATAAATTTGATCTTTGACGCAACCAAGAAGTTTCCGTGTCTCTGTATTCTAAGACAGGTGGAACCCGAACACTTTGGGCGTGCCCCTGGCGCCGCTGGGTATTAAATAACCCGGTTCTTCAGTTGGCGCTTCCAACGTGGGGCGACTTCAGCGGTACCGGTCCAAGCCTGAAGATCGTGAGGAGCTTCGTGAGGAAATTCTGGAGGACGGCCACCACTTCATCAACCCCGGCATGTTGAACGTGGACTGAAGGTCTTTTCTGCGAGGCTTCCCGCTTTCCTGACAGCTACGAAGGACTGCTGCCCTGACTGTCGCCCTGTCTTAGACCCATTTGTGATGCTTTGTACGGCGATACGATAGACGGGTTTTCTGGTGGCGTGACTGAAACCTCAGTTAAGTATAAGTGGGTCGCTCCCAGTCCTTAGTTTTTGGTTCTTTGGTTCTTAGTTTGTTTGGTCCTTAGTTTTGATTTGAAAATTGCAGTTTCCAAAGCCGTGGGTCTTGTATATTTACGAGTGTATCGGTAGAGATAATCCCTTGAAGTTTGAAGCTCGATTAGTGAGCGAAGATGCCTAATCGTAGCAAATTTGGTACTTGGTTTGGTTGTGGTTGCAACAGGGATTCCCGATTGGAGGATTCGTGTCCGATACCTCCGGTTGGAACTCCGACTTATGAGCTCTATTCTAAACACAGCGTGGGCCCCATTACGTTCAATGAAGTATGGGTCCACTACACTAGAAAAGATGGTGTCTTACAATGGCCCCAACATGTTAGCTTTAACACAGAGATTTTAGACAATTTAGAAACTAAGTTATTTAGGAAGAAAGCCCGGCCGGCAATGTTTGACTCCTTTCGCCTTTGGCGTAAAGAAGCCAGACAACGAGAAATTAAACTAGCTAAAAGAGATAAAAGAGAAAAGGATGTATCAATAATGCAAGCTGCTAGGCAGTTTAAAGAAAACGAAGAAGATAAAGCAATTGAGGTGTCAGATAGGCAACGTTGCATGGCCATAGATAAATGTTATCCGGCCTTGCCGTCTTCTCCTCCGAAAGCGATTGAAGATCTTGAGAAAGATCCTTTGATGTCTCACTTACTGAGATTACCACCTCCTTATGTACAGGGTGCTACTGCGCCTCCATTACCACAGGTTGTTCCACCCTTTGTTGTTCAACCTCCTGCTGTTGTTCAGCCACCCGGTGCTCCACAGATGGTTTTACCTTCTCTTGTGCAACCCGCTCTAGGGTCGCCAGCTTTGCTACCAGCTTTGCCTCAAACTCCTTTGCCTTCCGCTTCTGCATATGAGACTCCTACTGTTCTTATTTCTACACCTTCTTTGCCTCAAAATACTTATTCTCCTGTTCTTATAACTGCTTCTTCTCCTTCTGTTCGAAAACGAATGACAGAAACTGTTTCTAGTTTATTGTCTCCATTGTTTGGGTCACTGAATATGACCCCTGTTTCGAAACGTAAGCAGAGTCGTCGTCAGCTTCCTGGTTCCGAAGAACGGGCTGTTTTGGATTTGTTGGCTCATAAATGGATTATAAATGTGTGGAAAAGTAAATTTTGCTATGTTCTGTGTCCCTACGTGTCATCCATCATATGTTATGTGTGCATGATTAAATATGCATATGTACTCCCCATGTCCGATTAATGACGCAATTACAGTTGTGTCCACCTCTAGTATGCCAGTTTCCAGTCCTCGTGAATACTACGAATATCAGGCCTATGTAAAGCTACGTTGCCACGTTTCTCAGTGTGCACGTTATTCTATTATAAAGTCCCCGTTTCTAGGCCTCAAAAGGGCCTGGACACCAGATTCAGCTCCTGTCTCCTGAAGCCTCGCTGAGGAGGGATACAGCCCCCACCTGTATCCTCGACCCTTCACTTACTTCCTGCCTCGCAGTGCCCGATCCAGCCTGGCTCAGTCTCTGAGTCTGCCAAGAATATGTTATAGTTCCAGTTATCAGTTCAGTCCTCCTTCTCTGCATTCCTAAGCTACTGAACTGTATCAATAGTTTCCGTCATTGTCTAGCCTTCACGTCTCCACGTTAGAGAAATACTGCATTTAATGGTCATTTCATATTCTTCATATTCTTCATCACGCACTACATGTAGAATAATACATGGTCCAGTCTTAGAATCAAGTTAGCCTTTCCTCTCCTGACTTATAGTTTATATCAACATGTTCTCTAAACATCAGATACTAGATACTGTTTAGGTACATGTCGCCCTGACTCTCCAGACTTCAGTCTCTGCTCCTAGCACAGAGTTCATAGCCCCCAGCTTCTCCTAGTGATACGTCATTGCCAGTTTGCGCGCACCATCAGGTTAGAGGTCCCGGCTCCCCAGGTAGCCCCCTCCATGGTTTCCGCCCCATTCATGACATATCCTGTTACGTTTGCATCACATGTCTATGTATACGCCCAGTTACACCTACTTTCGCCCTTATCTTTCGCGACTGCTACGCGTCACGCCTTCTGCTCCACCCACTGCTACGCCTACTGCAATGTAATGCTATGTGTTTGCGTTATGTATATATGCTCATGTATTGTTATTAAAAGTCAGCGCGCTCATCCCAGATCCAGCCTCAGCAGCTGCTGGGCCCTGTCATCCTATTCCTATGCAGGTTGACCTGTTCCTGTCCTTATGCTGTAATAAACCTGCAGAACTCCTACTACCTCGAATCTTGACTCTTATTTTATTGAGCTATCTGTTATGATATACGTCTAGTCAAAAAGAGAGGTATTATTTATTTATTTACCACATAATGGCGCCCGAACAGGCACTTGCCCTTTCCCCACGCGTCGGTGAAGCCACGCCGACCCCCTGACCCTCTGCAGTCGTGACGGAACTCTTCTGCGCAGTGGCAGATATTTCTGCTCAAGTATCCCTCAGGCCCACGGAGGAGACGGAGGAGGCGGTCCAGCATCCAGACGAGACGGTGGAGGAACGCGGCGAGTCCCGACCAGAGCCCAAGCCAAGAGTCCGAGGTATCCGGAGGTCCACCCGTAACTGAGGTCCGAAGTCCGAAGTTCGTCGTCCGTCGTCGTAGCAGTCCAGTCCAGTCCGAGGCCTTCCGTTCTTGCTGCCCGGTGAGTACCGTTACTGGGGTGGTATCTAGACAGGGTCAATCTAATTGACTCTGGTCTGTGGGTTGGTGGTACACAGTCCCACAAACGAAGTGTCCACGTCGGTGGATGCGGGTCCTGACGTGTCTCTTTACGAGACCGGTAAGTTTCGTACTGTTTCAGCAGTGCATCTAGTTTCTGTTCTAGCCAGTTTCTGTTCTCGAGAATATTTATGTGTTCTGTTCTCAATATTTCCAGGTAATATTCTGTTCGAACTGTTATTTTAAATGTTTTTCATGTATTTTAAATGTCGTGGTATGAATGGGGAATAAGTATCGTGTTCATTGTGTATTGTATTGTGTCCAGATTACAGTTCAGTCATGCCCATATTTTCCAAGTTACGTCAGTTAAAAACTAGAAAGGGTCTGCTGGAAGCAGCAGTTCCCGTCCCGCCCAGGGACAGTCCAGGTCACTTTATGTATCAGAAACATGGCATAAGCGCCATATTGTATCTAGATTTATGGGTAGAGTATACCAAACAGTTAGAAGAAAAGTATAGATGGCCCGTATCGGGTACATGGGATGCCGAATGCATCATGCGAGTAGAAGAAGCATTATGGAAAAAGAAAGCCAGACAGTCACAGAAAGATGCCATCGAGTTATGGCGTAAAGAAGCTCATAAAAGAACTGAAAAAGAAATCAGAAAGTCAGAATTAAGTAGAGAATCCTTAGAGCGAGCCCAAGAAAAAGAATTAATCGAGATAGGTGAACAAGTCAAAACTGAACAGAGAGACAGACAGAGGAATGCCCTTATTAAGGGTATGTATCCTCTTCTTGCCGAGGGCTTGCCAAAAGCGACCCCGGAGGCATCCAGTAATTTCCCGCCACCACTAGTTCCGACCAAGCTACGTCACAAACCGACCGCAGCTGATATTTTTATTTCGTCCTATCTGGACGACACAGTCCCTGAATATGCAGATCCTGTTCGCGCTCCGCCAGTCCCTGTAAATCAGGCACATCCTGCTCCTCCAGACACCGGGGCACCCCATGCAGTACCTGCTACGGTACCCCCGGTCCAGCCAGCATTTCAATTTCCCGCTCCACCACGAAGAATATCAGTCGACGATTCTAGTCTAGGGGCCGCAGGAGGAGGTCCTCCTCAAACCCCGCCGCCACGCAAGCGTTTATCAGCACTCGAATTACATGCTCAAGCATCACAGCGTACTCCTAAGAGTAATAAGTCTGTTGCAGAAATCAGGCAAGCCCTTGGCGAATGTGCCTATGACCCAGTCCCAGGCGAGAATAATATGGTTTTATATTCAGTACGCGTAAGGAGGGTGACCGAGTATCTAGTCACCCTACCCGATATGAAAGAAGATCTAGACAGAATATATCGTTTCATCCGTACAGGGGATGATCCAGAAAGTATTAGTGATGCCATGTCTCAAAGGAAAGCTGAGATCCAGCGTATGATATTAAAGTTTTTAATTAACTGTCTAATAAGAGAACAAGATTACCCGTCTAAAGATCCGGCCGAAATGAAAACCCTGACAAAGTGGAGTGATAATATAGCCGAGGGTAAGCACAATACCATTAGTGCCATGGAGAGTATGTACAAGAAAATCCGTAGAGAAATAATAAAGATACACGAACAACGTAAAGCAGCACAAGTAAGCGAGAAAGAAAGTAACTCTGATACTGAAGAGGTAGACGACGAGAATACCGCCAGGATAGCGTATGTAGGAAAATCTAGATTTCCAGATCGCCATTTACGCCTAGAACACAAGTCAGTTTTCCATCATTCAGCACCAGAACAAGGTTCCCTAGAACAAGTGTTCCAAGCTACCGATCACATTCTGAAATCACGAATCGGTTACAGTGAGTTAAGTACCATGCATGAACAAGAACTAGCCCGATCAGCAGTCCGATGGATTACTGATTCTATCACTTTTCCAGACGAAATAGTGGCACAAATGTTTCTGAAATTGCCCCCAGCCGAGCAACGACTGGTGGGTATGTATATGATCCAACACCTCATTACTTCGTATGAAGGTCAGCACTCTGATCCAGGTCCGTTACATGATGTCCTGAACGAGTTACTCCAGTATAGATGGAGAGGTCTAGGTACCGATTTAATTAGTGTCATTCTAGAACAGCGCCACAAATATAGAACGTTTCTGAACCCGCATTTTGTTCATGTCTCACCCCCAGAAAGTAAACCATTTTACATGGAAAGACAGAACCCGTTACGAGAAGTGCATCCAGTTAAGACAGGGGACGGTGAAATGCAACGAGTGTTTGTTTACACCCCGATTACAAAGATGGAACTCCTCGAAATGAAGAAATTAATTCCCTGTCATGACAAAGATCCAGCAGGGTTCCATAGAGAATTAAAAGACATGCTCCGTATGGGAGAATACACTTACCCAGATATCATTAAAATGTTAAAGGTCCTGTTGCCCGCAGGGGTGTATGAAAAGCTAAAGGAAAAAGAATGGGAGGTGGGAGAGAAAAAGATCGATTGGGCAGTTCTAGAAGCTGAAGACAAGGCACGAGTACCAGGTACCGGTCTAGGAGAGAAATGTAAAGAATTACCAGAATTATTGATTCAAGTTCTACCCAGATTATTGACAACTAGAAAAGAAGACTGGGATGCAATCTCAGCCTGTAAACAGAAGCAAGATGAGGATATTAGTGATTTTTATTCTAGATTTGAAAAATGTTTTAGTATCAATAGTGGCCTCAAGACAAGTAGTGAGTCATACCCTCACCTTTTTGTTACTAAATTAGTCGAGAATTCAAGCCCACAAGTTAAAAATCGAGTTTTGAAAGTCGAAAGCACCTGGCAAGCTAATACTCCGTCCCAGATGCTCCAGATGCTCCAGTACCACCAGAATAGAATCAGGGAAGAGCAAGAACACGAGAGAAAACGTATGAAAGACACGAAAATGAAAGTACTAGTTGCACAATCCGTTCCTCAAGACAGTCAGAAGAGGGGTCCGAATCAAGCCAGTCATCCTGCAGCTCCCGTTAAAGGGAACTGCAATTATTGTAAACAGCCAGGTCATTTTATAAATGAGTGTGCAGTTCTGAAACACAACATAGCTACTGGTAAGACTAAGGAAAGACCACGTCCGCCTAGACAAGAGCAAGTTTCACAGACTCCTCAGCCACAGAATGCACAACAGACAGTTACCGCACCGCAGCCTATCGCTGCAACACAGCATGTTACATCGCAGATGTACCAGTATGCACAGTCTGAGTATCCAGAGTACCAGCAGTATTCATGAAACAGCCTAGAGAGGGAGGTAGGCTTGCCTCTCATCGAGATACCTGTAGATCAAGAAGGTCCCTATGTTCACAGTCAAGTATTAGGGAAAGACAGAAAGTTTTTGATTGATACAGGGGCAAGTAGGACCACAATTAGTCACGCCGAAGTTCCAGGGGCTCCGCTCTCAGGCTCAAGAAATGTTTCCCTTGGATTTTCAGGAAAACCTATCGTAAATGAGATTTCAAAGCCAGTTACTCTAGAAGTAGGTCCATTGTCCCGCACTACTGATCTGTTACTTACTAAGTCATGTCCAGAAAACCTATTAGGCATTAAGACACTGAAAGAGTTGGGTGCAGTTATATGCTGTTCCCCAGAGGGAATACGATTGTTCCTACGTGACTTCAAGGGTCACTATGTATTACGAGATTTTGATTCGAGACTGTCTAACGTTCCACAGCATCTATGGGCGCAAGGTCCAACTGATGTAGGTTACATGCAAACCACACCCTATCGTGTGACTCTCAAGCCAGGTGTAGTGTTACCACGAATCAGACAGTACAGATTGCCACCTGAGGCTGTAGCAGCCTTATCCAAAATTATTGACGAGCTCATGGCACAAGGAGTGGTTGTAGAAACTGACTCCAACGTATGCAATTCTCCGATCATTCCAGTTATGAAACGTACTGATCCAAATGCACCCCCAGTATATCGATTAGTGATCGACCTACGAGAGCTTAATAAATGTATTATTCCGCAGTACCCAGTTGTCCCAGACATCTCTTCCCTATTGACAGCCATTGATTCCGAAGCCACGTTCTTCACTGTCATAGACCTCAAGAACGCATTTTTCAGTGTTCCAATTCATCCAGACAGCCAGTTTCTTTTCGGATTCTGTTTAAATGGAAGGAGCTATATGTTCACACGCGCTCCTCAAGGTTTCACAGAAAGTCCTAGTATTTACAGTCAAGCACTTAAGAGACAACTTGATAACATTCACATGCCAACTGACACTGCCCTGCTCCAGTATGTCGATGACCTACTGGTCACAGCCCGTTCTGAACGTGCTTGCGAGCGGGCATCCCTTACAGTCTTGTATTTCCTAGCCGAGATGGGGCACAAGGTGTCCCCTTCAAAGCTTCAATTCTGTGTCCAGCAAGTGGTATACTTAGGACACTTACTGTCCAAGAGGGGTAGGCAGTTGACTCCAGACCGTATCCAGTTAATAGCGAGTCTTCCTCAGCCCAAGACCCAGAAGGAGGTACGTGCTTTTATCGGCCTCACTTCTTACTGCAGACAATGGATTCCCCAGTATGCATTTCTAGCCAAGCCACTGATACAGTTAACGACACAGGAGGCAGCCGTATCGACTGTCCTCCCTTGGACATCTGAACATACACTTAGTTTCAACGAGTTAAAGAAAGCTTTATGCCAAGCTCCAGTTCTAGCTACACCGAACTACAGTAAGCCTTTTACACTTTTCGTTACTGAACGTAAAGGTACAGCATTATCTGTTCTCACACAAGATCAAGCAGGACAAAACAAGCCCTGTGCTTATTTTTCGAGCACATTAGATCCAGTCGCCCAGGCGTTGCCTGCGTGCCTTAAGTCAGTTGCAGCCACAGCCCTAGCTATCAGACAAAGTGATTCCATAGTCTTAGGACATACCTTGACAGTACAAGTTCCACATTCTGTGGAAGTTCTTCTGAACCGAACACAAACTCAGCACTTGACAATTGCACGTTTAACAGGTTATGAATTGACACTGTTCCAGCCACACATAGAAATCAGACGCTGCAACGTCCTGAACCCTGCTACACTGTTACCATCAGCTAAATCAAATCCTGACCCACATGACTGTGTGGAAGTAGTTAACATTACGACAAAGCCAAGACAAGATCTGACAGATATTCCGTTACCAGACCCTGACCTGACACTTTATGTGGATGGTTCATGTATGAGAACTAGTACAGGAGAACTAGTCGCTGCGTATGCAGTGACTACTGACACTGAAGTTATTGAAACACACCGTATTGATACCCTGTCCGCTCAAGCAGCAGAGCTAGTTGCTCTGACACAAGCCTGCATACACGCCAAGAACCTGAAAGTTAATGTTTACACAGATTCACGCTACGCATTTGGAGTCGTACACGACTTCGGAGTGCTCTGGCAGGAAAGAGGTTTCATGACTTCTCATGGAACCAAGATTCAGCATGGTCTCCTTATTCAAGCTCTGTTAGATGCCATACATTTACCGACATCCATTGCTATCATGAAATGCAAAGCACATACGAAAGTCACTGATATTATTTCCCAAGGTAATGATCTAGCAGATCGCACAGCCAAGCTTACAGCACAGACTCTAGACATTCCAGTTAACATGACACATACTCCAGATCCGACTACATGCATGACAGTTAAGGACCCTACACAAGATGTCATAGATATCCAGTTACATGCTACTCCCGAAGAAATCAAGAAATGGTCCGAACAAGGAGGGGTCCAGACAGATCAAGGATGGTTAACAAAGGGTAGAGCCACATGGTTTCTCCCCGACTCTATGGTTCAAGTCATTATTAATACCGCACATAGTCCAGCACATTTAGGAGAAAAAGCTATGTTAGACAGTATCCAGAACATTTGGTTCAACAAGCATTTACGAGCTGCAGCTAAGCAGAAAGTCCGTACCTGTATGATATGTTGTCAGTTTAATCCAGGTAAAAGTGTCCCGGTGGAACAAGGTGGATTCCAGCCCCCTGACCACCCTTTTGAAGTCCTCCAGATGGATTATATTCAGATGGAGCGATGTCGAGGTTTCAAGTATGTCCTTGTAGTTGTATGCGCTTTGTCCAGGTGGACAGAAGCATATCCAGTCCCAGATTACACAGCCGCGACCACTGCCAAGCAGTTGGTTCGTGAATTCTTCCCCCGTTATGGACTCCCTAGAGTCGTATATTCTGATAACGGCCAGCCATTCTCCTCAGAACTCATGAAGCATGTTTCCCTTTTGTTAGGGTACCAGTGGAAGTTCCATTGTGTACGCCATCCTGAAGCAGCCGGTCTCGTTGAGAGACATAATCAAACCCTGAAAATCCGCATCGCCAAAGTCTGTCAAGAAAAAGGTGTGGACTGGCTAGTAGCCCTGCCAGTCGCTTTATTTTACATGCGCATGGTCGCACATTCCAGATCAGGTCTGTCCCCGTATGAGGTCGTTTTCGGCCGCCCCCCTAATATGTGGGGTACTCCTAGACCCCGAAGTATTACCGATGTTTCAAGTAATATGCTGACAGATTACCTAGCTTCCTTGATGTCTGCCCTCAACTCATGTCGTTCACAGGTTGCCGCCGCATTTCCAGACAATACCGAGGTGGCACCGCATGAAATCGTTCCAGGATCCATGGTGATGGTCCGCAACTTTGACAGATCAAGTCCGCTGGAGCCTCGATGGAAAGAGCCCCGACAGGTCCTCCTCACCACCCGTACAGCCGTGAAGTTGGAAGGACGCAAGGGCTGGGTGCACCTTTCTCATGTTAAACTTTTTAATGGACTGAAACCCGTCTTGAAAAACATTTCCCAGGATTTGAAGGATTGCCAAAGCATTGTTCTCAAGGACTGTCCCGCAAATGACATTGTTACAACCCCTCCCCTGTTAGAGAAAACTCCGCAGCAGGAGTATAAACAGAAACTACGGTCTAGTAAAATAAGTCAGTCAGTTTGATTGTCTAAGTCCTCCCCTAGGTGAAACGGTTAGACTGTTTCTGACATGTATAAAATAGACCCCCATAGTGAGAGAGTTAGTCAAAACTCAATCCGATGTATCGTTTTTCTATGTTTCATATTGTTTTCCAGCCTTATGATTTCCTGCACCAGTTATGCATTTTACCTATGTTTCCCAGTTTCACATGTAAATAAGTCTGCTAATGCTACAGTAGAGCACACGTTTAGTGATCTGCCCCCTCATGAACTGTCCTACCGCCTCGCTATGCGTAATAACTCATTTATCCGCATGTTACATTACTCACACCAGACCAGCAATGCCACTAATTGTTGGGTATGTGGTCGACTCCCCCCTTTCCAGATGCCGAAGGGAGTTCTGCCACTTTTTCCTTATCCATTTTCACATAATGGTTCGTGTGGAGCATGGTCCACGTTAACGTCATCCTCAACAGATATGTTTTTTCTTAACAGTACATGTTTCCCAGACAAGCAAGGTTTCCCTCACCGAACAGGTTTAGATCTAGAAAATGAAGTGTATAATTTAGGTAATTATTCGTCGAATTTCATGGTCTTGAATGTTCAGTCTGATACTACTCCAGACTTACCTGCTATTTCAGTACTACCAGTCAAAGGCGAATTATGTGTCCGAAATAATGGTTCCGTACATGTAGGACATAGTGAATGTACTACTATTGTCAAGTATAGTGACAGTGGGAAATCTATTTTTAAAGCTTCACGTCATTCTTATTTTATTTGTGGTCAAACTGCATATGTTCGCCTGCCCCTCGATTGGGAGGGAACCTGTTACATTGCCTTCCTACTGCCACCAGTTTTCCTAGCCCCACCTGATTATCATAGAAATACACATCTAGTACACATTAGACATAGAAGGGAGTCCCCAATTGTCGATTATACTGAAACTGCTCTAGAACAGTATACAGATTTCAATAGAGGTTTCTTTTTCTTTATAGGACCTATCCAGAATAGTAAACTAATCCGTAGGTTAACCAGAACCCTTGAAGCTGTAATAAATGAGACTGCCTCTGCTCTAGGTAACTTAACTGAAGAGCAATCTGCTATGAGATTTGTCGTTTTACAGAATCGTCTCGTCCTTGACGTCATACTGGCCGATAGGGGCGGGGCCTGTAGAGTCATCGGATCTAGTTGCTGCATTTTCATTCCAAATAACGCGCCGTCTGTTTATTCAGCTATAACCAGACTCCATAAAATTGCCCATCTGATACACCAAGATCCAGGCACCTGGACATGGTCCGGTTGGTTCTGGAATATAATTTCCGCATGGGGATGGAAAATATTGTCCTTTCTAGGTATTGCAGTAGCGATCATATTCAGCTGCTGCCTCTGTATACAATGTGGCCCTGCGATTTGCGGCATGTGTGCTACATCCTGTATTCCTAGTTTAACTCCTAGTCCCAAGTCCCGTTCTAAATCCCGTTCCAGGATAATTCGAGACGAGCAAATGATACTGTATGAAATGATAGATGGTATCATGAATATTGATGTTTCCTGATGGAAACGTAGTGACAAGGAGGGAATGTGGAAAAGTAAATTTTGCTATGTTCTGTGTCCCTACGTGTCATCCATCATATGTTATGTGTGCATGATTAAATATGCATATGTACTCCCCATGTCCGATTAATGACGCAATTACAGTTGTGTCCACCTCTAGTATGCCAGTTTCCAGTCCTCGTGAATACTACGAATATCAGGCCTATGTAAAGCTACGTTGCCACGTTTCTCAGTGTGCACGTTATTCTATTATAAAGTCCCCGTTTCTAGGCCTCAAAAGGGCCTGGACACCAGATTCAGCTCCTGTCTCCTGAAGCCTCGCTGAGGAGGGATACAGCCCCCACCTGTATCCTCGACCCTTCACTTACTTCCTGCCTCGCAGTGCCCGATCCAGCCTGGCTCAGTCTCTGAGTCTGCCAAGAATATGTTATAGTTCCAGTTATCAGTTCAGTCCTCCTTCTCTGCATTCCTAAGCTACTGAACTGTATCAATAGTTTCCGTCATTGTCTAGCCTTCACGTCTCCACGTTAGAGAAATACTGCATTTAATGGTCATTTCATATTCTTCATATTCTTCATCACGCACTACATGTAGAATAATACATGGTCCAGTCTTAGAATCAAGTTAGCCTTTCCTCTCCTGACTTATAGTTTATATCAACATGTTCTCTAAACATCAGATACTAGATACTGTTTAGGTACATGTCGCCCTGACTCTCCAGACTTCAGTCTCTGCTCCTAGCACAGAGTTCATAGCCCCCAGCTTCTCCTAGTGATACGTCATTGCCAGTTTGCGCGCACCATCAGGTTAGAGGTCCCGGCTCCCCAGGTAGCCCCCTCCATGGTTTCCGCCCCATTCATGACATATCCTGTTACGTTTTCATCACATGTCTATGTATACGCCCAGTTACACCTACTTTCGCCCTTATCTTTCGCGACTGCTATGCGTCACGCCTTCTGCTCCACCCACTGCTACGCCTACTGCAATGTAATGCTATGTGTTTGCGTTATGTATATATGCTCATGTATTGTTATTAAAAGTCAGCGCGCTCATCCCAGAACCAGCCCCAGCAGCTGCTGGGCCCTGTCATCCTATTCCTATGCAGGTTGACCTGTTCCTGTCCTTATGCTGTAATAAACCTGCAGAACTCCTACTACCTCGAATCTTGACTCTTATTTTATTGAGCTATCTGTTATGATATACGTCTAGTCAAAAAGAGAGGTATTATTTATTTATTTACCACAAATGCCTCAAGGTATAGTTTGCCAGCGGTTATGGATGTTTTCTTTCAGTGGGAACCGCCTAAGCAAATGTATGTTTTTAATGTGATGTGTATGTTTCTGCGTCAGGAATGGGAAGATAATGATCTGGGTTTCATCCCGCAGGAACTACTTGATGTTCAGTCGGATTTTGCTAAAGGGATGATAGTTGAATCTGATATTACAGATGCCGTAGAGACGATACTGGCTTTTAGATCTAGCCTTCCGCCTCAGACATTGAACGAACCTGATTCCTCTGTTAGAAGAAAAGCGAGACAGTATCCCATGAGAGAAGTTCCTCCTGTATGGAAGGAAGCTGTTCAGGCTAATGTAAATCAGGGTACTGTTGCCGCACCGGCTCATTTTCAGCGAGTATGGGTACATGTGCCATGGAAGAGAGCAGAGGTCTTGGCTCTTAAGCAGACCTTACCTGATCCCCGTAAGAATCCTGCTGGCTATTACAAAGAATTATCCCAGACAGTTGACGCATGCATCATGAATTTGGCAGACATAGATATGCTGTTGGGTAATGTAGTACCTCAACCTCTATGGGCAAAGATTCGTCATGAGAATCATGCGGTAGAAGTAGGAGATACTTGGGCAAATATTATTGCTGCGGATGGTAGACAACAGGGAGGTGCTAAACCTGAACCTTTGGTTACGGAATTGCCAGGTAGAATTATTAATTTAATGAAGACGATGATGCCAGGGTTACGAGTAAATTGGGACAAGTTAGCAGCATGTAAGCAGAAGAAGGACGAAAGTGTTTCTGATTTCTTCACTAGATTTGAAGAAACATTTATAGATCATAGTGGTCAGGATATGAGTACGGAAGGTGGGCAAAGATTGTTCGTAGATAAGTTTGTCTTTAACTTACTTCCTGAACTGTGTAATAAGTTGAAAGATTCTGAGAGTTCTTGGGCTGTTTCCTCGTCGGCCCAGATATTAGCGACTGCACAGTACTACGAGAATAGGGACAAGGACGAGAAAGAAAGAGTAGAGAAAAAGACCAAAGACTTAAAGACAAAGGTTCTTTTGCAGCAGGCGTATCCGCCTCGCTTGAATCAGCAAGAGTCACAGCAACACCCACAAATTCAGCAACCTCCCCATTTCAGAGACCGCCACAGAACGCTGGGTATTTTCCTCCAAGACCACCCTTGGGTTTAAATCAGTGTGCGTACTGTAGGGAGGAAGGCCATTCTAAAAATGAGTGCCCTGTGTTGCGACAGCGCGCGAGTGGTATGACGGCCCGAGAGGCCGTGATGGTTTTCAGCAAGTGTCTAGGGGTAGAGTACGTGGTGCTTTTTCTCAGAACGAACGTTCCTTTCCCCCACAGAATTCTATGAATTGTTTTGATAAACAGAAAATTGCATCTGGTCAGTCGACTCAGTACTATGCTGATGACTATTATGCTGAGAGTGAGAATGCTGATTATAATGATTGTTAGGACAGCCATGGACAAAGAGAGGGAGTAGTGTCGGTTCCAGTAGATCAGAGTGGGCCTTATGTTGCAGTAGCCACATCGGTGTGGTAGAGCCTTTTCTTTTGGATACTGGTGCAGCGAAGAGTTCTATCATGCACTCTAAACTGCCTGGCGCACCTTTGTCTGGCTTAACTAATGTTTCAGTAGGATTCTCTGGCGACCCAGTTCGTAACCCAGTTTCTAGTCCCTTGTCTCTTTCTATAGGGCCTTGTGAGTTGGAAGCACCTCTCATTTTAACGACAGGTTGTGGTGAGAATTTGTTGGGTTTGGATTTGTTTAAAAGGTTGCATGCAACATTACGTTGTTCTCCTGCGGGAGTACAGCTTACATTGGGCAAGAAAGTGATCTCTCCGATGTATTTGTCTAAAGATCGGCTTCCACCGGAATTGCGTTCTCTCCCTGATACTCTTTGGGCTACTGGTCCTAATGATGTGGGTCTTTTGGAGATTCCACCTTATGTTGTAACGCTTAAAGCGAATGTTAAAATGCCGCGTATTCCCCAATATCAGATTTCTAGCGATCGTGAAAGAGCGCTTTTAGCAATCATTTATGATCTGATTGAGAAAGGTGTGATTGAAGAAACGAGAGGTAATGTGTGTAACAGTCCTGTTTTGCCTGTCCTGAAACACACTGACTCTTCTCAGCCACCTGTTTACAGGTTTGTGATCGATCTTAGAGAGGTTAACAAGATTGTTGTGCCACAGTTTCCAGTTGTTCCGGATATTACTGCTTTGTTGACTTTGATTCCTGCTTCAGCTGCCTGGTTTTCAGTCATAGACTTGAAAAATGCTTTCTTCAGTATTCCAATTGCTGAGGAGAATAGAGATATTTTTGGCTTCTCTTTAGGAGGCCGAAGCTTCCGGTTTAAGAGAGCTCCCCAAGGCTATTGCGAAAGTCCTTCTATTTATAACCAGGCTTTGAAAACTCAACTTGATACTCTTGTGTTGCCTGCTGGTGCTGCTCTTATTCAGTATGTGGATGATCTGTTAATGGCCGCTGATGATGAGAAAACTTGTAAAGAAGCTACTCTTTCTTTGTTCCGACATCTGTCGGACTTGCATCATAAAGTGTCACCTTCTAAGTTGCAGTATTGTCGCCAAGAAGTGACCTACTTAGGTCATCTCTTGTCAAAGGAGGGAAGAAGGTTGACCCCAGAAAGAATTCAAGCAATTGCGCAAATGAGTGTGCCAACGACACAGAGAGAAGTTCGTGCCTTTTTGGGTATTACATCGTATTGTAGGCAATGGATCCCTAATTTTTCTTTGTTAGCGAAGCCTCTGTTAGCATTGACTGTGAAAGATACTCCGTATCCTCTTCCTTGGTCTGATGAATGTCAGAGAAGTTTTTCGGAATTACGTGATGCATTGTGTTCGGCTACTGTGTTGGGTACTCCAGACTATAGCAAGCCTTTTACGTTGTATGTGCACGAGAGAGAAGGATGTGCGTTGTCAGTTTTGACACAACCTTTTGGGGACAAGCAGCGTCCATGCACGCATTTTTCATCAACGTTAGATCCAGTTGCTAAAGCATTGCCAAGTTGTTTGAGAGCTACAGCCGCAGCTGCTGTTTCTATTCGACAGTCTGCTGGTTTTGTGTTGGATAATACGCTGATTGTGATGGTTCCGCATGCAGTGGATACCTTATTAAACAGGACTAAGACACAGCACCTAACTAGTGCACGTCTTTCAGGCTACCAGTTGACACTGTTGGCTAGCCACGTCCACATCAGAAGATGTAACGTGTTGAATCCAGCTACGTTATTGCCGATCTCTACAGAGACGGATGCTCAAGAACAGCATGATTGTTTTCTTCGTACAGAGGAAGAAACAAAAGCTAGAGTGGATCTAAAAGACACTCCTTTTGAGAATGTGGATGGTACGCTGTGGGTTGATGGTTCATGTTTTAAGCTTCCGAATGGTGAGACGACTGCAGCGTATGCTATCACAACTTTAAATACAGTTGTTGAGACAGCACGTATACCACAGAATTCTAAGCAAGCAGCAGAGTTGATTGCACTGACTAGAGCGTGTGTGTTGTCGGAAGGAAAACGAGTGAATGTTTATACCGATAGTCAGTATGCGTTTGGTGTTGCTCACAGTTTTGGGCGTTTGTGGAGAGAGCGTGGGTTCCTTACTTCCCATGGAACTAAAATCCAGCATGGACAGTTAGTGAATGAACTTTTGGAATCTTTCACTCTCCCAAAGCAGATTGCAATTGTGAAATGTAGTGCGCATAAGAGAGTTGTGGACGATGTTGGTCGAGGGAATGCGTTTGCGGCTGAAGTTGCGAAGGAAACAGCGAAGGATATGATGAGTCGAATGTATGTGGCAGGCCCTGCGAGATGGATTGGTGATGTTGGATTGTGCGAAGATACGATTGAGAGTGTGAAATCGATACAGGCTGAAGCTACTGAAAGTGAGAAGAATGTTTGGAGAGAAACTACGGGTAGATTGGATTCGACTGGTTGTTGGGTTGAATTGTCAGAACACCAAAGATGGATGTTGCCAGATGCGTACGTGCTTGCAGTGGTTACTATGGCACATGGTTTGTCTCACATCAGTGTGAAAGGGATTTGTAAGTTGTTGGCTCCAGTATGGCAGAATGCTGGAATTCCCAAGTGTGTGGAGAATGTGGTCAAGAATTGCATGGTGTATTTAATGTATAATCCTGGCAAGGGAACCCCAACTCCAGCTGGTCACTTTGCTCCTCCGACGTATCCGTTCGAGGTTTTGCAATTGGATTTCATCCACATGGAAAGGTGCAATAATTTAAAGTATGTCCTTGTAGTTGTTTGCGCCTTTTCTAGATGGGTAGAAGCATACCCCCTAAAAGATAATACTGCCTCGTCCACTGCTAAAGTCCTGGTCAAAGAATATTTCCCTAGGTTTGGGTTGCCAAGGAGGGTATGGAGTGATAACGGAAGTGAATTCATGGGGAAGGTGATGAAGAGAGTGTGTGAAGGGTTGGGAATTCACCAGAAATTCCACGCTGCGAATCATCCCCAATCAGCTGGTTTAGTTGAGTGCTATAATAGCACGTTAAAGTTAAAGCTGGCTAAGATTCAAGCGAGCACTGGTCTTCAATGGCCTGATGCTTTACCTTTGGCACTTTTGTCGACTAGAACTACAGTACATTCCCGGATAGGCCTTAGTCCGTATGAGATTGTCTTTGGCCGTCCGGCAAACGTTTGGGGAGTGCCGAGGCCAACGAAGTTTAGTGACATTGAATACCCTTTGCTAGTGGACTACTTGTATGACTTGACGACTAAATTGCGTGTATTACATCAACAGGTTCATGATAAATTGCCGCCAGCTTCTGCGGTCCCAGGTCACATCCTCAATCCCTGTGACTGGGTCCTGGTGAAAAACTTTCAGCGGACTAAGAATGATCAGCCCCGCTGGAATGGGCCGTACCAAGTCCTGCTATCTACGAGGACTTCAGTAAAGGTTTTCGGGAAGAAAAACTGGATCCACGGCGTACATTGTAAGAGGGCGCCGTTGCCTTTGCCGTACGACCAGTGGGTCCGTGAAGGTATTGCAGATTCAGAGACTGAAAGGGTGCCGAAGTTTGCACCGTTTAGCGACGCTGAGTTGGTGTGGAGAGGCTCCGAGAAAGAAGATGACGATGTCCTTCAAGAAGCTGTGCCTGTGTCTCAAAGATTAGATACTACTGAATCTGAACTGTTGTTTCAGCCTCAAACGAGGCCTGGAAAAGAGCGTTATAATCTACGTCCTAGAAACAATGGACTAATAAAATAAATGAATTCCTTTTTTTGATTTTTGGAACTGAACTCTCTCAGGAATTGAACTCTCTCAGCCAAGAAACTTTTTTGGTATATTTTTGTGAACCACCATCTGGGTTCAGCTGTAGGGCCACGGTATAAAGACTAAAGAGTGCAAGCCGAAGACGCAAGGTCGACGGTTCTGGTTGGTCTAAGGGAGTTCCCTGGGCTGACAGAAGCATTCCTTAGCAGAAGTAAACCAACCGCTGTGAACAGCATCGGTTAGAGGATGGAGTTTTTTGAGATTGAGAGACCCTTTGAAAAAATGAACTTTAAGAAGAAGCTGTGTAAAATTATGCATAGCAAATGTTTTCTGAGCACATGTCTTTTGATGTTTTTTAGCATGACGTTAGCTTTGGTGGGTTGGTTTGTATTTTCTCTTCAACTGATTTCTGCACCCATTTTCCAACCTACGACTTTACCTGCTACTACTACTTTGCATTCTTTTCATACTTTACCTGAACACAAACAGATTAGAAGGTCAGAATTTGTAAAGAACTCATTCATACAGTTATTGCATCAACATCAGTTGGTGGTGAACATCACTAATTGCTGGGTGTGTGGTCTTAAGTCGCATACTACGGATAGAGGTGTTCCCTATTTGATTTTACCGTTTAGTCAGAACGGGTCTTTGTGGGCTTTTCAGACTATGTTCCTTTATGCCCTTGAGGTTTATCCTCCGCGTTTTGGAAGAGAGAACACGAGTAACCAAGCTTTGGTGAAAGGAGTTTTAAACATGAGTAGAGAGATCGATACTTATAGAACTATTCCCAGAGATGAGTTAATGGCATATGTTGGTTGGAATGCAACCGGATATAGTATTAGTCTGGGTGAGAAGCAGAGACGAAAAAGGTCACCTCCGATTTGGATTGTACCCCATCGTGGTCATTTTTGTCTGCAAGGGAAAGGCAAGAATCCGAGAGCTCAGTTAGGGAAGAGAATTTGTTCTCAAACGTATGTCTTTGCATCCCAAACTTCCCCACCCTTTTTAGCAGCTAAGGGCACGTATTTTGTCTGCTGTGATAGAGCATATACATGGTTATGTTATGTTATGTTATGTTATTTATTCTTTTGTATAGCGCACGGCTACTCAAAAAGAGTGTCCCGACGCTTTATTGGAAAAGGAAGGCTGCTACACAATAACATAACACCGATAAAAGAAAGGACAGACATGCAGAAAAAATACAAACAGGAAAAAATAAGCTACTGAGTAAACAACCAGGTTTTCAGGCCTTTTCTAAAAGCAAGGAGACTGGAAGCTCCCCGCAAGGCAAGCGGCAAAGAATTCCACAACTGTGGTGCAAGCAATCCAAAAGAGCGGCCTCCCAGGCGAGCTCTCTGCACACGCGGGACAACCGCCAAGAACAGAGATTCCGACCTCAAAGACCTAGTCGGTTGAGAGAAGACCAGTCTCTTTTGAAGGTATTTTGCTCCCACCGCGTGGAGAGCTTTGTAGGCCAGAGTCAAAGCCTTGAAGGCAATCCGTTTCCGGATGGGAAGCCAGTGCAGAGTTTTCAACAGGCCCGATGCACTGGCCCGTTTATTTAATCCAAAGATTGCTCTCGCGGCAGCGTTCTGCACCACTTGAAGCCGCTGCAGCAAGTACTCTGGTAGGCCCAGGTAAAGAATGTTGGAATAATCCAACCTGGACCCAATCAGAGCCTGCACTGTCAATTTCCTGTGCTCCTCAGACAACAGGGGAAGGAACCTCCGCAGCATCCTGAGGATGCCGAAGCAGGTGCCCGCCACCCCAAGGATCTGGGATTTCAATGTTAACCCTTTATCCATCTTGACCCCCAGATTCTTAGCGACATGGGAAGAACAAGATGGCGGAAACATATTAATCGGCCACCAGGCCTGCCAGTCTGGCTCTGTGTCGCACCCGAAGAAGAGTACCTCGGACTTATCGGAATTGCACTTGAGGCTGTTCAGTTGGAACCATTGGAAAACAGCCCCAAGGCAATCCCGGATACTCTCCTCCTCAAAGTCTCCTCCTCTCTTACAAGAGAAGAGGAGCTGGGTGTCATCAGCGTAGGACACGATCCGGGCGCCGTACGACTCCGCCAACGCCGCCAATGGGGTCATGAAGATGTTGAAAAGGGTCGGGCTCAAAATAGAGCCCTGAGGGACCCCGACTCCCAGAGGCGGCATCACGGCGGAATCCGGCGACGCCCAGACCGTTTGCCGGCGGCCGGCTAGAAAGGAAGAAAACCAATCGAACACCGTCCCCCGCAGACCTATCTCAAAGAGTCTTGCGAGAAGGCCATCATGGGGGACGGTGTCGAATGCCGCCGACAAGTCCAACATCACCAGCATGACTTTGCCCCCAGAGTCCAGAACACCTTTAATGGTTTCCGAGACCTCAAGGAGCGCAGTCTCTGTGCTTAGATGGGGACGAAAACCCGACTGGGTGGCATGCAAGATCTCGTTGGTTTCAAGAAAATTGGAAAGCACAACCTGAACGTGCTTTTCCACAATCTTCGAGAAAGCCGGCAGCAGAGAGATGGGCCTATAATTGACCGGGGCCTTCGGATCTAGGCCCGACTTTTTTAGCAATGGGATCACCATCGCCTGCTTCCAGGCTTGCGGGACCACTCCCCGACTCAGCGAAAGATTTAAAAGCGGGTTTGCCAGAGGATTGATCACCTCCGCAACTTTCGCTAAAAATTTAGCAGGGCAAGGGTCGAGGGGCGACTCCGATTTGAGATTGCCCATTATCGCTAAAGAGTCAGGGGCAGAGATCGGTGGAAACACATTCAGCGTCACACCTGGCCAAGCCCGCGGGGATAAGGTGATCTCAGGATTAGTCTGGACCGTGGGCCCAGGCGATGGAAAAGAGTCCTGTATGCGTTGGATCTTGCTCGTAAAGAAATCAGCAAGGTCCGAAGCCCAGGTGCCAGATGGTTTTTCGTCCGAGGTGTTAGACCATGGGGAGGTAAATTCTCTCACAATGGAGAAAATCTCCTTGCAGGAGTTGGAAGCGGCTTCTATTCTCCTAGCTAGATATGCTTTCTTTTCCAGGCGAATGTCCCGGTGATAGGCCTTGACCACCGTCTTATAGGTCAGTTTGGCTACCGTATCATATTGTGCCCGCCAAGCTCTTTCGGCTACCTTACACTGCTGCCGCGAAGCCGACAGTGCTGCGGTAAACCAAGGCGCAGAGACCCGTTTCGGAGTCAGGCGTGGTGTCAGTTCCGGGGCCAGATCATTTAGCCTGTCTAGAAGCCAGTCTTGCAGGGTCTCCAGATCCCTGTCCAAATCGCCCGAGAGGGGGCACGGGCGATCCACAGCAGCCTGGGCCAGCATCTCTGGGGTCACTCGATGATATGCTCTGTGGACACGGCCCTGTTGTTGTGCCAGGGCAACCATCGGTTTAGCTATGCCTTTGATCGTAAATGTGGCAAGCAAGTGGTCTGACCAGAGTACAGGTGTAATCTCAATCTCCTCAAGAGGGGAAGACGAGAATACCTGGTCAAGAATGTGCCCCTTCTCGTGCGTAGGCTCCTGCAAATAAGGGATCAGTCCCAGCGGGGTCATAGCCTCGGAAAGTTTAGTGGCAGCAGGATCGGACGAATCATCCATCCGGAAGTTAAAATCCCCTGCCACGATGCAATGTTCCGCTTTCAGGGCCAGCCCCAACAGCACGGAGTCCAGGTCTTCAAAGAACATGCCGGGTGAGCCAGGGGGTCTATACACAAGCAATCCCTTAACAGATTGATGTGGAGACAGAGTAATAGAAAAAGCGAGGGTCTCCGAACCACGGATGTCCTTCACTGGCAAAATCACACACGGGGTGCCCTTCTTGACCACCAAAGCCACTCCGCCCCCCCTGCCCTTAGCTCTATCCTTCCTGAAGATGTTATAATCAGGCGGGATTGCCGTAACGACATCAGGATTGGAAAAATCACCCCACCACGTCTCAGTTAGCATAAGACATAGTGGCTTCACTGTATCTAGGAGCTCAAAAATGTCCTGCGCATGTTTACCCGCTGACCTGGTGTTTAGTAGCATACAGCGGTAGCCCACACTAAGAGTATTATAGTTAGGGCGTAAAAACTGAGAGCGGTTGGGGCGCTAGCCACAGCCCGGGCAACAGGATTTCCCGCGATGACATCCGGGAAAGACAGTGCGACAGCCTGTGACCAGGGTGTCGAACGAGCGAAGGGCAGGTTGCCCCCTGATTTTTCGGGAACATGTTATGTTGCATATTTGTTGCCTCCTACGTACACTGCTGCCGTAGATTACCACAGAACGAGGGGGTGTCTTCAGTAAGGAAGATACCACTGGACAAGAAGTGGGAAACTTTTTCAAGGGTTTCTTACCATTTTGGGGACCTATGGCAAACAGTAGAAACTTACGCCAATTAACGAGAGTGGTTGAATCCACCATAAATGAAACTACCGGTGCCCTTAGTAATCTGACCGCTGAGCTTCAAGCGGATCGCCTTATGACATTACAGAATCGAATGGTTTTGGACGTCATACTTGCGGATCGAGGTGGGGTATGTAAAGTGATCCAATCGAGTTGCTGCGTTTTCCTACCAGACAATGCTCCTACAGTATACCAGGCCATTTCTAAGTTGCATAAGATCTCTGAGTCTATAAATGTGGATAAAGGAGATTGGTCGTTGATTGGATGGTTTTGGGAACTGTTATCGACCTGGGGATGGAAGATTCTGATGATCATTGGGATGGCTTTAGCGATTCTTTTCCTGTTCTGTCTTTGTGTGCAGTGCGCTCCTGCTATATGTGGCCTCTGTGCTACTACGTGTGCAAGGAGACCTGTCCCAAGAGAGGTACTAAGTAATAGGATTATGCTTCAGCAACATCTTGATGATCTGATGAATATAGACCTGGACTCAGATTGACGTGAGTTTAGGTTATTGCCTATGTTGGGGCAAAAGGAGGGCCTGAGGTTCCGTGAATTCTAAACCTGTTTCATAAAGGTCATGGTTTCGTCACGAATTTGATATTAGCGAACCGTAACTAGTTAGTGCGGCAAGTATGAGCGTTTTCATCACGTTAGACCGATGGATTCACTACGTATTTAGGGATTTCGTTCTGAACCCTTGAGTTCCATTTTGTGTATGGCAGCCATTTTGTGGTTGCCCTCACATAGGCCGATGACTGTGGCTGAACTAGTCTTTTTAAGGACATGTACACCTTAGCTCCAGTCCGTGCTGACTCCTGTTTGACCTGAATGAACTGACCCTGTTGCCTGAAGCTGACCTTGTTAAACCAGTTCCTGCCCTTTAGCTGATCAAGATTAAGGATCAGAGCACAGGACATCGTAAAGTTTTATTGCACACAAATATGCCTTATCCTACTCTCACCTGTTTCTGCTCCTTTCTTTATGGTCTATTTATGACTGGGTTGGGGCCTTTTATATTATGGGTACGTTCGACCTGTCTAAAGAAGAATGTTGGGTTTGACCGATGATTGATCATGGGCTGGGCACCTGAAAAGTGGGTTTTACTGTCATGCGATACCTCTGGTGTGATTACATGTGATTGGACAGTTTGTAAATATTAGGTATTTGTCTGGAATGTGATTTTTGGCATGAAAAGGGACGACTTGCTGTGTAAAATTGAGCAGTCTCCTGAGAACTCATACCGTGATGATTTCTAGGACTTCTGTTACTGGCTGCAGCCAATAAATTTGATCTTTGACGCCACCAAGAAGTTTCCGTGTCTCTGTATTCTAAGACAGGTGGAACCCGAAGACTTTGGGCGTGCCCCTGGCGCCGCTGGGTATTAAATAACCCGGTTCTTCACATGAAGTAGGACCCAAATAAGAAAGGATCGACCGCCTACCCTGGATAATATATACCTTGGGACCACAAATTTTGACTGATTAGTTGAGCGGAGAGGATGAGGAGGGACATACAACTGAGCAATGGATCTCAAATATTGAGGGGCCTTACCTATTTTAATCCTATACATATAAGTTAAGGTCTTAAATTTAATGCGATTCTCCACTTTCAGCCAGTGGAGATCGCGCAAGGAACTAGAGACAGATGTAAATTTAGGAATCTGGCAGAGCAGGCGAGCAGCAGCATTTTGGACAATTTGCAGCTTATGAATAACCTCCTTATTGGCACCAAGAAAGAGGATGTTGCCGTAGTCCAGGCGAGAGGTGGCCAGAGCCTGGATTACCATTCTTTTTGTGGAGTCTGGCAGCATCCATAAAATCTTTTTGAGCCATTTAAGTATGGAAAAGCATGTTGCAGCCACATTTATGCCTTTAGGCCTCATCGCGAGATGATCATCGATAATAAAACCCAAATTACGGGCTTGTTTAGTAGGCTGAGGGGTGGCACCCAATTCAGGGGGCCAATGTTGGGGGCCCTAGAGTTCATTATTTTTCCCTAGGATGAGCACCTCTGTCTTCTCCTCATTAAGCTTAAGTGAATAGACTTGCATCCACTGCATGATTTTACTCAGTCCATCTTGAAGAGAAGATGGCCTAGAGGCTCCTTTAGCAGAAAGGGAGAAGACTATTTGGGTGTCTTCAGCGTAGGGAAAAATTGACAGTCCTGCCTCCCCAGCAATGTCAGCCAGTGGTTTAACATAAATGTTAAACAATAAGGGGCTAAAAATCGAACCCTGTGGCACCCGTAGGGTGAGGCATGATTTTATAGACTGCTTTAGAAGAAGAAACCTGAAATGTACGACCAGACCAAAAAATGTGCTAGCCATCTCAAGGCAGCTCCAGTCATGCCAATGGATCGGAGTGTTTGCAAGAGCACAGTATGAGACACCGTGTCAAATGCGGCGCTCAACTCTAACAATATGAGCGCCACAGTGTCCCCAACATCCAAATGACTACGCAACATTTCACTAACTCCCAGAAGTGTGGTTTCTCTGGAGTTACCTTCTCTAAACCCTGATTGAGATGGGTGTAAGAGCTTGTGGGTTTCCACATAGTGAGTTAGTTGCAAATTCACATGTTTCTCCAATATATTGGAGAAAACTGGGAGCAGGGAAATGGGTCGGAAATTGGGTAATTTGGCTGGGTCAGCATTAGGTTTCTTTAACAGCAGAAGAACCATCGCATGCTACTATTCAGGAGGAATCAGGGCTTCGCGTAAGGAAGCATTAAATAGCTCCTTAATCTGCTCTAAAGCAGGTAAGTCAATTTTTTGCAGTATAGTAATAGGAAGCGGGTCCCGAGGGTAACCAGATTTAATACTTTTTAAAATACGAATAAAGGAAATCATGTCAAACAGAGTCCATTGTTCGAGTTTATTTATGCAGTTCTCCTCCTGAGCCTCTAACTAAATTCCAGAATTAGATAGAGCAGTAGTGGTCTTATTGTAGAGTAAAAGTCAAAGAAGTATTACATTTGGAATAAATCTGCTCCACTTTATCAAGAAAAAATATTGCAAGCTCCTCACTTTACAATTCTAATAGAATTGGTTGTGGAACTAGACAAACAGCACCAGAAAAATCCTTAACCAAGTTAAACAAGACTTTAGGGCAATTTGGAGCATTAGAAATAGTAGTGCTTACATACTCAGCCAGGGCAGTATTACAGAGAGAATGGTACTGTCTGATTGACTGTTTATATATCACTTTAGATTCTAAGGCGTAATCTCTCCTCCAGTGTCTCTCTAATGCTTTACACTTACTCTTCACTTTTTGTAAATTAGATGAGAACCAGGGGGCCAGAGGACGATAATTTTTTACTTTCTGGGACGAAAGAGGGAGGCAGATATCAACAGAGATAAGATAAGATAATCAAGTGGTCAAGTAAATTGATGCAGCTCATTTGAAAGGGAACTTATTTTCAATTCAAGTGCAAAGACAGTCAGCTCGCTTGCAAACATAATTTCAGCTTGGCCAAGCAAACGCCATCTTTAAGTGGAGATGCCACTTCGCCGACAGATTTAAAAAAATAGATATATTTGTTGAGATTTTCATTAGAAACATCAGTTACAATTGGGAGAGTCCGTCAAAATGATGAACATAGCAGTGCAAATCATGAACAGTACATAGTAAAGGAAAACATGGGAATTAGGACATACAAAATAGTGGTGTGCATGCAGAATGGGTAATTGAGTCAGCACAGAGGACAGAGTGTCCTGCCTTAGCGATATGATCTCAGGGGTAAACTTAGAAACTGGGGCGCGAGTAGGGAAAATGAACTAGGGGGACAGCAGCAGGTCACGTCTGTACTGGGGAGAGATACATGTAAGTGGGTAGCGATGTTGGTAGTACTGTGATAAAGGGGCATGTTGGGATGTGATGTGTGGGTAAGCTAAAGCACTGTGGTTGCCATCTCAGAGTTGATGCATCGCAAGAGTGTCGTATTTGGAACATGGGGGGAAATCATTGTTTCCCACCCTTTGCTGGAACTGAGAGAGGAGGGTAGCCTATTGGTAGGAGATAGTATGTTTGCGCAGGTTACAGACTTTCTCATAGCGGAAGGCATCCTCTTCTGCTGTCCTCCACTTGCGCACTGACCCATGCTATGCCACCACCAGTGTGGCTGTTGGGGAGCGCCAGTGGAGGAGAGCTTGTGCTAGCCCAGGAGGTGCACCAAGGATAAGAAACAGTTGTGCACCTTATGTTGCTTGCACAATTTTTAGATGGCTAAGGAACATGCCTCCAGGTGTGTATGTTTGGTAGTTCCATGACCTCTTGTAAGATGTTGTGTACAGCATTACAGTAGTCATGTAGGGAGGGCAAGGACCAGAACATATTGACAAGGTCTGCATTCGGGACCTCACAGTGCAGGAACCCCACCAGGGAAATACCAGCTTAATTAGGCTCGGCTAAGGTACGCTCTGTGGTGTATGAAAAATGGTATATTTTAAAAACAAGAGTTATGGGACATCTATTAGGAGAATTCTAAATCCTATAACCATTATTATCATAGAGTACTCATCCATAATTGTCCTCTTTCTTTCGCTGGAGCTCATCGAGGAGAGCTATTGTCATTTTATGAATGGCCTTGTATAACTTGGTGATAAGGTGACAGCCGTCACCCATAGTGAGCATGGTTTGCAATCCTAGATGCGTGGCAGGTACCTCCTCTGTGGTATTCAACAAGGTGTGACGTGCTGGCTAATTGCCTATGAAGGAGGAATTACCGCAAGGGAAGGCCATAGTCCACAGCCAGTTGGTCGAAGGAGAGAAATTGACTACCTACAAAGAAGTTGCTTATTGTTTGAAGTGAGTTGGTCATCCTGGCTCCAGATGAGTGTAAAAGTCTGGGAAGCTTGGGAGTCCAATCAAAGACAGTGCTGGGCATATGCTGGTGTCTCCCAGGAGAGGCAATGGACATGGACCATACATGTCCAGGCCACTACCTCCTATAAAGGTCAGGGTGAGGGAGGTCAGACCTTCGGAAGGAGAAGGCCTCGGACCGTTGGCACTAGCAGGATTCCTCAATCACTGCATGTCTCGCCCAGGTATCACCCAGTAGTCCAGCGCAGTAGCCATTGTAGTTGGGCTGCAAAGAAGTATGCCTTGAAAGATGGGGTGCCCAACCCTCCCCAATCCATCGGTAAATGCAGTTTGCAGAGAGGAACACAGTGCCGCTTGTTACCCCAAATGTGGCTGCTCAGTTCTTTTAAAAAGGAACACAGCTGAATAACTGGAAGGTTGGTGAAACAATATAGGACGTGAGGTAAAGTGACCATCTTTGCCAATGTTATCTTACCAGTCAGAGCCAAGGGCAAAGAGTGCCAAAAATGTACTTGAGATGTGTTACTCGTCAAGGTCCCATGGAGGTTCTCCTCCTACATGTCTGATGGGGTGTCGTAAAGGCTGATCCCCAGGTAGCGGATTGCCGCCTTGTGCCAACGAAGGGGGGTCTCACCCAGATATATAAGTTGGCTATGCGCAGTTGGCTTAGTCTCTCGTGGCCGCGGCAAACTTGGCCAACATGCCCTGTAGTGAGGAGAGATCAGATGTGACATCTCTCGGGTACATTAGCAGGTCATCTGCATATAGGGACACCTCCAGGGGAATACCCCACTTCTGGCACTTCCCCTGCAAGTATATTGCCAATGGCTCCATCACGAGTAAAAAAAAAGTAGGGGAGAGAGTGGGCACCAGTACCTGGTCCTCCGGTCCACTGAAAAAGAGGCAGAGATGAGACACCCAAGGGTGTCCGGGAGGTCAGCGTGGTGTAGAGGAGTATGATGTAAGGAAGGAGTCGTGGCCCAACCCCCATACGAGATGAAAACAGGAAGAGATAATGCCACATCCACGTGTCAAATGCCTTCTCTAGATCTAATATGAGACAGGCCGCACATGAGAAACTTCCCTTAATGCGTTCTTGTATATAAAAGACTCAAAGGATGTTTTGAGGTGTACTTTGTCCAGGACAAATGCATTTTGATCAGCATGGATAAGTTCGAGATGGATACAGGCATATCTATCAGCTAGGATCTTCCCCAGAATATTGTAGACTACGCCTAATATGGCTATGGGCCTAAAAGATGGTTACTGTGTATGACCTCTGCTTGGTTTGAGAATAGAGACCAGGAGGGACTCTCAAAGTGACTGGGTTAGCTCACCAGTGAGTAGCACTGCTTAAAACATCTACGCAAGGTGGGGCACCAGGAGCGCAGTAAAAATGCTGTAGTACGCCAACTGAAAGCCATCAAGCTGCAGTGTTTGTTGCGGGCTAAGTCTCGGATTGCCTGTGCTACATCCTCTTTTGTTATTTTTGTATCTAGTGAGAGATAGTGGAGGGGGGAATCCGGGGCTGCTCAACCCCTAAGGGAGTGCTCCTCAAAGGAGTCTGGCGGTGCCCGGTACACAAAGGAGTAACAAGCGTTGAAAATGCAATAGGTCTCGCCTTTGATTAAGTTAAAGCTATTTGGTTTGCTAATGGTTTTGTATAGCAAAGCAAATGGCTATTTCAAGTTTAAGCTATTGGCATTGTAAATGATAATGCCTTTTTTTATGTTTTAAAAACGAAAACAAAGATAAAAAGCATTGTTATTTGCAATGCCAATAGCTCAAATGCGAGACCTATTGCATTGCAAATGCTTGTTTCAGAGTGCAGTTGTGGCAGGCTGGAGATGACATGCTCTGAAACTGAGATGTTGTTAACAAGTCAGACTTTGAGCTATCCGCCTTGAATACGCTTGAGATTAATTTACATGCTCAGAGATGATCTGCATAGGTATTAAATCTACAGAAGAAGTGCTTGCGATCAGAAATAGATCAAGGCAAACATTAAACATCAGGTTATGTATGTTTTTTTTAGATGCTGAAAAAGTAAGAAAAGATTACGTTAAAGGAGAGAAAATCAAAGCTAAAACGCAAATCAATGAGTGGGAGGTTCTATCACATGCAAATAACATAGATGGTTGAAGTATAGTATAAAATTGGCAATAATCAAAATATTGCACACATCTACCATTCCATCAAATATTGGGAATTCTCTAGTACCGCACTACATCGCAAAAATAATGTCAATGTTTATTGCCTGCAAAAGGCGTATCCCTCAAGTCAAAGCATTTTATTAATGGCATTACTTCAGGCTACAGTAACAGTTTCAACCATTGCCCAGCCTAAAACCTCCCAATTGGTTTTATTAGTCTTGTTACTTTTAGACACATCTGGTAACATCCCCAGATATAGAGTTAATCCATTGGATTCGGCCTCATCTGACGTGTCAAGCATTTCCGCCTCTACACTTGGGCTTGAGGGTACGCTGCCTCAGTCAGGTCGGAGATTAATCAGCGATTTGTTCTTTACTCCAGACAGATCTTCGCTCCTCCGCCTGGATTTGTTATTTCTATTACAGAATGCGGAGGAACCCGAGGGGAGCAGCGCCATGAATATCTGATCTGTAAAGATCTCTCTTCCTTTCATGCGGGCAGACCTGACAGCTATTTGGGTGTTTGTTTATCGTTGCGCGCCTCGTGACTCAATAAACTCCAACTGGGAACACGCGCATAATCAGGTGAGAATAGTCGCCCTACTGCGTGTCATATTTTATGGAACAAATTGCTGGAGGGGGCAGTTCTTTGCTGTTACTTTGGATTTCCCTGGCACTTCCGGCGCGGTCACAGCTGATCTTCCTGTCCACGTCAGGTTGTTTGCAAAGTCCTTTCAAAGGGATAGTTAGAAATTTGTGTACCAATAAGCTTGGACCCTTGTTGAGTGCTGTGATTTGAGCATGCTTATTCAGGACTTTTCGTTGAACATGCTCTCACAGGGAATGTCACAAACATGTAAGAGAGAACAAGCTATGCTCGTGAGAAGCCTTGCACCAGCTCCTGGGGTCGAGCATGTTTAGCTTTGCAGATGGCGAGAGCAGCCATCTTTGTCCATTTGGATGCGCGTTCATTCAGCTTCGGTTGAATTGATTCCAAAAGGCCCTCTCCAAGGCGAGAGTAGCGCAAGCGCTGATTTTGCCAGGCGAGACATAAAAAGCATAAAAGGTCTGCATTATCTCCTCTTGTTTGGCCACGTCTCCAACAGATGTGCAGAATTTTGTCTGGAGATATCCAAAAGGTAAACTTGGTTTTATGGCTCATCTCAGCAGGTGACAAGGGCAGCATTTGGTTCATGGACACCACGCGATTGGAAGAGGGCCATAAACCAGTTTCCTTCAGCAATGCCTGAGACCCTGGAACGTTTATGGATATGGCAATCTTGCTTTCTCATTAGCTGACAAATGTTCCTGGCTAATTGAACTAGCAGAAGTGCTGTTTTTTTTCTCCTCGAAGCTGGGGACAGTTACATGTGCACTCATTTGCACCCCTTACATTTTTGTGCATACGTACAATAGAGCTAAGTGTGTTCGAGCTCATTGATAACATATTTTTTCTCCCTTTGTTCTCCTTTCTAAGAATGGCATTGAAATTATGTTTCCTTTTCTACAGTATTTCTGTTTTAATGGGCTTGATTGGTTCAAGTAACACAAAAATGCACTAGTCAAATGCTTTACTGAGATAGACAACTAAACTCATTAAGGCTTGAACGAACCAGTGAAGTGTGTATTGCTCTGACTGAATCTAATGCTGGCGTCAAAAAGGAATGACCATTCCAGCCATTTTCTTTTGTTTTGTTTCAATGACATTGTGGATAAATTCAAGTTGCTGAGCACAGTGGCTTATTTCTTAGTGAACAATTCATTACTACAGGTGAAAATGCTATGGCTTTGCTGTAAGCATTTCACTAAACCAGCGAGTTAACTTCTTTCTTTGGTCTGCATTTGACAGACATGCATGGTCGCTGTCTTTAGGCACAATTCATTATAATTTTGTTCAGGAAGGAATTCATTCATAGGTGGAAAGAAATAACAAGCATTTACAATGCAACGGTTTCGCCTTTGGAAATGTTAAAGCTATTTGCAATGTAAATGACAATGCCATTTATTTATCTGTTTTCAAAACCAACACATAAATACAAATGTTGTCATTTACAATGCCAATAGCTCAAACTTTTCCAAAGGCGAAACCGTTGCATTGTAAATGCTTATTTCCAGTGGGTGCTGATCTTAGAATCACATAAATTTTTTTTGACACGTCACCAATAACTCACTACAGAGACCTTAGGGAGGTGTAAACACAAATTGGTGGTCAAGGCTTGACGATAAAAAGGGGTGCAGTCATGAGGAACAGAGTCATGCAAACCAGAGTTTGGCTTTCAACTTATACATTTACTTTTTTTTTTAAACTCTGCAGGAAATAAATGGCAAAGAGGACAAATGTGACAGTAAATCTTTTCTGGTTTAAAATGATTGCAAAGGCTGCATTTTAAAATATCTAACGGGGTTAAGACATTCTCTGCAGTGATATTTGTGTGCCAAGGACATTTTAGGGGATAACAGTGATGGTCAGATAACTATGGGGGTTAATGCAGTTGCTGGAGAGATCTGTATTTTGTCTAGTTTCAGTTTTGACTCATAATGCTGCATAAAGGGTTAATGCATCTCCTGTAAAGCACATTGTGGAACATACAACTCACAAAGATAGGTAAGTGGGTTAATCCTTTTGACACATATCCGTTATTGCATGCAGTACATAAATTGCAATCCTATTGCAGCACAGTGAGCTATGAACCAGCATCAACAAGCCTTTTGCAATCCGCAAGACATGGATTTAGAACCTTAATGTTATCTTTCTCAATTTGTTGTATAGTGCTGCTGAAAAGGTTTCCTTTGCGTAGTAATACATTTATGGATGTACGATGTTACAACGCGATCAAAATGATCGCGGTACATCATAACGCATCTTTTACAACGCAAGTCGTTACCACGACTTGAGCTGTATGGTGCTGGACTTGGGAATAGTAAGATTTACTATTCGAACTGCAGCCTCCGTACAGTAGGGAAGGTGTTAGAATAGTAAATCTACTATTCCTTAGTCTAGAGCACGCTCCAGTGCAAGTCGTGGTAACGACTTGCGTTGTAAAAGACGCGCCGTAATTGCACCGCGGTGTTTTGACCGTGGTGTAAAGGTTGTAGACCTACATTTATATGAATACATACAGCCCCAGCACTGCTACGTTTTAAATCCATACTTTTACTTTTTGTTTTTACCTGTTATGCATTCTCAACATATGCCTATCTAATTCGAGTACATGCATTTAGCTTATATAGGAAGGGTAAACAAAGCCAAAAACCTGCCTCAAAGTTTCTTTTAAGTACCTGCCTTTTAAAGTGATACTTGTGCGCCTTTGTTTACCATCCATTGTGTTGGAATCTAAGGATTAGGCTCCAGGTGACTCCCAGCCAGGATCATTCTTGAACAAAAGTAGGGCTGTTGGCCCTTTAAATGAGACCTTTGTTTTGGGACAACTTAAATTGTAAATAAGAAAGCCCCTTCACTGCCTGCAAATTCCTGCTCAGAACCGAAAGCAGACAACCTGCGGGCCCTGTTCAATATGTTCCGGTGATAGCAAATTACACTGGGAAGTTTTTTTATAGCATATTTCACTTGGTTCAGCCCGGATCCGGTTTGAGCTCAATAAAACCTCCTCATTCTTCTGACTGCTTGCATCAACCCTGCTCTTCAGTTAATACATATAATGGTGGCACCTCCTGTGTCCTGTCCTTTTCTAAATCTGGGGTGTAGGTGCTACAGTAATAAAACAATTCATGTCCAAGGGTGTGTATCTACATTGCAAAACTTTCTCAAGACTTTATTAAATAGAACTGTGTGTGTGTAATGCACCTATTTAGCACTTATTGTAAACAAAGGTTTGGAGTGGTGACTGCCACAGATTTATATTACTGAGCAAAGCACTCAAATGCATGATCAGTTGCTTGGTGCACATAGCCTTGGTTGCAGCGCACAGACATCTTGAACTGCCGCACACACAGGAAAATAAGACGGAACATTGGTTACCAAACTATATGTAACCCTCCTAACCCACACTAATACCATAATACTAGGTGGTTGGCCAGTCGACTGCATTTCGTACCGACTATCTAATAATTTGCTTATGCTTCTTGAAACTCTAAACACTCACATTAGACAACATCGCTATAGGTCATGCCCATTACCCAATACTGCATCAGTCCATAGCAATAAAATGTCACCAACTGCTGACCAGGCATAGAATAACTGAAGAGGTCTGCCACAAGCTGCGGGTCAACAGAGAACGAATTTAGTCCACCACTGCAGATCTGAACGAGCTACATACTATGACACTTGACAATCAGATATGGGATTATATTAAACAAAGGCAATTCCAGCAAAACTCTCCCTCCAACCTACGTCTACTGAGGGTCATGAAGTTAAAACAAAATAGCTCACAATGGACAACCCAATACAGTAACCAGCTAAGTGTTCTATGATTATAAATAATACCATAAAAAGGCCCTCAAAGCTGTCAGCTGATAGGCGCGAAGTTTGTGTATCAATCTCTCGCATTTCTTCATCTATCACACTGCTAGGCAATGTGTTCAACAACATGAAAATCGCAACGTGATGGGCATCACCCACGACATGCAAAGACTTAGAAACAAATCCCACACAGGATCAAAACAAAGACTAAACCTTTTGAATTGGACACCAAACATGATGTAGCATGTTACCAATGTAGACAAGAGCTTCAGAAATCCACGGAAGGCAAGTAAGTGATATCTAAATGCTGCAAAACCATACAAAAGATAGACATGCTGTAAGCAAATACTGAAAAAAAGAAAACACCTTAAAATGAAAGGGAAGGCGTTAGAGTGAAAATGCACCAATGTGGTGATAAAAACATCAGCCATCAGGATTCACGGATTGTTGATACGGAGATGCGTCCAGTAAAGGAACGTAACATTCGATAGAAAGGAACAAACTGTAGCTTGAACCCATTAACTAAGAGAATTCTGACAGTTGTGTACTCAACATCAAAGCGGTGCGCAGTTTAGGGAGTGGTTTGTCAAACTTTCTTGAGTCTATGATTATACAATGTATGTATGTGATGCTGGTGGGAGGTGATGGATGTGCGATTAGAGTGTATCGTGCATCAGATAGTTCCTCGGCAGGCAATGTGGGGGTCATTATGAATCTCCGGAGCACTATTGACTATCTGCTCTCCTGAAGTCATACCTCCCTCAACTTCACAAAACCACCGGGCTCTCTGGGCACTTGTTGTTATCCTTTGTAGATGCAAGACCCCGCCTTCCAGAGTATTCCAAGCCCTCAGTGAAGGACTATAAAGATGACTCAACAAGGACCCTCACCTTCTTGTAGTGCTTGCCCAACCAGGCCCGTACAGGTTCCAAGAGTGCCAGGGTATCGGGGCTCTCCCAGTGCTTGGTGCTGGGTCCCCCATCCTTCTTGCGGGCAGCTGCAGGAGGCGCGGAGGGCGGTGCGGGGGTATCTTCAGGCGGAGAGCCAGATTCCTCATCCTCCTCCTCATCTACCTCATCGTCCTCTTCTTCTTCCTCCTCCTCTTCCCCGGGAACTGCGGGACTAGTCTCCCCGTCCTCCTCTTCATCGTCTTCGCCGGGCTGGGCGGCCTCCTGCTCCGGGGCCCGGGCGGCTGGGCTGCTGCTCTCCTCCGGCTCGTCAGGCTCGCGCGCCCCGCCTCGCCGGCGCCGCCTCCGCCGCGCACCCCCCCGACTGCTTGGCACTGCTCTCGCTGCTGCCGTTGCAGCCGCTACCGGGCGGCCCCAGACCGGGTTGCCTTTGTTTCATGTCTGCTCAAAGAATCTCTACAACTGCCACCACAGTAACACAGGGCCGTGGAGGGTAAGCATGCGCAGTACGAAGCAGACTTTAAGGCATGGACATCGAGATAGGACGGGCACGGCTACTGAGCATGCGCGTTCCGAGCATGGACATAGAAAAGGAGCCAACACCACCGGGCTGCACAGCTCCAGAAGAGCCTGGTCCCAGGGCTCGGGCACTTTCGGAGTCCGTACGGGCTATATTACTTAGCTGTCTTAGCATCTAGCTTCCAGAGACTGAAGAAGATATTCAACAAGTCAGGTCCCGGGCCGCGCTGTGATTGGCTGACGTCACGGGGGTGTCCCGGGCCGGCAGCCAATCACAGCGCGGCCCTGGAATGACGTCACGGGGTGTCCCGGGCCGGCAGCCAATGGCAGCGCGGCCCGGGACAAAGGGGCGGGGCTTAAAAAAAGCACCAGAAACGCCCCCGAATCGCGTTTTCGAGAGAAAACGCGATTGACAGCCTCTGCCTCCCAATGGCTAGCCTCCATTTATGGAGCTAGCCAATTGGAAACAGAGGCTGTCCTAACCTCACTATTAAAAACAACAGATTTCGATCTGGGAGGGGCTTCGCCCCTCGCCAGGTTACGAAACCTAAAAACAAACCTTCAGAAGAATAAGAAAGATTCTACTCCTACACGGTTAAAAATATACGTCTTACATTTTTAATATTCTTCATACATGGTACGATATAATAGTAGGAAAACTAGCCAACTCACACAAAAGAAAAAATTGCATCTGCTGTATCGCCACGGATACTCCTAAATCATACACAATGTCAATTACAAATAAGGAAAAACATTATATTTGTTGGGTGCTGCAGTTTTTCTACAAAATCCTACACTACACAAACCAAAAGTATGCAAGTAATGACTCACATGGAAGAGGTGACAATAAGCAGCCCACTCTGAAAGATAAGACTTGATTTTGTGGGACATATCCTTTGCAGAAACTTTGGGGCATATTCACAAGGAGCTATTGCCGTATTAACGGCACTTTATCACAGCCAAAGTCGTGATAAATGTACTACCCCATTCAAAATCTGGTGCTAACAGCCCACAGCACCAATTTACCCGTGATAGCAGCCGCAAAACTTATATCCACAGAGGACCACTGCAACTATCGTAATGAGATGCAGAGTAGGGGTGCACAAACCAGTGAAAACATGACACCTCAAGATTCACAATGACCAGCCAGAACTGCGATAAGAACACAAAACACACAATTAGGTGCATTAGCAGCAGGAAATTAACACCTGCTCTGACCTGATGTAAAGTCGGATGGTAGCCTGCACCACATAAGGGAGCCCAGCCCAGTGCGTCATCAGAAGGGCAACAGATGCCATGGAGCCACTCATCATGCAGCCCGGACACCCAAGAGGGCCACAACACCCACCCGGCACCCCCAACACCCCCGGACCACCACAGAAGCAGCACAGACAAAAACAGCGCCCCCCAGGAAACGCACCTGCCTCTCAGGCCCAACACCTGACAATGTCACTGTCCACTACAGGCTGAAAGGGACAACCATCCTACGCATCCTGCACATCATTGCCTAACAGGCCTACGGCACCAACACATCGGACAACCAACATGCCACCCCACACCAAGCTGCTGGCAGTGCTGCACCTGTGCTGTACCTGTTGACCCCTGGCACACCCCAACCAACATCCACCGGAGTCGGCGGAGTCGCACAGACAGCCTCCTCCAAGTCCCCCACACCTGTTTTGGACATCACCATCATCCTGGCACCCCAGACTCCATAGGTCCAACACAATGTGCAGGAACCCCTGAAGACCCAGCAAGGACCATACGCCATAGCCGGATGCATGCATGTGTTGGGGGCAATCCACTGCACACATGTCCCACCTGTGCCCCCTGGTGACACAGCACACAATCAGTGCAACAGGAAGCAAACGTCACACATCAATGTGCAGGCAACATCAGAACACTGTGGGACCTTCACCAATGTTGCCTCCAAATACACAGCCAGTGTGCATGATCCCTTCACCCTCCGACAGTCCATCAGCAAACAGCGTTCCAAGGATGGCACCAAGGCAAATACTCAGCCCCTTGGCAAGTGCCAAATTAACACCCCCCCCTCACCTCAACTTCACAACCATGCAATCCACAACTCTGGCAATGCACACGTCATAAAATCACAAGCAACATGCACAACAATATGCCCACCCACCAGACTTGATAGAACAACTTACAATGGTAACCTGGGCTAGCCGTGAACATGACCAATCAACGGCATGGCACCTCAGCCACACAATAGCCAAATGTGGGAGAGGTGGCTACCAGGCTTGTGTGAAGGATGCATTAGAACCATGATTGGGAAAGTACACAATGCCAAGAGCGGCGGCGATGTGCTGGTCAGACCGCAGTATGCAGAACACAGCCATATCCACGGCGACATACACCTCTGGTGTATGGAGTGCCGTGGACTGTGGACGCAACCATGTAACTTCAGCCAGTGGAGGTCCTCATGGAAATGTTGCCTGTTACGCCCCCCATAAGCATGAGCAGATTGGATGGCCCGCCAGGCCAGCGTAGGGGTGTGAATAAAAAGCAGGTAGCCCTGGGCGAGGTCCTCTTTTGGAAAACTCCCATCGTCTCTGCCAGGGTGACGATCCCAACCCGCCACGATGCTGGCGCCGTCCTCGTTAGCAGAGTTGCCTGTGATCCTGTGCGCCTGCCGTACCCCGGCCCGCTGGACCACGAACCCATCAGGCCTGACCCTGCACAGCCAGGCCACACTGATCACCAGCCAACACTGGCGTGTGTCAAAAAGGGCCCATAACGTGCCTGTTGAAGCTCTAAACCCGCGACCCTGCCAGCCTCTCAAACCAACACTGGCCCCCGATGCTGGCCTACATTACTCTTTTCTCATTTACATATTCAACTGGCATCCTCTGCGGCCCAGTAGGCCTCATATGTGAAACTGTGTCCTGGCTCCTGAATGGCAGAGACCCAAAATCTGGGCCAGCGGCCACAGCACCAGACCACCCCCGATCAGTGAGGCATAGTTCCATATGGGCTACTTGCGACACTGTTCAATGTCAGCCGGCGACAGGTGGATGAGGGAACAGGACTACCCTAAGCACCAGTATGTCTCACATCCAGCAGCTAGTCGCGAATCACGAATGGCAGAGTTCACACAATTGGTCGCACGGAGAGGAGTAAGAGGAAGATGCAGCTCAGTCTGGACGAAAGTTGGGTCACTGTCACGTAGGTGACCGAACACGTGATTCCACTGAACCTGAACCAAACAGGCCGGTGGGGACACCAACCTATGCCGGCGACACTTGGTGAATTGCCAGTGCTGACCACTCCCTCCGGCCTACACTGCTCAAGGTCTAGTCTGCGCTCGAATAGGTCACAGATTTGGAACTGAAGATCGAGTATGCAAAGGCAGATTACACATCATTGCATGCAAGGAGAGTCGTAAGTGGATGACGCATTGCTTCTTGGCAGAGAGGAAAGGATCATCGTTACAGATGTGTTTTTACACTACCAGTAACTGCCCTGATGCCACTAGCGTGTGCATCACGAGCCAACAACACATGGCTGTGGGCCACTGCTGTCCGCTGCCTCCGGCCTACACTGCGATCCAGTAGGTCACAGAGTCATGAATGGCTGAATTTATATCAGTGTACCGGCATCGTCGCAGATTGCATCCCCTCTTAGCCCCGGTGCCACTTAGTCTGTTCCCCTACATTCATGGACACTCTCTGGTCGAACTTTGGTGGCATCTGGATCTATGGTCTAGGGGGCAATTTTCATTTTCATGTAGCTGATACCAAATTGGTGGTGGCAACAAGGCTGTCGCATTCCAATCCTCCATCAAACCTTTCGGTGTCTTGCCCTGGAGGACACCTTCCACTGTCCCCCGCAACTCTCTGCAACATACACCTCGGACATTGATGGTGACCCGCTCAGGTCGCATGGCCCATCTGACTGTGCCGCAAGTCACCGTCCCATGGCTTGGTGCCTGTCCCGGCCGCTGTGCATCCGGGGCCACTAACTCTGTGCTGGTCAGGTTCGGGACCCCTTCTCCGGGGACATTGGATGGCCCTTGAAGCGTAGGCCTTGGGGTCATCAATGCCATTTCTCTGTGGTCTTGCGCTGTACGAAGCCTTGGGGCCCAAATGCGTCCCACCAGGGCTCACACACTAAAGCGAATCTAGGCCGTCCTGGACATCGCATCACCGCAGGAGGCACACGCAACCACCGCAAGGACCACCTCCAAGCACCATCTGCCAGAGTCAAAACGGTGGTCCTGACAGACTTACAGAGTTACTCAGACCTGTCATGGATACCATCATTGGCCTGATACCCTGCTCAGTACTCCAGGTTTCAGTGACTCGTGCACTGCAGGCCATTGTCCGTTGCTGATTGTGTTTTGTGCTGTGGAGCGGTTGCACTAAGTGTGGGGGCCCTGAGACGTTGATGGGGAAGATGATGCAGGTCTCACATACCCCACTGCATCTTTACATGAGCGTGCTCCTCTCTAGTGTACCAACCGCAGAGCACTGCAACTCACGAACACTTTTGTTTGCATGTTGGCTGTCCTATGGACTTTCTCCAGCTCACACCATGTTGCTCAGCAGTTGACTCTGTTATGCATGTGTTTTCTGTGTCCATTGCACTGGTGTCCAATGTTCAGGTGGTTGCCAGCACCAGGCAATCCGTGCAGACTGGCTTACACTCACCCCACAGACATCCAGCACAGGCGTCACTGTACATGTGGCCCTGCCAAGAAAGACATGTGCCCATAGCCAGTTTAACATAATATCAGTGTGTGTCCCTGTAGTCTTGTTCCATGCATGGGGGCCCTGGGCCCTACGGCATTAAATTGTGCTGTGTACCGGATGCAGACATGTCACCGCAAGCAGCGGGTTTGAGCTTGGACATGTAGCTTTGTCATCACCCACTCAATTCGTAAGGGCTATGGCCAGGGCCATCGTACGCAAAGCCAACAAGGGGGTGTAACTGCTATTTGGGCGCACTTGGGCGTGGTTCTGTACTGTGAATGTGCATCTGTATGTGTCTCTATGGCAGTGTGGGTCTCCTTAGTGGGATGCGGGAGGGGCCTGAAGGGTGATAAACACCTACGTATGTGTCCTGGTTCGCATTCCATGGGTTCGGCCCCCCACCCACACCTTTTGGGCCACCTCCTTTTGGCATGCTGACACATGCCATTGGTGTGCCATGTGTGGGTGGGTGAAGTGTTGTGAGCAAGCTGTGCTTGTGGGTGCCTCCTGCTGTGTGGTCTGTTGCATGCTCGGTGTTCCCTTCTGAGTGGCTTGGCTGGCCGGGTCCAGGTGGGGGGTTGCGTGAGATATCCATGGGCTGTTGTAGTGCATAGGTGTCGACGGTGTGGTGGTCCTCTCCGGCATCACTGATGTCTTGTATTCTGTGCTCTGCTGAGGGTGTTGTGTGCCCCTCTGCCCTGTGAAGGGGAGGTGCATGTTGACTTTGTGTTGTCATGTATGTTTGCACATTGTGCTGGTTTGCATGCAAACTGTATAGTAATGTACATTGTGACTGTTTAGGGGGTGCTGGATTCTTCTGTGGGACAGTGTTCATTTCGACTACATGACGGCTGTGAGGTCATAGGCGTACTTTTCCATTTCACAGTTTCCGACTCTGTTAGATGTAGCAGGCATGTTTCTGTGCATGTGCGGAGCCAGTTGTCTCCTCTGTTCTGCAGTGTCAGCTATGTGCGCTGTTTCACGTTGTCGTCAATGTGGGTGAGCTGTTCGTGCTATGTGTGTGTGCTGCAGTGCGCCAAGTGGATCTGGGACATGATCCTGGGTGATTGTGGGTGTGCACTGTGCTACACTTTGTTTTGCATGTATGCCATTGTGCTCATCTCCCCCGTCACATCAGTCCCTGTTCGTTTCACTCCCTGTTGATGTTGTGTCAAGTCCTCGCAAGCTGTGTCCGTACTCCCTCCTGTCGCCGTTGCTGCCTTCCTGTTGGCAGCGGGTTGGTGCCTGGTTTGGGAAGTCACGTCATGCCGGTGCCTTTTGGCCTCCTTGATTGGTGACCTCGTTACTCCGATAGCATTTCAGGTGGTTTGCTTGTGGGTCAGTTGCTGGTAGTGTGACGCTGGTCTTGTTTTCCTGTGGTCTGCACCCCGTCTTCCTCTCCCTCCCCTCCTTGTCCTTCCCCGACCCCGTTTTTCCTTGCTGGTAGTCTGTGGGGGTTGTGAGGTTCGAGTTGGCCTCTTCGCTGCGTCAGGGTGCATCCATGTTGCTACGTGCTTTCGCTTGTTTCTGGGGGGTTTTCTGTGTTTTTTATGGTGCGTTGTCCCGCCAGATGCGTGGGGTTTGCAGGGCTGTGACTGTTTTTCGCTACTTTTTGTACCTTTGTTTGGCCTCATCGCCTATTTTTTTGCATTTGCGTATCGCATTTTTGCGGCGTGGGGTTTATTTTCACACGGACATTTGCCAAGTTATCTGGTGTCTATCGCATGCTACCGGCTCGTTGTGAATTCCACATTGACACAGAGTTATTTTCCCATGATGGGCTGCGATGTTGAACGTTGCTTTACACTACTCTTGCGGTAGTTATCACAGGTTCTTGTGAATATACCCCTTTGTTTCAGCAAGACCACTATGAAAACAAAGTTGTGTCAAGTTGACTACTTGACAGTTTGTTAAAAAGAAAATATGTTGCTTTTTAACTTTTATAAATAAGAGTAATATTTGTGATGAGGTAGTTGGCCCTACAAAACTGAAGATTTACGGCCAGGTGATGCTTTTTTTGTTTTAATGATAGTGCTGTTTTCTAGAGCATTCTTTTAGTATTGTTGTGTTTTACCATACGTTTGGTATAATTTTTTGCTCAGCTGTTTGCGGGCTAAAGAGTCCAAAACTTCTTTTAGGTATAGACAAGTGAGACCCTGGCGTAGACGGATCGTGAGGAGGTTTTTTGAATATAGGGCCTACTTCTTTGTACTGTAAACAAGACGATTAGCCTTGCTCAATTATCTCTTGGAGGCACCATAAAGTAAGACGTTAGCTGTTCTGTCATTGTTAGGTGCACCCTAGGTCTCCTTTCAGCTGTGCAGTTGTGAATTGAAATCCTGTTATTTATTCTTTTTTTTACACAGGCACATCTCCAGGCAGCCTCCTGCTGACAGGTCAGTGTCATTGCACTAAAGTTCAGATCTGTAGCATAGGATTCCTTCCACTTTCCCTGCACCACTCATATGAATGCTTTTTAGGAACATGTTGCAATGCTTTTTAGCAAAACGGGTGATTGCTTAATCCTCGGCCCTGGCTAATGTGTCAGCAAGGTGTTTCTTCCAGGTTAGTGAAGTGTACATGGACACTCTCGGGAATGTGAAGGTTTTACCCAGAAGATTGATTTCCCAGGGTGGTTGGTTTTCTAAAAGGCATTTTAACCTTTGATTTTGTCAGGTTGATCTTGAGATGGGTGTTGGCACAATAACTTTCCATTCCATCAGAGGAAAAGACGACTAAGTATTTTGGTGATGTTCAGGAAATCTTCAAAGACAGTATTGTAAAACACGCCATTCCAGTATAGGTCAAATGGCAACTGTGCAACCTTGATTTTCTCCTCAATTAATGATCTCAGCTGTGTGTGATTCAACTTTCGTCAATGTATAATAAAGTCAAGTCCAACCTTGAATTTAAAAGCAACTATTATTATTGCAAAGGATTAAGTAGCAGATAATGATCTACTAAAATATTGCTATAAAAAGGATTGGGAAGGAAAATTACAAACTATAAGTAGCAAAGGTCTATACAAATGTATTACTGCAAACTGAATTTAAAAATACCTAGTATTTTACAAAGGAATAGTGAATGATGCAGGAGTGTGTAATTAAAAAAGTGCGATAGGGACAGGTAATGGTAAAGGACAATGTTGTTTATTATTTGAGGCCAGTTCGGCTGAGTTGCTGGTTCATTTTCAGTGGTGGAGTAAGTAATCTAAGATAGGGTTATGTTTCTGTTATTTCCCTAGTACAGGAACTCTAAAGAATTTCATATTTTTGCTAGAAAGCAGGTGCATAGGACCGAGCTGTGAATGCAGTAATGAAATACTAAATGTATCTTTTATAAAACAATGCTAAGAAATATAACAACAGGAAAATCATGGTGGTGGGAAAGAGGAGGACGATTAAAAATTCCTTTAGAGGAGAAAAGGAAAGAACGTGCCAGCATATTGTTTAAAATGCATATTATATCTTCATAGCCTGCACAGTTCTTCAGAGCCAGCTGGAACAGGCCCCCTACTTATTTGATATTCTTTTTATGATGCAATTGGATTAGATGTTTTGGCATTGTCAAAAATTCATTCAGATGTAATATATGCAATCTTTGTTTTCTCATCCGGGAACACCCTCAACCAGCATTTGACAAGTAGAGGATATGATGATAGATCTCCTGACCCTCTGGAGTGTCACTGTAGCTTTTAATGTTCGCGGTGTAAGGATGTATTCGGAATGGGTACTGTGTTGTGCTTCAACAGATAGTGTGGTATTGTTAAAGTCCATTAGCTTCTGGGAAGGAGGAATGCTACTTGGTAAAGCTCCAGCAACCCATGGAACGGCTCTTTGTCTTTGATTGAGAGCAGATGAGATCAAACATTTACTGTCTGCAGCTGTTCGCTGATGCAAAATAAGCACTGGAGGGCGTGTTTAGCCTGTATATCACTACTTACTGTAAGTAAAAGGGAAACACTTCAACCTTGGCCACGACACAAGTCAACACTAAAGCTCTCTTTCCACACACATTTTTCAAATCACGTTACAGGGCCTTGGCAAACATTACCACAGATACTTTCCATGCCCTAAAAATATTACTAATTCAAAGAAGTGCATCAATGTAATTAAGAAGACATCTTATCTAGTTTTTTTTAAAGAATTAAAGGGCCTGATTACTAGTTTGGCAAAGGGGTAACTTCGTCACAAATGTTACTGATATTCCATCTGCCTTATCATTAGCGCCATAAGTTATAAAGCACTTGTAATAAGGTGGACAGGATATGAGTCTCATGTGTGCCAGAGTAACACCCCGCCAAACTATTAATCAGGTACCCTAACAAATGTAAAGTTTGTGAAATGAACACTTCTCTGTGTTGCATTTAACATGGTACCCATATCTAGCATGGTGTCATAATATTGCCTTTTGCGACAGACAAAATGTGAAATAAGGGAAAACACAAACACATATTTTTTTGCTAGCTTTATTAATACATTTATTGGGGATGCAGTGAAAATGTTCCTTTTTCGTTACACACAAGCATAAGAACAATGGAAGTGCTGCATTTTCCTTGTTGTTTTCTCTGTTCCATCCTGCATTCTCAAACCTTTATCTTATTGGTGGGGTGCGATAATGGTGCGTGTGTGTTTGTGTATAAACCTCTCCATAGTCATGATAATATTTGAAGGTGAAATGACTGGAAATGGAAAATTAGCAGCACACATTTGGCACATATTTTAATTATAGTTTTTTTATAGGAAAGCTGCAAATTGCAATTTGTCATCTTAAACTACATTAAGGGGGAGAGCAGTAGAAAAACAAGAGTAAATCAGTCTTTTCTGTAGCCATCCCAGGTAGTGATGAAAAAGCCTTGATGTTAAGAGCGGGCTAAATAGTATAAGATGCCTAACTTGCAGATTTAAAGCTTCTTGCCTCGAATTTAGCAGCTTTCATGGATACATGTGGATATAAAAACATTCGATTAGCCAGTTGTTATGACATTGGCTGCAAGTTTTGAACTTTGTTCATGCTGTTTTGTTTTACCAATGTTTTTATAAAACGTTGTGGGAGCTGCCATGCACTTACCAATATTTTTAGAAAAACATTAGAAGGAAACAAAAATATATTTTGGTCTTAAAAGAGCACATTGCCATGGTAGACTCCCGCACCGAGTTGAACTACTTAGAGTGCGGATGTGCTTGTGGATGGAAATGTTAAAAAAGAATATCATATATCTGGGAGCCCTAAATAAATATATATATATATATATATATATATATATATATATATATATATATATATATATATATATATATATATATATATATATATATATATATATATATATATATATATATATATATATATATATATATATATATATATATATATATATATTTATTACCTACTGGCGATAGCCAGTAGGTATATATAGTTAGGATTTTTTTCCTATGGGATTTTTGAAAATTCTATGTCGAATAACTTTGGCGTTTGAGGACAGAATTGGCTGAAATTTTCAGGAAAATGGAACATTTTGTTTCTGAGCAGCCCCTAAAAATTTGGGGGGGTTTCGTCAAGGGGGGGCCGAGAAAAAAGGGGGGTCCCAAAACGTGTTTTTCCCATGCAATTTTCCATAGGGCGGTTGGCCTCACTTTTAGCCTGAACGGCTGAATGGATTTACACCAAACTTGGCAAAATTGTAGGGACTGGTAGCCCGATGTGCCTTTGCTATGTCTCAAGATATAGGCTCCAGTGGTTTTTACGAAAATTAACTTTGAAAAATATATATTGGGCTACATTGGGCTATATATATGTTGGAGCCCAAATGTAGCCCAATGTAGCCCAATGTAGCCCAAAGATGGCCACCAGAGACAAAAAAAAACAAATGTAGCCCAAATATCAGCCAGATGTAGCCCAACTATAGCCCAATGACAGAATGTCCCAGAGTGTTCTAAAGAACAACTAGAGTGCTAACAGTCCTACTTATTACAAAGGTATGGCACACCTGAAGCCATCTTGATTGGAATAAAGTGGTAACTCTTAAAACATTTAATTTAAAAAGGAACAAAATGAGGGGTTTCATTTTGCCATAGAAAGTATGATTAGCGAATATATGACGAAATCCCGCATACCATCAGTCCGCAAAAAAAATCCCGCATGTACTAGTAGGCCGCAAATTAAAATAACGAAAACTTTTAGAACGAATATGCCTTTAGCATACACTAAACAACTAAACTACCCTAAACCCTAAAACACTACCCCCAGCATGACCCTACACTACACAAACAGTACAACACTACCCTAAACCCTAAAACACTACCCCCAGCATGACCCTACACTACACAAACACTACAACACTACCCTAAACCCTAAAACACTACCCCCAGCATGACCCTACACTACACAAACACTACAACACTACCCTAAACCCTAAAACACTACCCCCAGCATGACCCTACACTACGCAAACACTACAACACTACCCAAAACCCTAAAACACTACACCCCAGCATGACCCTACACTACGCAAACACTACAACACTACCCTAAACCCTAAAACACTACCCCCAGCATGACCCTACACTAGACAAACACTACAACACAACCCTAAACCCTAAAACACTACCCCCAGCATGACCCTACACTACGCAAACACTACAACACAACCCTAAACCCTAAAACACTACCCCAGCATGACCCTACACTACGCAAACACTACAACACTACCCTAAACCCTAAAATACTATACCCCAGCATGACCCTACACTACGCAAACACTACAACACTACCCAAAACCCTAAAACACTACCCCCAGCATGACCCTACACTACGCAAACACTACAACACTACCCTAAACCCTAAAACACTACCCCCAGCATGACCCTACACTACGCAAACACTACAACACTACCCAAAACCCTAAAACACTACACTCCAGCATGACCCTACACTACGCAAACACTACAACACTACCCAAAACCCTAAAACACTACCCCCAGCATGACCCTACACTACGCAAACACTACAACACTACCCTAAACCCTAAAACACTACCCCCAGCATGACCCTACACTACGCAAACACTACAACACTACCCTAAACCCTAAAACACTACCCCCAGCATGACCCTACACTACGCAAACACTACAACACTACCCTAAACCCTAAAACACTACCCCCAGCATGACCCTACACTACGCAAACACTACAACACTACCCTAAACCCTAAAACACTACCCCCAGCATGACCCTACACTACGCAAACACTACAACACTACCCAAAACCCTAAAACACTACCCCCAGCATGACCCTACACTACGCAAACACTATAACACTACCCAAAACCCTAAAACACTACCCCCCAGCATGACCCTACACTACGCAAACACTACAACACTACCCAAAACCCTAAAACACTATCCCCAGCATGACCCTACACTACGCAAACACTACAACACTACCCAAAACCCTAAAACACTATCCCCAGCATGACCCTACACTACGCAAACACTACAACACTACCCAAAACCCTAAAACACTACACCCCAGCATGACCCTACACTACGCAAACACTACAACACTACCCAAAACCCTAAAACACTACACCCCAGCATGACCCTACACTACGCAAACACTACAACACTACCCAAAACCCTAAAACACTACCCCCAGCATGACCCTATACTACGCAAACACTACAACACTACCCAAAACCCTAAAACACTACCCCCAGCATGACCCTACACTACGCAAACACTACAACACTACCCTAAACCCTAAAATACTATACCCCAGCATGACCCTACACTACGCAAACACTACAACACTACCCAAAACCCTAAAACACTACCCCCAGCATGACCCTACACTACGCAAACACTACAACACTATCCTAAACCCTAAAACACTACGCCCAGCATGACCCTACACTACGCAAACACTACAACACTACCCTAAACCCTAAAACACTAGCCCCAGCATGACCCTACACTACGCAAACACTACAACACAACCCTAAACCCTAAAACACTACCCCCAGCATGACCCTACACTACGCAAACACTACAACACTACCCTAAACCCTAAAACACTACCCCCAGCATGACCCTACACTACGCAAACACTACAACACAACCCTAAACCCTAAAACACTACCCCCAGCATGACCCTACACTAAACAACCACCACAACTCTACACTACACTAACACAACACTACACTACACAACACTAAACTACACTACACAATCACTAACCCACGAAAAAATTAACACAAACCCACTTACCTCTCTCGTCATCGTGGTTTTCACAACGCAAATGCATTTACCATACATGCCTTTAAAACGTAATTCTTTGTAAAGGCATGCGCGATAAATGCACATGCGTTTTGAAAAAATGCGGGATAATGGTATGCGAGGTCAATGACCTTGCGGGATAATGGTATGCGGACTGAAAGTCTGCGGGATAAAAAATGCGGGAAAATGGCTGCAAACCATGATTAGCAGCAGACTTCCCTGGTGAGCACTAGCTTTACTACAGTGATCTAATGAGCAACTAGAGTGCTAACATTCAGAATTTATGGCAAATGTGTGACACATCTGAATGCCTTCTTGATAGAACCAAAGTAAACAAGCATTGAAAATGCAATAGATCTCGCCCTCGTTTAAGTTAAAGCCATTCTGTTTGTAATGAGGTGGCTTTTTAGCTTTGCTTTTATTAGTGTTTTTAAAACTTTCATGTAAATAACATGCATATGTATGCATATATGTATATGTATGCATGCATTTCTATTTATATAGATATGCAGATTATATATGTTTATATATGTATATTACCTACTGGCGATAGCCAGTGGGTATATATAGTTAGGATTTTTTCTCTATGGGATTTCTGAAAATTCTATGTCTAATAACCTTGGCGTTTGTGGACGGAATTGGCTGAAATTCTCAGGAAAATGGCACAGTTTGTTTCTGAGCAGCCCCTGAAAATTTGGGGGGGTTTCGTCAAGGGGGGCCGAGAAAAAAGGGGGGTCCCAAAACGCGTTTTTCCCATTCATTTTTCCATAGGGCGGTTGGACTCACTTTTAGCTCGAACGGCTGAATAGATTTACATGAAACTTGGCAAAATTGTAGATATGGTTTGCCCGACGTGCCTTTGCTATGTCTCAATATATGTGCTCCAGTGGATTTTGAGAAATTAACGTTTAAAAAAATATATATATCTGTGACAGCGCTCCGGTTAGCGCCCCGGTTCGCGTACCTGACGCGTAACGGAACTTCGCGAAGCAAAGCTGATTGGCTCTCCGGTGTCTGTCAACATTCTAAACAGTCTGGAGCGGCCGCCATCTTGTCTCTCGGTACGATCGAGAGACAAGATGTGGTGAAAAATGAAGGGGGAAATGAAGGAAAGGGGGCAAGGTAGACCACTCCTGACCCCCTAGGATTGATGAGGGGGATATTAAAGTGCCCCGCGGGGCAAAAAATAAAAATTTTTTTTTTTTGCGATTTTACGCCGTAGAGGCGCGTCCCGGTACGCGAACCGGGCAGCTAACCGGGCAGCTAACCGGCAGCGTAGCTGTCAACATTGTAAACAGTCCGGAGCGGCCGCCATCTTGTCTCTCGGTAGGTTCGAGAGACAAGATGTGGTGAAAAAAGAAGGGGGAAATGAAGGAAAGGGGGCAAGGTAAACCCCTCCTGACCCCCTAGGATTGATGAGGCGGATATTAAAGTCCCCCGCGATTTTTTGCGGTAGAGGCGCTTCCCGGTACGCGAACCGGGCAGCTAACCGGCAGCGTAACGGGAGTCCGCCATCTTGTGTTTTTGGAGCGTCCGGTTCGCGTACCGGGTAGCGTCCTGGTAAGCGTAACAAGGGGAAAACCAAGAGAAACAGTAAAAAAAAAATTAAGGGAATAGATTTCCAGCAAACTTGGCAAAATTGTAGGGACTGTTTGTTTGATGTGCCTTTGCAAGGCCTCAAGATATGTGCACGTGTGGATTTTGTCTAATTAAGGTTAAAAAAAATATATATATCTGTAAGCATGCTCCGGCACGCTTACGTTACGGGTTTTGTTTGCGCTGCAGAGCCGATACGTCACGGTTATGCGACGCGTCATGAGGCGTCTCACGTGGCTACGTGATACGTCACGTAATAAAGAATATATTTTACAGCTATAGATATTAGCTTTTAAAAAACCAATGTAATTCACTGAAAAAACCATAGCTTATAGACCATATATAGTTCGGAATTTGCATTTACAAAACCTTGAAAATTCACTGAAAAAACCATAGGTTAGAGACCATGTATAGTTAGCTGGACATTTTATTGACATAAAACCAATGAAATTCCATATATAGTTAGTTGCACTAACTATATATCGCGCACCCGCAATCCACTGCTGATGATGTCACATATTACATCATTCATGACATGGTCAGTGACATCACTGATGACATCACTGATGACATCTCAAATGACATCACTGATGACATCACTGATGACATCTCAAATGACATCACTGATGACATCATGACACACCAATACCAGTTACTACATACGCACTCACTGATTCCTACGTCTACACACACATTCACTCATTCACCCATACAATCACTCATACATACAGTCACTCATTATTACAACACTATCATATGCACTCATACACCTATGCAGACACTCACACACTGCCACTCATCCATGGAGTTACTCACACACCTAGTCAGTCCTGTAAAGAATCAATCACACTTCCATTTCCTCATCTATACAGTTAAACACAGAACACCATACTTCAGTGACATCACTGATGACATCACTGATGACATCTCAAATGACATCACTGATGACATCTCAAATGACATCACTGATGACATCATGACACACCAATACCAGTTACTACATACGCACTCACTGATTCCTACGTCTACACACCCATTCACTCATTCACCCATACAATCACTCATACATACAGTCACTCATTATTACCACACTATCATATGCACTCATACACCTAGTCAGTCCTGTGAAGAATCAATCACACTTCGATTTCCTCATCTATACAGTTAAACACAGAACACCATACTTTTCACACATATACTAACACATACTTACTCTCTTATACAATCACTGATACAAGTACACATTGATATGCACAGAGTCACACACCTCCCAGCCAGCCACACACACACTCAGTCTTCCATACATCCACTCATTCTTCAATATGTAAAACATATTTAAACTTTACAAAAACACACAGACACTAGAAGATGTCATCAGTGATGTCATTTGAGATGTCATCAGTGATGTCATCAGTGATGTCATTTGAGATGTCATCAGTGATGTCATCAGTGATGTCACTGACCATGTCATGAATGATGTAATATGTGACATCATCAGCAGTGGATTGCGGGTGCGCGATATATAGTTAGTGCAACTAACTATATATTGAATTTCATTGGTTTTATGTCAATAAAATGTCCAGCTAACTATATATGGTCTCTAACCTATGGTTTTTTCAGTGAATATATATATATATATATATATATATATATATATATATATATATATATATATATATATATATATATATATATATATATATATATATAAATTCACTGAAAAACCATAGGTTTCAGGGACTTTATAGTTTGTTGGACATTTCACTCATACAAAACCAAAGAAATTCCACCATTATAGTTAGTTCAGCTAACTATAACTCGCGTCCCCGCAATGCACTGCTGATGATGTCACATATTACATCATTCATGGCGTGGTCAGTGACATCACTGATGACATCTAAAATGACGTCACTGATGACATCATCCAGTGACTGTGTGTTTCTTTAAAGTTTAAATATGTTTATTTATATGCCAAGGTGTATTGAAGAATGAGGGGGTGTAGAAGTGTCTGGATGGAGGATTTAGTAGGAGCGTGACTGACTGTATAAGTGAGTGATTAAATGTGTCTTACTGAATGCATGAGTTTGTGACTAATTTGTATGAATGTCTGTATCAATCTGTCTGGTATTGGGTAAGCTGCTGCATGAGTTGGTCAGTAAATACATGAGTGTCTATATGGGTTATTGATTGGTTGCCTGAGTATTTGTATGGGAGACTGAGTGTGTGTGTGGTGGGTGGGAGATGTGTGACTCTGTGCATAGATGTGTAAGTGGTTGATTCACTGGGTGTATGTGTTCAAGATTGCATGTGGACACAGCTGTGTGGGTCAGTATATGGGTGAGTGTGTGTATGGGTGTTTTGGTGAGTGAATGGATGTCTCAGTGGTACATGTCCAAGTAACTACATATGTAAAAGGCAGTGTATGTGAGAGTTGGAGTATATAAATGACTATACGTGAGAGTCAGTGAATGTGAGAGTGGCTGTATGGATGAGTGTGTACTTGTATCAGTGATTATATAAGAGAGTAAGTATGCGTTAGTATCTGTATGAATAAGTGATGTGTTGTGTGTATAACGGTATAGGTGAGTAAATGGGAGTGTGATTGATTCTTTGCATGACTGACTACGTGTGTGAGTAACTCCATGGATTAGTGGTGGTGTGTGAGTGTCTGTATAGGTGTATGAGTGTATATGATAGTCTGTATTTTACAGTGGGTGTTTCAAAGGTTATATTAGAGTATGAGGAGGTGCATCAGATTTTCACGTGTATAGTTAGCTGAACTAACTATCACGGCGGCATTTCTCTGGTTTTGTACAAGAGAAAGGTCCAACTAACTATAAAGTCCCTGAAACCTATGTTTTTTCAGTGAATTTCTAAGGTTTTTTAAATGCTAATTTTTAACTATAACGTGCCTGAAACCTATGGTTTTCCCATTGAAATACAATGTTTTATTTTAATGCTAATTTCTAACTATAACGTCCCTGAAACCTATGTTTTTATTCAGTGAATTTCAAAGGTTTTCTAATGTGCTAATTTCTAACTATAACATACCAGTCGCGTTTCCAGAGTGGTGGAGAAAGGTGAGCGTGACCAGCGAAACACCTCTTAGCAATCCCACTGTGTGGAAGTTACTGGAGGTAACAGGAGGAGTAGTTAGCCCTCAACGTCAACCCTGGGTGCTAACTATCCCTTTTATGACCACCAGTAAGTCCCACACAGCAGGATTTCTAACTTCTTATATAAGGCCCTGCCTCCTCCCTGCACCATTGTGTAAACGTGCCCCCTAGCATTTCATTGTGTAAGTTGGGGGATTAAGACCCCTTGAATCCTGAGCGTCCCTGGGGACCAACTAGCTCACCAGGTACCTGCAGAAAGCGCCACAGAACTGCGTTGCAGAGATGTGTGAAAAGGGACATGGCCTCGGACTACCTCTTTGCAACGCAGCTCTGTGGCACATACTCGAGGTACCTGGTGGGCTAGTTGGCTCCCAGGGACCCCCAGTATTCAATTGGAAATAATTTGCCCCCGCCGGCTCTCGCTAATTATTTGGCAGTGCCCCCAGGGTTTCTGTCCCACCCGGGGGCTTTTGAAACAGAAGCACAGGAGCCCACGCTTCGTTTTTTTCAAAAATGCCGGCGGATTTGCGACTCCAATGCGATTTCTGCCAAAATTATTAAAAAAAGGTTTTTTTGGGCCCTGGGGTCCTTGTGGGAACCCCTGAGCAGGCCTAGGGGTTCAGAGTGTTTCTACCCTGGACCCTGTTATTGTTTTTTAACCTCTTTTTTCTATTTTCTTGTGACTCGGTTCAACCGAGTCACAAGATGACTGCCAACACATCCTGGTTTGGAGTGTTGGCAGCAAATTAGAATGAAGCTCGTGGGCGGGAGGGTTCGCGAACCCTCCTTGGCCACAGATATCACAGATATCGAAACGTATTCTTTTTCTAATTTCTCAGGAACAACTGAACGGACTTACACCATTTAAATAAAAAAGGTCTCTTTCTGAACCAAGACCTACCTTTTTGCCAAATTTGGTGTATTCCGTTCAGCAGTTCGGGCTGTAGCTTTGTCTAAAGTTTCCTATGAAAAATACCATGGGAAAATAAGGACCCCCTTGTTTTTCGGCCCCTGCTTGAGGAATCACCCCGAAACTTTCAAGACAGGCGCTGACCAGAGCGCCCCACTAGTTTTAAAAATTTCATGAAGATTTGTCAAACAACGCCAAAGTTATTGGGAAAACCAAAAAATGCTTTTTCTATGGAAACTAGGTCCTAACTATAACTACCTACTGGTGGAAGGTAATATATATATATATATATATATATATATATATATATATATATATATATATATATATATATATATATATATATATATATATATATATATATATATAATTTAACTAAATTCAACAGGACTTGGAAACTCCAGACCTGAAACTTCACAGTCACAGGTGACAAGTAAGCGTCATTTTAAATATTTGGGATATGACTGGGAAATGGGAGTAGCCCTCCAGATAAAAATACACTCTATTTTCTAGATTATTTAGTATTCAATTATGCTCTTCATTTCAAGTGGCAGTATCTGGTTATGGCTTTGGCAGCACTTTATGATGCCAACTCAGAGGTAATCGTATTTCAGGAACTTGTAACTAAACACCACCCACCACGGCCTTTATTCAAATTGTACTTTTTGTTATGTCATCTGCTAGTGGCTTTGAGTCCCTTTTTAAACCAATAAAGAAATCTTATATATAGGGCCCATGTAACCTTTGGTAAATCTCTTTACACGCTAGTGACACAGCTAGAAATGTGTCTAGCCTCTTGCAAATGTATGCAGTGAAAATATGTAAGATATATATATATTTTTAAAACAGGCTCAACTGAACTCACACATTAAAACCTGTATTATGTACACCACTTCATATTGCAGGTCCTCCTGCTTGTAAGTGTGAAGGTAGCAATAGAGCAATAAACCACTGTATATGTTGGTTGACACAGTGTGAGTAAGTGTAGAATAAGAAAACACAGTACTGAGCATGCGTTATGTGAAGTTGAAATTGTTCAATCTGTGGATGAAAAGCTGTTCCTTGCTGACAGAAGTGGAATGGAATGCCTTGAGCAGTACATACGTTATCCACAGTCATCTCAAGCTTGTTGAGGATGGTGACAAAAACAACATCCATACCTTCCTCTATGGAAAGATTTAAACATATTGCTGTTATTGATACAATTATAAAGATACCTATTGACTTTCTTATATAATCTAAAAGAATACTTTATCGGTGTTTATTTGAAAACAAAATGAGTTTATTAGTAGAGATTTCAATCATGTGCTTTTGTGGAAATCTTAGATTCTTCAAGGATGTTTATATGCTGAAGTGAGTCGTAGGAGGGGAGGATATAGAAGACGACTGATTTATATGGATAGGAATTGCCCGCTCTGGGATGGTAACTGTGGCATAAGTGAAGGAATGAGAGGTAGGAGGCCACCTGCATCTTTAACTCCATAAGTCTCAGTGTCATGTAGGTGATGTGGGATTTCCAGCAAGGATCAGGCCTCTAAGTGTCACAGTCCTTGGTGATGGGTATGGCTGCGATGCAGCAAGGCGCAGAAACGTGCAGATGGTTTGCCTCTGTCCACCGATGGTGCGCCCACTGCCTGTCCACACTGGTGTCTGCAATTTAACCCTTAGAGAGGGAAATCTGCATTCACATGCCACGTCAAAAACTGGCGAGGGTAGGGAAATATGAGCAAAATACAAACTGTAGTCTACCCACTTCATTCAGGATAATTCACTCAAATATGACAAAGGGGCGCAAAGAAAATGAAAATTACCACACTGCTCAGAGTGCGCAAGAAGTTTATAAGAATCTGCTTCCTACTCTTGCTACTACTTTTGAGGCCCACTTCCTAGGGTTTGGTTAAGCAGCTGCTGAAATGCACGATTTTTCTTTCCTTCAAGATGAAACTTGCCAGTTCATTTTTCCTCTAGCTACTATTAAGCTTCTTTGCTTATTATAGAGCTTCAGATAAATGAAATTATCCTTTCTTATGCTTTTTACCTAAATCTCATAAACCACAACAGTCTAGCACATATCTGATTAGTTTTAGATATAATTGCCTCTTCATATAAAATAATCAGCGCTGTTATAGTCTTTATATATTTGTTTACCAATCTCTCCAATGAAGTGAGCTCACAAATAGTGATCATGTTAAAATGTGTTGCACTAACATTTAAAAAAACACATTAAAAAGGCATAGGTGACAGTGCTTAAATTGCACCAGTGGTTGCAGATGTTAGCCTCCCACAGCCCACCACCTAGCTCCAGAGACCCACTCTCGCACTGTACTGAGAGCCAACTGGGCTGAGAGCTACTGACTAGGTCCGGAGCATGGGGGCCCCCCTCCACATACTTTGCCGGCAGGCCCCCTCAAGTTTTGTTACGCCCAGGGCCGGCTCTAGGGTGGTGCGATCGCTGCCACTGCACCAGGCGCTGACTGGGGTAAGGGGGCGTCTTTTGTGTAAGTATTTTGTCATTTAAAAAGCAACTGCTGCGGTGGAGTACCTGGCCTCCAGCAATTATCAGGCATCAATTAAAAATGCTAAGGTAACTCCGTTGATTAATGTCTTCCTGTAAAGAGACAGAGGGGCATATTATCAAGCGGCGAAAATTCTATCACCCTATTATCAAGCTGTCGCTAACAGCAGTTAGCGACAGCTTGAAGGCGATAGCGAGCGGTTTGGGGCCCTCTTTGCATGTCAGCGATATTTATCACTAATGACATGCAAAGTGGGCGTACCCAACCCGTTAGCGAGTGAAAGCAGTTGATAACGTCGCTATCGCCTATTGACAAGGCTGGCGTAGCGATGGAAATATTCCCGCTATCGCCAAAAACTAACGCCTGCTCTGACCAGTTCTTAGCCATGTTATCCAATGGGAGGTGGATAACACGGCTAAGAGCATTTCGTCGCTAATGTGAGAATAGCGCTGTATTCTCAGCAATATTCTCGCATTACGCCGCTATCGCTGGATATTTTAGCGCAATGGAGAAAATCGATGCTAATAGCATGTTTTCTCCGCTAAAATATCCAGCGATAGGCAGCGATAAAAAAAAAAGTCGCTAAGCGCATTTAGCGATAAATATCACTAGTTGTTGGTAATATGCCGCAGAGTTTTGACTCATCCAAAAGTAGCAAAGTGGGTTAGAATGACTGCTGCTAAGAATTGAGCCAGTAACTGTCAAACAGCTGCGTGTAAACTGCAAGTATTTTGTTAGAATTATATGTTTTTTACCCAGTCTTTCATCAGTCTTTCATCATCTGAATCTTGCCAAAAGGGCAATTTGGGTAGAAAACAATTCTTGTTATTAAAGAGAACCCCTAACACTGGTGTTACATTTTAAATTCTGAATTTATATAAGTACTTTCAAACTATATTGCCTACCAGTATCGATGACCTGTTACTCCTACAATACACCTTGTAGTCCTGTCTAATGTAACATTTCCCATACACTGATTTACATACCTACCTATGATTGTCTCTGTCCAATGTGTGTGTGATGTAAAGTGCTCTGACACCTTACAATGGTATGAATGGTGCTATTAAACTAAATTAATCCGAACGACAGTAATTCTGGAGACTTGAAGGACACTGTTAAAGGGCGGTGGTGAGAGAATCCGTGGCAGAAATGGTCATTAGGGGGGCGTTAATAAACATTGTCGCACAGGGCACCACCAGTGCTAAAGCCGGCCCTGGTCACGCCGCTGGGGAGCACTGCCTTTTACTTTTTAGGGACAAGGACTTTTTGCCTATGAATTGATTTTGAACCAGAGCAAGAAACATAAAAGAGGAAAAGGGAGTAAGAAGGAGAAAAAAGATACAAATGAAGAAAGCAGGGACGAGCCTGCAAGATTCAGAGGTTAGAAAAAGACATGAGATAGTATCAAGACTGAGCATCCTTGTGACTTTGCAAGCCCATCATTCTGTGGCTCAGGGGCACCTAAGAAAAATATTTGGCTCCTGCACTATTTTAGCGATTAAGCACTGGTATTCACCCACGGTTCTACTGTTTAATTAAAAGACGTGAGAGGAACCCAATCCAATCACAGCTTTCTGCCCTTGCAACAATGTGATGCATTTAAAACACCCTGCTTCCTTTTGCTATAATATTTGTTTTACATTTTGTAATCAACCTGCAGGTTAGGGTCTTGCCACTTGGATAACACATTCAGGAAATGTACAGCAGTAGCGAAGCATAGTGTGATCTGTGCTTTCTGGCGGGAACACGCTGCGAAAGGTAGTCGTAGAACGGAAACATTTTCAGCCCATTATTGTTTATAAGAGAGTTATTGTCTGCACTGCCTGCCTGACAGATAACATGGACAATAGGCCCCACTTAGTAAAAGGGGCCACCTAAAATCGGTTCCTTGTTTAAAACTCCTTCAGGGAAACCCTCCCTCTAAAAAGTAACATCCTGAATAATTTGATGTGCATTTTAGTCAATGTTAAATTTTGCCTGAGCCATGGCTGGGACATTTTTTCGCCTCGCTGAGCCAACTCTCTGAAAATGAGACGTATTGCTTCACTCAAGCAGCGTATCCTGTCCCTAAAAATCCACTTCAGGGAAGGAGCTGATACTAGTCTTCTTTGCTATAAATGCGTACATATCGTGTAGTTTATAGTGGTATATTTTTACAGTGGCGGCTGGCACAGGTAGGAGCGGTGCGGCAGGGAAGTCGACATACGTCGGGATAAGTTACATTGAATAAAAAAAAAAAAACACTTACCTTGTGCTCGCCACATCGCCGACTCGGAGTCATCGCAAAGAGTCATCGTGTTTTCTGCAGGACATTATCTAAAGTCTCGGCATCCAACAGATGGTATATAAGACTCTGTAAAAGTTCAGTTGCCTTTTTTTGTTGGTATGAATTTAGATTAAGGTATGTGATATGAATAAAGAACAATGGGGCATATTATCAAGGACCGGTGTTAAAATTATCGCCGTTTTATCGGCAGGAAACTACTGATAAAACGGCGATAATAGGTTTGATAATACGTCCATGTTAATTCCCATAGAAGCCCTTGTATTGATGTTAACATGGGCTTAAATGGGAATGAACGTGGGCGTATTATCAAGCCTATAATCGCCGTTTTATCAGCAGTTTCCTGCTGATAAAACGGCGATAATTTTAACATCGGTCCTTGATAATATGCCCCAATATTCCATCTACTAATATCCAGCTTCTACATGCCAGCTCGGGTTTATGTGTCTTTTCATAACCCACCTCTGCTGTTTCTAATTGCTGGAAGTAACCGGTGCTACTATTTCTAAATGTAACGACGCCCAAATTATCGATGTCAGAAGGATAGAAGGCTGGGATGGCCTGACGCATGTTTGAGCCTCTGATTTGCAGATCTTTTAACTCACTGAACCACCTCATCATCAAAACAAAACATTTTTAGATACATAATCAATACACGCAAACAGGGTCATTTTCCAAGCATGGCAATGAGATTTCACAGGATATAAACTCAAGGTACCCCTTTCGTCAATGAAAACCAGTGCTGCCAAACATTTCTTATTGCTAGATGACAATTAATGGCTTGGTATTTTTAATGGGTCTACTGGCCCTTGCAGGCCACAATGCCTGTGACTCTTGCAAATAACAGTGAGTCACACATTAGAACCTGCCTTTTTGATATTTATTAGGCAGGTCAGTCTTCAATTAACTCTGATTCGGTATTAAACAAGCCAACCTATTAGTACACAGGTCAATTCACAAAATAAGATTCTCGTCACAAAAACCTGTGGCAATAAGGGGCTTTCTCCCATGAATTTACATGAATCAGAATAGCAAAATCAGGGTATAATTGGGAAAGAGGGGTCCAAAGTATGTTCAATTTGTAGCATGTCCTTTTAGTTCAATATCGATTCACAGTGTTATCAGAAGGCACCCATTCCTACACACCACAATGATGCTGACAATTGTTTCTGCATTCGCTAATTGCTGCCATTTTTAGGTCTCGCCTATGCGGCCCGCGTGCGCTACTTAGGCAAAAGACCTTTAGCAATCGCTTCGTGCACGCGTTCCATTGTCTTCAATGGCAACTCGTGCACGTTTGGCGATTCCCTTGCGGGAGCGACCTTGACACCATATGTTTGTAATTAACTTACAAACACATGGTGACCCTGGCTCGCTCCCGTCAGGGAAACGCTTTGTGTGCAGTCGGCTGCACTCCCCTCAACCCTCCCACTTTTGGCGCGCATGCTTGTTATTCTTGCTGGTAATAACAATTAGGGTATAAAAATAAATCTATAAGGCACCACCAAGCAGCATATAACAGAACAAGCATTTACAATGCAACGGTTTCGCCTCTGGAAAAGTTTGAGCTATTGGCATTGTAAATGACAAAATTTGTATTTATGTGTTGGTTTTGAAAACAGATAAATAAATGGCATTGTCATTTACATTGCCAATAGCTCTAACTTTTCCAAAGGCGAAACAGTTGCATTGTAAATCTCTGACCCTTTCCCCCCTCCTAACAGAGAATGAGCCGCTCTATGATATTCTATTCATGGACGATGTGTGGAGTCTGAGATTGGGCTAGGGAGGAGGAGGGAGTATTGGCGTGTCGCTAGCAGTGAAAAGCTTAAAGGCTGACGTTTGAGTCCTTCGTGTCCCTGTGGGGGAGGGAGGGGTTATTCTGTGCAGCTTTATGCTAGTAGAGGTGGAGGGGGTCAGTCTGAACGCGTGGCTCGTGGCTTCTTCTGTACACACTTTCCAACTTAACTTTACTTAATACGTAAGAGCCCCCTCCCAGCCCACCACCCTTCTTAGAGGCTGATGACGTGGGGGATGGGGCAGCGTGAGGGGAGGATGCAGTGCACTGATTATAAGACTGTCCAACGTCTTGTCACTTCTGGGTGCTGCAGGGAATTGTTCATCTTTAAGGCTCAATTCACAATGTTCCAAGCGTCAATGGAACATTTAAATTATATGGAATGTTCCTATCAGGAGAGATAATACACTGTCACAGTGAAAACACGGAGAGCGGGAGGGGGGACGGGCACACGGAGAGCGTGAGGGGGGAGGGGGGACAGGCTCACGGAGAGCGGGAGGGGGGACGGGCACACGGAAAGCGGGAGGGGGGAGGGGGGACGGGCACACGGAGAGCAGGAGGGGGGAGGGGGGATGGGCACACGGAGAGCGGGAGGGGGTAGGGGGGACGGGAGGAAGGAGTATTGGGGTGTCGCTAGCAGTGAAAAGCTTAAAGGCTGCCGTTTGAGTCCTTTGTATCCCTGTGGGGGAGGGAGGGGTTATTCTGTGCAGCTTTATGCTAATAGAGGTGGAGAGGGTCAGTCTGAACGCGTGGCTCGTGGCTTCTTCTGTACACACTTTCCAACTTTACTTAATACGTAAGAGCCCCCTCCCAGCCCACCACCCTTCTAAGAGGCTGATGACGTGGGGGATGGGGCAGCGTGAGGGGAGGATGCAGTGCACTGATTATAAGACTGTCCAACGTCTCGTCACTTCTGGGTGCTGCAGGGAATTGTTCATCTTTAAGGCTCAATTCACAATGTTCCAAGCGTCAATGAAAAATGTAAATTATATGGAATGTTCCTATCAGGAGAGATAATACACTGTCACAGTGAAAACACGGAGAGCGGGAGGGGGTAGGGGGGACGGGCACACGGAGAGCGGGAGGGGGGACGGCGGGAGGGGGGACACGGAGGAAGGCAGGACCACACGGAGAACGGGAGGGGGAGAGCGGGAGGGGGGACGGCGGGAGGAGGGACACGGAGGAAGGCAGGACAGCAGCAAGCACTCACCAGAGGTCGGGGCAAATGATAAAATGAAAGGCGTCCCAAAAAAAAACCCATACAACACGCCCCCAGCCGCATGACGTGTCCAAAGGGGCTGGATGAGAAAAACATCCAAGGAACGCCCACGAGTCGCCTCCAAGGATGACGGACGCCTCTGTTTGCCAATGGCTAGCGTCCATTTATGGAGCTAGCCAATGGCAAACAGAGGCGGTGCCGAACATCCATACTGTTGACAAAAGTTTTCGATCTGGGAGGGGCACTTCGTGCCCTCGCCGGGTCGAAACCTAAAAATGAATATTAGTGAAATCTGGATATAGTGCGAACATGACAATAATTGTACATTTTAGAGATGGTTAATTTTGTTTATGAATGTCTAATGTAAGATCACTGCTTTCAACAATGTACTCTTTCTTCTGAGGCTTCCGACTTGCTGACCTGCTATAGGACACCATTCATATCTTTACCATCAATTACTTTCTGGTCCTCGACCCGTGTTCATCCATAATTTTGACCTCAGGAGATTGCCATGAAGCCATAATTCATGGTTTTATCAGCTGGCGCCCTATTTTAATAATACAATTTAGATTTTTTGTTCAGCTTTCGCTCAATTAGCGAAATTGTCACAGTTAAAACAAGTCAACGTACAAAAACAAGTTTCCCGATTTTTTAATCTCTCCTATTGCTCCATTATTGACTATTGGCATAAAGAAGCAATAACAATTGGGCAAACTATTTTCACTAAACTGCACTGGGGCACCCCTGAAGCTGGCACCCTGAGCGGTATTTCTATATGTAATCAAGAGAGAACTAGCCTAATATTATGTGATACAGGACTGAGTCCTGTATCACATATTAATAGGCTAGTTCTCTTTTGATTACATATAATAAACCTGGGGATACGGACTGGCTACCCAGTCCTCCCTCTTTCCTTGATAATTGAACGGTATTTCTATATGCCACTTCAAGCTCTCCTATGTTTTTACGTCCACTAACAATTACTCAGATGCTTTCAAGGTGACTTTCAAGAGGTAAGGATATATCTCTAATGACTACAACCTGAGAGGAAAGGCTCACACTGTTAGCGTTGTCACCTTCCCCCGACAAAAATACAAGCCATTTGTTCATGATTTAAGTGTCTGTAAAGGTCCGGAGATGATATTTTAATAAATATGTCTATTTTGTTTTTAAACACGGCCTTTCTGTCTTTGTTTACTTTATCTGTCAAAGGTCAATAAAGAAGCTATAGAATACATTTAAAGTGCAGTTTTCTTATAATGACTATTTTAAGAATGCACTAATAAGGGCAAAAAATACCAGCTTTATTTAATTTTCCTAATTTTTTTACATGCTGGACATTAAAATATTGGCCATGCCGGTAAAAAAAGCAAGCAATGACATAGCCAATAGGTCTCGCCTTTGGGACCTTATAAGTATATAGTTTTGTAGCACAATATCCTTACTGCAGCAACATTAACAGTTCATGGTTAAACACCTATAAGCTCCCAAAGGTGAGACCTATTTGCTATGCCAATGCTTGTTATCATTACTATTACCTGTCCTTGTTCTGTATAGCCTCACAAGACCCCTTGTTTTGTGTTTATCTATGCTGTTAAGAAGGAAGTTCCATTTTTACATGTGAAGGTACAAGGTCTTCTCTTCAGTGCCTAATGGGATGAATGCCTCACATCAAATAATACCAGCAAGTCTTGGGATTTGAGATTTCCTTTGCCCGTACTTGATCTACTATTCCTACCTTTGCACACTCATGCACTATCTGTGCTACGTAGCAGTGGGCGATGTAATGACAGGACCTTACTTTGTGTGCTTTCTGAGTTGCCTACGTAGTAGTTGGTGTTTTAACAGTCTCCCAATGCTGCAGCTTTTTTTGTTTCCACCACGTCTTCTAAAGTCCTACCCAGGTTCCATTCTTAATCATAACCACTCTTTTGGAAATAAAGGTCAACATATCCTTTACAATTTGTGTTTCTTCCAAAAATGTATTACTTGCTTATGAAATGCTCTTTCCTCTTCCCTTCTCACTCTCCCACTATCCAGACATGTAATCTAGTGTTTACAAACATGCAGTGCAGGACTGGTGCTTTGGTGGGGAATTCAGAAACCCTGTAATTATTGAAGCCCCAGTCTCCAGATGTCTATGGGGTGTATTCTGAATGTGTCTTGGCCATGCTTGTGTTCAACTAGGCTGGCACCAAAATGTTGATGATTCCTATATTCCTTGGTCTGGATTACAGGCAATCACCAGTAAATAGAGCAGAAATTAAGGAAAAGCACCGACTAGCACAGAAAGATTGCTAAATGGAAATTCCATGGCACCACTTCTCTCTCTAAAGACCTTTGTGATAATTTTGTGTGTTTTCAAAGTGCACATAAAAAACCACTTTCTACCAGGCATGAAGTGACCAGCATACTAATTAATACCCTGGTTCCATTCTTAATCATAACCACCCTTTTGGAAATAAAGGTCAACATATCCTTTACAATTTGTGTTTCTTCAAAAAATGTATTACTTGCTTATGAAATGCTCTTTCCTCTTCCCTTCTCACTCTCCCACTATCCAGACATGTAATCTAGTGTTTACAAACATGCAGTGCAGGACTGGTGCTTTGGTGGGTAATTCAGAAACCCTGTGATTATTGAAGCCCCAGTCTCCAGATGTCTATGGGGTGTATTCTGAATGTGTTGTGGCCATGCTTGTGTTCAACTAGGCTAGCACCAAAATGTTCATGATTCCTATATTCCTTGGTCTGGATTACAGGCTATCACCAGTAAATAGAGCAGAAATTAAGGAAAAGCACCGACTAGCACAGAAAGATTGCTAAGTGGAAATTCTATGGCACCACTCCTCTCTCCAAAGACCTTTGTGATAATTGTATGTGTTTTCAAAGTGCACATAAAAAACAACTTTCTAACAGGCATGAAGTGACCAGCATACTAATTAATGTGTTTGGCGAGGCCAAATGCAAGTGAACCACATTCCCCACAGCTTGCCATATTCATTTATTTATTTATTTATAAAGTTTTACATAGCACGAACAAGATCCCGAGGGATATCAGAGCGCTTTACAATAGGATGGGAGGAAGGGCATAAATGCAAAATCGACATTAGGAGTAAGAAACAGGAATGATCGCAGATTCACAGACAGTTGCACAAAAAAAAGAGCAATAACAAATGATAGTACAATGGAGGTAAGAACAATGTCTTCGAACAAGTCAGCCTAGCCTAATTAGGGTAAGAATTTTTTCATAAAGATTTTTTTAGCTTCCAATTTGAACGCAGTCATTAGGATGTGCTTCTATACGGACGCAGGGCTTCAGGGTACTTCGCATATTCCACAGCCATGGCAAACATGGAGAGAAACTGGACAAATCATGTGTACTCCCCTATCCTCTGTTTTGGACTCACCTATGTCCAAGTTAATGGCTTAATTTCAGGGGAAATAGCAAGCTGGATTCCTCTCTTTTGCTTGACTATATTATGTGTGTGGTCCTGGTGAATACATCAGCAAGCTGAGATGGCCAGGGGCAATTTGACTGGAGTTTCTTGAAAAATAAGTACATTTGTTTTGCTTCATTGGCATGAGTAATCTGTGTTTTAGAGAAGTGAGTGATCAGCAAAATGAGGGCGTTCAAAGTATAAAAGTAGTCACGGCTGTTTGCCTCAAGGGCAACTTAGACATGATAGGTTTAACTGGACAAACTAGACGCTATTTGTGATGCTCTAACGCCTGCTTCTTGTTTTGATTATATCCGTCTATTCTGATAGAATATTGACAGTGATTTATTAGTAAACATCCTAGTGTATGTAGCTTTGCAGAGGTGTTGACTGATTTTAGCTTCTTACTTTTCACGGTGGCTTTAGAATGTCATAGCTTTAGGACACTAATAACATTTGCAGTGCTGTGGGTGTGGAGTACGCAATGACATGCTAGTAAAGTGAGGGCACAGAGTTAAGAACTGAAAGTCTCTTCTCTGGGAAAGGGGAAACAATTGTGGTACCATCGTTAGGTCCAATAGCTGTAGGCTAAGTTGACCCTTCGGACGCTGGTTGATGCATATTACATGGCAGAGTCTTGAGCCTTCTAACAGCCCAAAGCAACCTGAATTGGAAATGCTCAAATGGAATTAGGGCACCCTTGACCAGCTACGTCTGGTGCCTCCCCTCAGAGAACAGACATATGTACTATAATATCTTCTTTGTGCAGCAGAAACTGTATATGAAATGTGCAGAAATGGAAACTGTGATTACACCAATCCATAGCTTCCTTCCATTATGAGCATCACCTACACATTCAAAATATGTTCTGAATAATATATTGTCCCTACTAATTATTTCTTTACAAAAACTATGTTAATATATTATTTCTACCTGTACGTAAATGATGCCGCCTCAGGCAACATCAGAACACTCCTCGACCATGGAGAAACTGTGACAATGATCCTCCTCACCCTCTCGCAGCATTCTATACTGTCTCCCACAACACCCTCAAAAGCAGACTCTACATCATAGGCATATAGCAAGACACCCTTAAGCACACACAGAGCATCTGACTGCCTCCCTTCACCTCCGCACGCAAAGACATTATATTCAACATACCTCAAGGATCATCCTTCAGTCTTACCCTGTTCAACATCTACGTGACCCCCTTCAGAAGACGTTGTCAGATCTCATGGACTCAACATAATCTCCTACGAAGATGACATGCAACTGATCCTCTCGCTCACCGAGGACTCTTCCAACGCCAAAACCAAGGTCTGCAACACCATGAATAACATAGCAAAAAAGATGAGAGACAAATGCAACCAACTCAACTCTGAAAAAACTGATGTTCTGATTTTCAGGAAGAACCCCTCCTCTTGAGACCATAGCTGGTGGCCTCCAGAACTTGGACCTGTACCCACACCGACCGACCATGCACGCAACCTCGGCATCATCCTCGAGAGCCAACTGACCACGAAATGACAAGTTAACGCAGTCGCCTCCTCCTGCTTATACACACTCCACATGCTCCGCAGAATCTTCAAATGGATACCAACCAAAACCAGAAAAACCATCATGCAGGCAATCGTCACCAGCTGCCTAGACTACAGCAGTGTTATTAGCAATTTGGGAGGGGCACAACACAGCAGGAAGAGAAAAGGGTAGCCTTAAAATTCCTTATTTTTAGTGAGATATACCAGAGAAGGGTTCCCATTAATCATCCACTGGACCAATCTAGCCAACCTGGCTCTACACAAAGTGGAACAGAGAACCTGTTTTGTCCCAGTTAAGTTGGAGGAGAGCTCGTGTAAATAGGCAAGTACAGAGAGAGTTGTAAAGAGGCCTCCATGGAGGCAGAAGGGTTCTGCCATTTTGAAATAGGGGCTTCAAGTGTAATTTTACAGTAAGGTAAAGGTGAGGAAGTTGGCAGGAATGGGGAGGGCAAATTCCACAGTACACAAAATAATACTGGCACTTCATCACCAAAGCTATACCTCTCTGATGAGCTCTACCTAGAGTAAAACACGTGTCAGAGGTTGGTTTTATTCATTCCAGGCTAGCTTGGATGTTAATATACCAATCCAAAACTGTAATACTGTGACTGGAGTGGTAAAAGGCTTTTGCCATTTTTTACCTCGGTGGGAATGTCACTAACTAATCCTGTGCATAAGTTCTTTGCTGTAAAAACGGTAAAATGATTTATTACTTTCTAACTCGGTGTTAATTGCACTTTGCTAATTCTATGCTTAAAAACTATGCTAGAAAAACAGACATTTAAGGTGAGAAAATGCAGAGGGTCGGTTGTGAATTAGGGTGCTCCATATAAGGAAGCTGCTGTTTGAATCTAAACTTGGGAACTACCCAGAGATCCCTGCTTCCTTTTTTGCATAATTTATTCGCCACTCCAAGCCTGAAAAGGTATTGTCTGATATTTACTGATAAGTTCTATGCTCTCTGTTCAGCAGAGGTCTCCTAAACACCGCCTTCATGTTTTTGTAGATCACAATGTTGCTTGCTTATGGCATTTATTTTTACTTTCCTTTATTTTCAGCAGGGGGCAACACACACAATGTTGTCCAACTATTTCAACCTCTTACCAAAACAAAATGCCAAATTTACAGGCTTTGCCAGTTGTTTTTTTTTGCTTAAAAGTGGTTTGAAGTCAGGAATGTCTCTCAGCACTATCACAAATGTTGGATTTAGATGTTCAACAGGAAGATGAGCAGAACGTGACTCTTTCAATGTGAAGCTCGAAAGTGAATGACCAACGGCACATCTGGCATTGTTTAACTATGGCGAAATGTGTCATGTTTTGCATTTTGGGCACACAATTGGCATCCGTTCCTCTCCTGAACTAGATCTCTATTCTCTCTATTCTACTGATGTTATTGGAGTTAATTAATATTTAAGATCGTCCAGTACATTTTTTGTATTCTTTCTTGTGAAATTAAATGTTGCACGTTTTAAACTTCCATACACTCTCAATGAACAGACAAGTCAGCGCCGTATCCTCTTCCTGCTTCAACATTCTTCGCATGCTCAGAAAAACATTTCACTGGATCCCCTCCGAAACAAGGAAAACAGTCACCCACGCTCTAGTCACGAGCCGACTGGACTACGGAAACACCCTCTACGCAGGTACTACCGCAAAACTCCAGAAGAAACTCCAACGAATCCAAAACGCCTCAGCCAGGCTCATATTAGACATCCCACGCAACGAACACATCTCTGGTCACCTTAAAGACCTCCACTGGCTACCCGTCAATAAGAGGATCACTTTCCGACTGCTTACCCACGCACACAAATCACTCTACGACATCGGACCAGAATGCCTCAACTCACGACTGTCCTTCTACACCCCCTCCCGCCAACTACGTTCTTCCAGCCAAGCCCTCGCCACCGTACCTCGCATCAACAAGACCACCATGGGGGGCAGATCCTTTTCATACCTGGCTGCTAAAACATGGAATTCACTCCCCGCTTACCTTCGCCTTACCCAGAACCACCTAGCATTCAGAAAGCAACTTAAAACGTGGATATTTGACAAGTAATCCTCCTCCCCTTCCTAAGCGCCTTGAAACCCTCTGGGTATGTAGTGCGCTATATAAATTATATGACTTGACTTGACTACATGTCTTTAGAAATTCGGTATAATACCAATACATTTTCATAATCAATTAATGTGTGCGTTATGTTCTGCTAGGCGAATTTATATAGCGCTTATTCTGCCATAAGCATGACCTCCCAGCATCACAAATGAAAGTATCAGTTCTTATTTAATCTGATGTGATTTGAGTGTTTTCAAAAATAGATTAAAAATGGATAAAAACTAGTAAACTATAACAAGTGCGAGGGGACTGTCTGGAAAGGATATGTCATGTTTCAAATGCTACCATTGCAAAGGAAATAGCTTCTTTTGGGGTTTTAGTGAAGATGAATGCGGGAAAAAAATCCTTGTCCACTATGATTATTTGGCTGTCCATCAAGTTAAAGCTCAGTGGTTCAATAGATGTATAGTCTGTCCTTCATAGCAGTATTAAAGTCTCATGCTCACTGTTTGAGACATTTCTACGCACTGTGCTAACAAAGTATATACAGGGCTTTCTCTAAATATATATTTAAATTGAGTGTATGGCTTTTCTAATTTTTTGTTTTTACTGAGTGATAGCTTATTATCTTTCCTTAACTACTTACTGGTTCAGAACAAGGAATGATGTCTTGAGAACTCCCTTTGCCCTATTGCCCCATTATTCATTAAATCAGCACTTTCACTGAATGAAGGTAGCCACATGTCCATTGTTACTGGCTCAGTTCAAGCAACTAGTGAATACGTTCTTAAAAAACCCTTTCAGGATTCCTTCTGCTTCCCATGATCTCTTACTGGAACACAATGCTTTGTAATATAAAATGTTAAGTTTGAGTAAGCCGTGTATTCACGTAAGCATTTTCTTATGTTGCGTTAGGTAATTCCTAGAATTCAGTATACATTTCCTGAATTCCATATGACAACCTCCATGGAACTAAAAGGGAGAAACTAAAAAAATGACCGAGAATGCAAAACTTTGCCAAACAAGGTTGCCAAAGTATCGCAATAGTAAAATCAGTTGAGGATATGATAACCAGAATGTAATTTCTTGCAACATATGTTACTTATCAGTGTTGAGAACTACAGCACGTTATAGTATTTCCAGATGTTGACAGAATATGTGCTTACAGAGTTTTTTTTAAGTGTAGGCCTTTGCGCAAAAAGATATTGTAGTGGTGCTGGCCACTAAAGATGTGTCTATGTGGAAAATATCAAATTTTTAATACTCCTAACACTCCTAACAATAAGCCTAAATAAGTAAATAGAAAGAACAACAAAATGTAGGGAATTATCACAAATGAAGACAGGAGATGGCATGTACAAGCTATGGCCCAGCTCTGCACTGTTGATGAAAGGTTTAATAAGTTACGCGATTATGAGGAGGGAGAGGCATGAGTGCAACTCTATACATACACAAAACAAGTACACTCCAAGGCACTCCAAGGTAGCTGCTCATATACATCTGACATTTACTAAAGATAATGTGATTTACTTCAATGCATTTGTTTTTATGCCTGTATCGGAGCTCACATGCTTGTGCAAGATTTGGTTTCACTCATTTAATCATATAAGATATGACTTCTCGGCCCTCCACTCCACTCCCCTTTCGTCCCCTTCCCTCTTCACTTCCCCTCCTCTTATTCCATCACCAGGGGCTGATCCTCCGCTATGGCGGAGGAGCGTCGCCCCACTGCTTTTAAGCAGTGCGGGGAAGAAAGACACATAAAATTATAATAACTTACAGTTATTATAATTTTATGTTTCATGCCTCTCTGCAGGCAGGTGGGCGGGGCTGCTCTGCTCTCAGAGCAGGGCAGGGAAGGAGTGATTTGCCCACTTCTAAGTGCGCAATGACTGCTTTGTCGGCCCTCTCGGGCTGCCCAAACCAGTCATGCGCACTTTCCCTGTTCTCCATGCTGGTTGCATCACAGCCTGCATAGAGAACAACCCCAAGCCCCCATTCCCTGGTTGAGCATCGAATCAGGGCGCTCAAAACTATCACAATGCTGCATTGCAGCATTGTGATTGGTCAGGAGAGCCTGGCTGTACTTCCTGTCCCTGTCTGACGAGGAGAGAAGACGCTGGACCCGGTGCGGCAAGGTAAGTGTTTTTTGTAGATTGTGATTGATTGATTGATTGTAGTATATATATATATATTTTTTTAAAATACATTTCCCACTGTTTCCCAGCACGTCCTCCTCCCCACCACACCCGCACCCACACCATCATCCGCGAACCGTGCTGGCCGCCATTGTCCATCACCTCCTTTCCTCTCCCATTCCCTGCCTTCCCCCCTTGAACTATTGACAATGCCTACCCAATGCAATATATCTTAATTGGTGTATTCAGCATAGGACACACATTTCCACTAATTGAAAAAACACCTTTAAACAGACTGATCTCTTCAAGTATTGACCAATTACACAGCTACCATTCCTTAGAATGAGAAATGAAAAACCCTCACCAACCACAGGATGAAATCAGAAATGTATACCTCTTGTACAATTGCAAAACCGGATTCATAGTACACTTCATCCAAGTCTTCTGTCTCGTGATCGTCCTCAACCTCTGCATGGCACTCAAAACCATTGACTATGGAGCTTTACTCAATAGCCTGATCTGTAAACTATGTAAGTTAGTGGTTCTAATATCCATATCCAACATGACACCTTTGGATTCCTGCAGCCACTGAAAACATTCAGAGTCTCTCAGGGACCCATCCTTTCTGCACTGCCTTTAACCTCTGCATAAAATCTCCTTTAGATGTAGTCAGTGATCAGGAAATGGGCCTACCTCGTTCATCTATTTTATGCATGTCCTCCTAGCCACACTAACCTCTTTTTGACTTCCTCCATCTCCCTTGCCAAAATATAAAAAAGCCTGGGCTGCAACATCAGAGCCCCTCTACCCCTTCCCGCCAAACTTTGTCCTTGGCTCTCCTGCTAGCAGATAGCAACACATGGTCTGTGCTGGCAGACACTCTGAGAAGTGTATGAACTCCGCTTTAAAATTCCTCTACGAGAGCTGGTTTGCAGAGACCAGTTTTGGTTGGTGATTGCGGTGGAAGCAGAGCACCACCTGCCTTTTCCCACATTCTACAAGTATATGCAGACCCGAGGTAGAAATAAAAAGGCCCTGCTGCAAGTTCACTCAGGTCTCTAGATACCTAGCTGAATTTGAGGTACACTGGGGAAACAAGAACTTCCAATATGTCAGGACAATGGGAAACACCTTTTGTTTCTCATTCCTGTGACATAGTATCAGTGGATAACCAGATTCAGATTCAATACTGTATTTAAGCTACCGGATCTATGTAACAGTCAGACATGCAATTATACATGGGCTAATGGGAATAATAGAGATGTTTTACACCAAGGATTTTGAGAGAATTCTAGTAAAAATAGAGAGTAAGCTCAAGCAACCTTCTACATCGACAGAAACCTTGTGATGTCACTGCTCACGTCTGCATCTCTCTCTTGCGTCCCATCCTCTTCTTCTTTTGATTGTGCAGCTAAGTAACTCAAGAAGCAATTCAAGAGCAAACACATTGGCATCTAGTGGGAAATGGAGACATCAGTATATGTTGGAACTCGGGCAACAGGTGAAGGTGATGAGCCCATGAGAGATAGAATTAGGCAGGCAGCTGAAAACATGAGACCAGGTGCTGAGCAGCTTTGGCAACATCCATGAAGATAAGGCCTTTGTAGCTGACAAGTGGAAAAGAGCCATCAGGCTAAAAACAAGAAAATACCTTCAGTGAGGGAGAGATGCAGGACCAGGTGTTGAGTAGTACAAGAAACATCCAGGAGGGAAAGACCTCTATGACCGACAAAGGGAAATGAGCCATCAGACTGAAAGGAAGAAAAAACTCAAGTAAGGGGGAAAATTGTAGAAAGCCTATGTCAAGTAGAGAAAGAATTACATTGCTTAGAATAAACTACATGTTTACTTGATGGTGTTATGATATTAAGGTTAGACTAATATACCACTTATTAGGGATGGGTCCAGACAAAGGAAGGGGGCATGTATATAGTTTCTTATTTCTTGTCTCTAATAAAATGTAGATTTGCTGTTGCAAGCTACGAAAATCTTAATTTCATATCAGGATGAGGCGGCATCTTTATAAGGTTTGTTCAAACTCTAGTGAGCTCTGCATTCCCTTCATGCTCAAACAATCTGAATTAGAAGGTACAGAAAGCAGGGGCACTGAACACGTCCATAGTTTTCAAAATGTCATGTAGACAACAACCAAAATGGACTGCGATTGAGGCCATGACTTCCCAATTTGAATGAGCATGAAACCTGGACGTAATGATGCTCATTTCAGAAAACAAGGTGGTAAACCTATCTGGTGAGAACGAGAGCACTTACTTCATCCAGGTGCATCCTAAAGGTAGTGAGGAGCTGGGAAAAATTAGGATGTCAGAGATGATTTTGGATGCTTTAGACACTCTCTAAAGAGTGGTCAGACTGATTTGCATATAGCCATGTCTGGACTGGGGTGGCAGAGTGGGCTAAAGAACGGTGATGGATTAAACCCAGATCTTTTGACTGAGTGTGAGTGTTTGATTGATTCAGATGCTCCGTCCATCACCACCCCCTTTTGTACCGCTTTTGGCCGCCATAAGTGTGGCAGGGTATGCTCAGACGTGAGTCCCTTGCTCACTTTGCCACTGGATTCAAGCAAGCCGGGCTGAAGATGGCTGGAATGCCAGAAACCGGTCCTCGGAAGCTTGTTTCCAGTCCAGGGAAGGCATGGCTTGGCAGTTCGGGCTGGACTGTTCCCATGAGGCACAGGGTCAGACTGATTTGCATATAGCCATGTCTGAACTGGGGTGGCAGAGTGGGCTAAAGAACAGTGATAGATTAAACCCAGATCTTTTGACTGAGTGTGAGTGTTTGATTGATTCAGATGCTCCGTCCATCACCACCCCCTTTTGTACCGCTTTTAGACACTCTCTAAGGCATTTAGCCACACACATTTTTGGATGATCCGGAAAGTAGGGGTACAGAGCTAATATTCGTCCTACATGAAAAGCGGAAGGCAACTCGATTGGGGTGGAAGGACATAAGTGAACAAATAGGTACTTGATATCAGACAGCGGGTTAATGGAAATCAAGTAGACTAGGGTGGTTATCTTAGGTGATAATGGTTTAAGAGACAGGCCTAAGTTGGGGAGACAGGCAGTCAAGCCCAAATGGAGTTCACACATTGTGTCAAGGAGTAATGTGGGTAATGAGAGTTAGGAGAATGGAAGAGGTGAATGTCTGTCATTAGACTGCATATAATGGGTTCCTGGCCAAAGTAAAGCAATTCATGGAAAAATGTCCAGCCGTAGCTGCTGACTAGAAAGTTTTCTTCAGTAAGGAAGAGTCGAAGTGTGGAAATGGGATAGAGACAAGGAAGGGACATATACGGGATTCAATTTCCATTATAGACCCCAAATAACCCACAAACCCAATATGAGCGACAGGTCTTTTTGATTCCAGTGGCCAAGAATTGGTCGGAATCTATACATGAAAAGCATCTCCATTTTCTACTTTTCCCTATACAGTCCAAGCAGGTAGAGGAACGTGATTGCTCAGAGCTATTGGGTGGGAATTTCCCACGGTCTAGTAGAATATTCAGGAAAAATGGTAGAAGTTGTGGTAGATCCATTAGGCATTCAACGAGGACCAGGAGGGGGTCAAAATGGCCATGAAAGTCGATCAGAGGTAAAGGTGGTGGAAAATGCAACAGATCAAACAGAACGCAGGATATGTGGAGACTATCAAGGAGCTCCAATCCTGTAGGAATGCATTCTTGCAACAGACTTCTGTGCACCAATTCACAAGCTTCTGTAGTGATTTGCTGAGGTGAGACATGGTATCATTCAACTACTAATGGACCCTAGAGAGAGATGATTTGTGAGAAAACCTGGTGATCTAGCATCCAATCACTCGAGTCTCGAAGGTGACATGAAAACTATTTTGCCACAGAAAGGTATTATCTGAGATATTTTGTCTTGGCAGTGAAGTTCCTGAGTTTGGTTCCTTCCAATCTGTTTTTATGTTGGTCTCTTGAGCTTCCTGCAGACAAGAAAGTTGGAGCACGTAATTGCTTCCTGGTAAGGGGCCAGAACAATGGCCCAATTCTACAACAGCTCGCGGGTTTCCTAATCCACCACAAAGGACTTTTATGGGTCTGGATGAGTACAGGGCAGTGCAAATGGAAAAGTGGTTATAGAATATTTATTGGAAAGTGCAAGATTGTCTCATTACGTGACACTGCTTTCGGACGAGCAAGAAGTGTCGTGCAATCTTTATCAGTCAGCTCCGTTTCCATATCAGCCTCCCACATTGTCCACAAATCCTCTAGTGGGGAAGCTCATGTTTCTCTGATGCCTGTGTGTAGCCATTTTGTCAAATGCCATTGCCCATTAAATGTAGCATATATACTAGTTTGCTTGTAGGTGGCTCTTGCCCATCCGGGGCCCACAACTCTCTTATGCAGCGTGACAATCCTGCATGCAGGAGAAACAGAGTATCTGGCAAGCCGTTAGCGGTAGCAAAATCTGCATGCGTCATTATAACACCTTCTTGAAACATTGCTCCCACTCTTGTTATCCCTCCATCTTCCCATCTGACCAACTGACCTTGTGTGACTGTTGCAGTTGGTATAAGCAATCCCTAAAAAGGAGTATTCAGTGCCAAGGATAGGCGTGGCTGTGTGTACCGTAGAGCTTATTTTCAATAAGTCAGTGCTATTTGTAATAGTGGAGAGTTAGCGCTATTGATTGGGTGCGCGCTATGTAATTTTACATGTCGTTTACCCTGTGATAGCACTCAAGGGGTATAACCAATTTCCTGCAAATTACGGCCCGCTAACCAGTATAAGAGCCATTGAAGCTGACTCGCCATACAGTAGGTCCTAAAATCCGGAGCGCCCATACCTCCAGCCGTTGTCGGGAGTTGTAACTTCTTTAGTGCCACCCTGCGCCGACCTATGCCCCATATTAGCTCTGTCAACAGTGAATCTAGCACCTGGAACACCCTCAAGGGGATTAGTATTGGGAGCGTCTTAAAATAGTACAACACCCTAGGTAACATTGCCATCTTTGCAATGGCCAGCTGGCCTATTGCGGACAGTGGCAACGTAATCCAGAATGCTATTTGTGATCGCAATGCCGCTACTGTAGTCTGCACATTGCTGTCTAGTGTGTCTTTTTGTGTCCTATAGATGTGCACACCCAATGACTTAAATGTAACAGACTTAAAAGAGCAGACATTGTCTCACTATCACCAAACGCTACCATTTGCAGCACTGCGGGTTGCTTAAAGGAGAAAGCTGATTTTTTTTTAAATTTACCTGGAGCCCTGATACTCTGCCAAATTCCGCGAAAAGCATTGCTGCTTCAGGAAGCCTGCTATAAAAGTCTCATACATACAGTATTATATCGTCCGCATACAGTGACGTGGCATGCATAGTAGGGCCATCAGGTATACCCCAACTCTAGGCTGATCTCCGCAACTTGTGTGAAAACGGTTCCAATGCTCGTATAAAAAGCATTGGAGATAGCGGGAATCCCTTTCTTGTACCTCTATAAATCTTATATGCACTAGAGAAATATCTGCCCGGCCTCACGCAAGCAGTTGGCACAGCATATAACAACTTTACCCAGGTATTTGACAGGTATAGTGTACTGCTCCAAAGACACCAACATAGACTCCCAACTTTGCATATCAAAAGCCTATCTCAGGTCTAGAGAGAGATATCCTACTGTTGGAAAATGATCTTTAGGGGCCCACATTACTTGGTACAGCCTCCTCACGTTATGCGCCGTGCTCCTGCAGGGCACAAACCCACATTGGTCTGCATGTATTAATTTGTTGAGGCAGGGTAATAATCGAGATGCTAAAATCTTGCTCTGTATTTTATACTCTGTATTTAAAAGCAACAGGGGCCTGTACGCTGTTATGTCAGTGTTATGCCTACCAGGCTTTGGTAATGATATCACCAATGCCTGATTTGTGGTCAGGGGAAGGGCACCTTCCGCCAATGCCGCTGCATATAACTTACTTAATTGCGGCGCTAGGTCTTTGGCATATGCCACTTAAAATTCAGTAGGGAGGTCATCCAGACCAGGGGTCTTATTCCGCGGCAGGTCCCGGATAGCCGCTCGAATTTCCTCCGCTGTGATTGGTAACTTTAAGTCATCACTGCCCGCTGCATCCACCTTCGGTAGATTCACTTCATGCAGGAATTCCCTAATTTCTTATATACAAGAGTGCCCAGGAGCACTATACAATTGCTTGTAATATTTCTGGAATGCTTCATTGATCTTTAGCTGTGTATCAGCCACTTCCCCATGGGGAGAGCAGATCTTAGTTGTAGGGGCTGCTTGAGTGATTCCGTATAATGTGCTCTCATAAGGTACCAGGCTTATCTGCTTCCACATGCATTCTCTGCACATACGCTCTATAGTCTATTATCCTTAACCTCTCCAGGAGGTCGGCATGCTCTATCCGCGCCTGTTGTAATTTTTCCGCCTCATACAAGCATGTGGGCGCTTCTCTCTCCAAGGGTCCTAACTGTCCCTCCACTTCCATTAAGCTACGTACTATTTCTTGTCTAGCTCTCACCATTGCCCCAATGGAGGTACCTCTCACAACCACCTCGAATGCTTCCCATTTGATTAGTGTAGAAGAGGCAGTGCAAGCATTCTGGGAAAAGTAATTAGCAACAGTAGTCAACAATTGTGCTTTAAAGGCCCTGTTGTCAAGCAGTTGGGGATTAAACCTCCATGTGGGCACCGGGGTAGGTACATGACCCCATTCCAGCACCATCTCCAACGGGCTATGATCAGGCAGTTTTCTTCCAAATATCTCAAATCTAACACCTTCGGGAGAAGGATGGGGAACCGAGAATATGGTCCATTCTAGTGTGCACCACATGTACCGGCGAATAAAAACAGAATTCATGCATTAACGCATTTTTACTGCGCCACACTTATAGAAGTTCCCATCCGCCCATCCACGGGTCCCAGTGTCCTAGCCTGTCTTAAGGTCTAAGCCCCTCAGAGGGGGGATACGACCCATCCAAAGATGTGTCAAATACTGTATTATAATCCCCTCCCAGTATCCAGGGGTAGTTTGCCTAGTCCGCTCGTGCAGTGTTTAGCCTGTGCAGAAACCCTTCCTTTTCCGTATTTGGTGCTTGTATGCTCCCTATCACCAGCGCCTGTCCATCGAGCACTCTCTTCAGTAGTACATAGCGGCCCTCACAATCTATCCTCTGCTCTAGTAGTCGCAAAGGAACACCCGCCCGTATCCACACAGCTGCGCCTTTTGAGATTGTCGAGTAAGTTGTACCATACAGCTGCCCGATCCATCGCTTCTGTAGCTTACCCACCTCACCAGTATTCAAGTGTATCTCCTTTAGGAGAACTATGTGTATTTTCCACCTATTCAGCTGTGCATGAATGCAAACCCATGCCCTGCACATTCCATGTTAAAAATGTATATGATGCTCTTGACGTCATATACATAGTATATGTTATGTGTAACTCGCATATGTTTCTCGTGCCCAACACAAAGTGTACTCTATCTTATGGTCCAAAGTGTACCCTTGTAACTGCATCTTTAAAACCCTGAACTGACCCAATTTGAAGGTCCAACCCTAAAACTGTGCTCGACCATACTGCTGCTACAAACATAACAGCTTTAACTTACATTTTGCATCCATAAGGGGGAAGAGATGCCATCCGCGGACCATTTCGCCACATGTCTATTTGCTTGTGCCGACCTTAATGGCAGCATCACAGTAGTAATACAGTAATGATAGAAAGTTTAAAGCTTGGATGCAATACAAGCGTCAAAAAAGAGAGAAAGAGAGGTGAAAAGAAAAGCAAAAAAAGGGGGGGAAATGGGTTTGCTTCCCGGGCCTGGGGCCTACCCCTCCCAACCAGCATATAATAAAACATGTTTGACCATTTGTGCCTATAGAGTTATCAACTGCTGCCAGCTCCAGCACCACGTCTTCAACAAGGTTCAGTCTACAATGTCTCTAGCTGCCAATCCAGAGACATTCCTCCTCCATAGCCTGCACTTCACCGGCGTAGACTTCAGTCAGTTCTCCAGGTGCCTAGCTGTCTGCGGCATTAGTGAGGGGAACAGACGTTAGCTATTTTTTCGTCCGTAGCTGGCGGATCGTCCGAGGATGATTCCCGCCTTCTCGTCTCTCCTGTTGTTCTCCACTCTGCTGCCGCTTTCAGTGCCGCCCTCTTACTTTCAATCTTTTGTTCAAGAGTGGGCACCCTCTCGTCCCGCAACTTCTGCTGCCATGTAGTCCTTAGTCTCATGCAGCTACGTCATTGACTTACCCTCCTAGTCTGCCGATGCTCCTCTAGTATTGCCAGGTTCGGGAAGTTCACTTCTATCCACATCCATGCAGGGTTGGCATCCTCAAAGAAATGGCTAGCGTTGTTGTGTATTACGTTCAGTTTGGCCGGGAAGAGGGGTGCATAACGTAGGTTCAGCTGTTAGAGATGTTGCTTTACTCCATAAAAAGCCTCTCGCTGTCTTTGCACCTGCACTGTAAAATCCGGGAACAGTGAAACCTTTGAGTTTTCTAATAGGAGCGGTGCCTTTTCCCTTGCTTTGCTGAGAAGAGTGTCTCTATCCTTATAGTTCAGGATTTTCGCCTCTATGGGCAATGGTGGCAGACCCGGGGCTCTCGTTCCTGCAAGCACCATATGTGCTCTCTCCACACTAAACATTTCCATGAGGCCTTCAGGCACCACCTCTGTGCACAGCCAGTTTTCAAAAAAGTTTGTGGGGTCTCTGCCTTCACTTTTTTCAGGCATTCCAACTATACGGATATTGCTTCTGCGTGCCCGCACTTCTGCATCATCCACCTTTTCCTGTAGTTCCCTGACTTGCCGCTGCAACTGTAAGAGCGCCTCAGTCTGGGCCTTGTGCCACGGCGCAATATCTGATAGGGTTATCGTGTGGGACTTAACCCTTTCCGCTAGTTTCTTATGGTTCACCCGTAGTAGACTCACATCCTTAGTGAGTGTGCCCAACTGCTGTTCCAGGATTGTTCTCGATTCGAGTATCTCTCGTAGGATAATATCAAGTTTATCTCGTGGTTGCTCCCCCTGCATTGGAGTGTTTGGAATTTCTTCCTGGGTGGGTGAGAGTTATGTAAGAGATTAGCACTAGAATCACTTGGAGGATCTTGGTCCACCTTTTTAACCTTTGCCCTTCCCATACTTTCTGGTATACAAGCCACAAAATTTCAGCCCAAAACAGTTTTGCTACTGTCTTTCAGAAAGTTTGCTACACCCTGTACCTATAGTACTTGCCTCTTCACTTCGCACTAGTGTTGCAATCCGGTGGGGGCTTCGTCTAGTATCCCTATGAGCTAATTCCGCGTTACAATGTAGGAACTCTAGTGTCTACAGTGCTGCATCCCTAAGTGTCCACGTTCGTTTCAGATGTTCACTTGGTCATACAACCACCAGTTCACATGGATTAAGTATACAATGTTACCAGGCTAGTATATCCTCCCGCTCATACCTGGTGGATCTCAGGCAGTCACGTTGTACCTTGGCTCACTGCACCAGACTACACCAGACCGTCTGGACTCGTGCCATAGCGGTCGCTCCCCACGCCTCCTGATTCCTGAACATAGCGCCTACTGCTGGAGCGCTTTCCCTGAAGCGCTTTCCCTGCGCTCCGCTACTGCAACTTCTGAACTGCACTGCCCTGCTATCGGTGTCTGGTATCGTAGCCTGCTGCTTTTTAAATTACTATTGTCAGCCCACTCTACCGGTCATAGCGCATCACACCGTAGCGCCGCACCTAAATGATCTGATCTTAAGCATGACAGTACCGAGACATTGAAACAGCCTGCTCTTGCTTTTACTGTTTTATTTGGCATTTCTGATTGTTTACCTCGCCTCAGTTTCGTTTTCTCTCCCCGACCACCATCTTGTTGTTGTGCTTCCCTTGGCCCGCCTACCCTCCCCGCTACCGCCTCCCAGCTGACCCTCCCACCCACGAATAGAAGGCTCACCTCCTCCTACACACCGCTGTGACCGTCTGGACTCGTGCCATAGCGGTCGCTCCCCACGCCTCCTGATTCCTGAACATAGCGCCTACTGCTGGAGCGCTTTCCCTGAAGCGCTTTCCCTGCGCTCCGTTACTGCAACTTCTGAACTACACTGCCCTGCTATCGGCGTCTGGTATCGTAGCCTGCTGCTTTTTAAATTACTATTGTCAGCCCACTCTGCCGGTCATAGCGCATCACACCGTAGCGCCGCACCTAAATGATCTGATCTTAAGCGTGACAGTACCGAGACATTGAAACAGCCTGCTCTTGCTTTTACTGTTTTATTTGGCATTTCAGATTGTTTACCTCGCCTCAGTTTCGTTTTCTCTCCCCGACCACCATCTTGTTGTTGTGCTTCCCTTGGCCCGCCTACCCTCCCCGCTACCGCCTCCCAGCTGACCCTCCCACGCTCCGCCCCCCTCCACTCTCCATTTAAGACTGATGACCCAACGCGCAGCGTCCACGCGCTGCGGCCGCGCCGAAGGTGCGCCAAAGGTAAGCCCGTCTACGCCCGTCCGCGCCTGGACCGCTCCCAGCGCCAGACCCCCTGGTCCCCGCATCACCCACCCCTCCCGCATTACATACGACGCCTCCACCCTCTTAGCACTTAACCCCGGCCGACTCCCTAACTGCGCCCAAGCAGCACCAGGACACATCCATGGACCCTTCACCTGCCACTCCTGCAAATTCACCTGCATCAAGACCCACACCAAACCCACAAACACCAAACAGAGATCCAACACCAACCACCTTAAATGCATCCTTCTCAACACCCGCTCGGTTCACAAACACGCCATCGACCTCTGGAATTTACTCGACACCATTTCCCCGGACATCGCCTTCCTAACAGAAACCTGGATGAATGCCTCTTCAGCCCCAGACATCACCATAGCCATCCCGGACGGTTACAAGGTCATCCGTAAGGACTGCACCATCCAAACAGGTGGAGGCATCGCCATCGTCCACAAGAACACCATCCGCGTCTCAACCAGCCCAGAAGACAACTTCGCTACCGCCGAACACCTTCACTTCCAGATCCACACCGACCCCAAGACCACACTCAGAGGCACACTCCTATACTGACCACCAGGACCCCGTACAAAATTCAGCGAAGACATCACTGATTTCATCACCCCACACGCCCTCCCCTCGGAAGAATACATTCTACTGGGAGACCTCAATTTCCACCTGGAAAAAAGCAACGACAGTAACACTACCACCCTTCTGGACAATCTTGCCAATCTCGGACTCAAACAACTTGTCAACACCCCCACACACTATGCAGGACACACACTCGACCCTATCTTCACTTCCAGCAAGCATATCTCCTTCACTCACACCACACCCCTCCACTGGACGGACCACAGTTGCATCCACTTCATTTACAATAAGACCACGATCCACAACCACCCTCAACCAACCCTGCAAAGAAATTGGAACAAAATCACCATCAACCAGATCTCCACATCGCTTCTTCAAAAAACCCCTGCCTATTCAACGAACCCTAACCAAGCCGCCATCAACCTCACACAATGGTTAACCCAAACCGCCGACAAACTAGCACCCTTGAAAAAACATCAAATCAAGCAAGGAAGCAAGAACGCCCCCTGGTTCAATGATGACCTTAAGAAATCCCAGAAGCTCTGTCCTTCCCTTGGGAAAACTTGGAAAAAAGACCCAAACAATATCACCCAAGCCGCCTTAAAAAACGCCACCTGCAAACACCACCAACTAATCCGGACAGCCAAGAAATCAGCACTCAAAGACCGACTAGACAACAACGCCCACAACAGCAAGGAACTTTTCAACATCATCAAAGAATTCACCAACCCCACCGCCAGCTCAAACGACATCACCCCCTCTCAAGTCCTCTGCGACTCCCTCGCCTCATTTTTCCATGACAAAATCGCCGACATTCATAACAGCTTTGACAACCAACCCGCAAACCAGTCCACCCCACTCACCTCCGAACCTGTACCCCCTCCAAATAACCTTTTCAACTGGAACCCAATCACCACAGAGGACACCATTCGCCTGATGAACTCCATCCACTCAGGATCCCCTACTGACCCATGCCCCCATCACATCTTCAACAAAGCAGACTCCATCATCGCACCCCATCTCCGAGACGTCATCAACTGCTCCCTCAACTCCGCCACATTCCCAGAAAGCTGGAAACATGCCAAACTCAGCGCCCTTCTGAAGAAACCCACAGCTGACCCCACCGAACTCAAAAACTACCGCCCCATCTCGCTCCTCCCATTCCCTGCCAAAGTCATTGAAAAAGCCATCAACGATCAGCTCGCCGCCTTCCTCGAAACCAACAAATCTCTCGACTCCTCACAGTCTGGCTTCTGAGCCAAACACAGCACCGAGACCGCCCTCATCGCAGCAACAGACGACATTCGAACACTACTGGACAACGGAGACACAGTCGCCCTCATCCTCCTTGACCTCTCTGCAGCCTTCGACACAGTCTGCCACAGCACCCTGATACAACGCCTCAGAAACATCGGAATTCAAGGAAAAGCATTGGACTGGATCATCTCGTTCCTCGCTGGTAGAACTCAAAGAGTTCGCCTCCCCCCTTTTAAGTCAGAGGCCACCGAAGTCATCTGCGGCGTCCCGCAAGGATCATCACTCAGCCCCACCCTCTTCAACGTCTACATGAGCCCCCTCGCAACCATCGCACGTCAACACAACCTCAACATCATCTCCTAAGCTGATGACACTCAGCTGATCCTCTCACTCACCAAAGACCCAATCACCGCCAAAACCAACCTACATGAAGGGATGAAAGAAGTAGCCGAGTGGATGAAGCACAGCTGTCTGAAACTGAACTCGGACAAAACGGAAGTCCTCATCTTAGGTGCATCCCCTTCCGCCTGGGACGACTCTTGGTGGCCAACGGCCCTAGGAAAAGCCCCCATACCGACGGACCACGCACGGAACCTGGGCATCATCCTGGATTCCTCACTCTCGATGACCAGACAAGTCAACGCCGTCTCATCATCATGCTTCAACATCCTCCGCATGCTCAAAAAAACATTTCGCTGGATCCCCACCGAAACAAGAAAAACGGTCACCCACGCACTGGTTACAAGCCGTCTGGACTACGGAAACACCCTTTACGTCGGTACCACCGCAAAACTGCAGAAAAAACTCCAACGCATCCAAAATGCTTCAGCCAGACTCATACTAGACAACCACCACACAGACCACATTTCCATTCACCTGAAAGACCTTCACTGGCTCCCCGTCAACAAGAGAATAACGTTCCGCCTCCTCACCCACACACACAAAGCCCTATACGAACTTGGACCTGATTGTCTCAACACGCGCCTTTCCTTTTACACCCCCACCCGCCAGCTACGTTCGTCCAACCAAGCCCTCGCCGCTGTTCCGCGCATCCACAAAGCCACCATGGGGGGAAGATCCTTCTCATACTTAGCGGCCAAAACCTGGAATTCCCTTCCCATCCACCTCCGCCTTACTCAAAACCACCTAGCCTTCAGAAAACTACTTAAAACCTGGATATTCGATAAGTAAACCTCCCCCCCCCTTCCTCAAGCGCCTTGAGACCCTCTGGGTATGTAGTGCGCTATATAAATTTTGACTTGACTTGACTTGCCAGAATCACACTGCTGCAGGTAATCTGGGCTCCACACCAGCACGCCAGGGTCACCTGCTTCTCCCCGCAGGGTGTCGCAGCAATACTTCCTTGCTTCGCAGTACCAGGAGACCACCTATGTAAATTTGGGCACCATCCTCACTTCAGTTGTCGCCGGTAATCTCCTTACGGCCCAGTCACTTTCTTTTAGGGTCCAGCACCATTGGGGCACACTGCCTCTACAGAATGCAACCCGCAGCAGCTCTTAGTCTGTCGCCTCAATAGTACTAAGGGTCTGTTTTTCAACTGCGCCACCAGTCCACAGAGCAGGCTGCACAGCAACTAGGTCCCAATGTGGGAGATTAACCTATATTCTGTTTTCCCCACAGAAGTCAAGAAGTCCAGTACCAAGCAAGTCACGGGGACTTTACCAGCCATGTCTCCCATCCGTACACTACACCACAAGTCAGGCCCCGTCTAATGGTTTCTGCAGACCCTCATGTGAGGCCTGAGGAGAGGGGTCAAATTTCGCCGTCCATGCCTGCATCGATACTGCCGCCCCGCGACGTTGGTGGTTGTGCTGTAATTCCAGCGTCCCTTTGTCTTGCCTCCAATTCCTGACCCTTCTGCAAAGCCGCACCTCCACACCGGCGCATAGGCCGCAGACCACAGCCATGCGTGATTCCGTAGCCGGTCGCCGTTCCACATCCCCACGCAGTAGCGCAACTGAAAAGGGGGGGCCCTCGGCCCCCCCGCACGCATGGCCGCGCGGCGACCGTCGCCCCCCCTTTCCCCATTGTTGTCACTCGGCGGTGGGGGCGTGCCCTGGGGGGCGCGACCCACCGCCGATTGGCCGGCGGCCTCCCTGACCCGGATCCAAGGTAGAAGGTCCGGGTCAGGGGGGGCGGGCTATAGGAGGGGCCGCCTGGCCCCTCGGGAATAAAGAGGTGGGGAGCGCCCAGGAGACCCCCTTGTCCCTGGACGCTCCCTCGCTGAACGGTGTGCCCCGCGCTCGGGGCTTCTTTGTTTTCCCACCCACCATCCCTTGGAACAAAGTCTTGTAGCAGTTCTTATGTCTGGTTGAATGGTAAGTTTTGAAGGTACTGTCCACATGTCTCACAGGGTAGTAGAAATGGAACTGTTGGTATATTTTGTTGATGCTTTTGTTTAGGAATTTTTCCCCTTTTTTAGCAAACCATGTGTGAAATGAATTGTATTTGATGCCAAGTGTCTTTAGGCCTTTTTTCCCTTTGTAGCTATACGTTGATACTGTTATTTATTAGCCAGTGTAGCTGTCCTTTAGAATTTTTTCCCATAGGTCGTCGTATTTATTAGGTATGGGGCATGCGGTAAGGTCATTATCGGTGAGCACATATTTGAGGTCTGAGGGGGCGGGCATCATCCTATGGAGGTTCCCGCCCAGGGGGAGGGGCCTGCGGGCCACTCCTAGAACTCCAGGGGCAAGGTAATTCATGCTGCAAAGGAGCGCGGGTAGGAGTAGTTCACGCTTTCCTTAGGCTGGTAGCCACCCCGCGCGCGTATACTCATGACGTCACCGGCTGGCGCAGAGTAAGGGCCCTCCTTCAGTGGTTAAATGGAGTTCAGGGCGTAGACCGGGCAATTCCCGGGGTAACACTGCGCATGCGCACGTCTCAGGGGGAGGCGCAGCTTGTAGGACCTGACACCGGTAGTGACCCTGCCATATGGCCAGAAATGTACAAAAATCAAGATGAGGATGTTTAGTCTCGGTTAGGAAACAACATGTATTAGAGTTTTGTTAAGGTCAGGCTCTCAAACTTGTTGATAATAATTGTGTATCTAAATGTCCTGCTGATTTTTGTATAAATTGTTGATGATGCAGTTAAAAAACCTTTTTTAATTTCATACTTTAATAAATACGGCCGGGCGACTAGCGCCCGCCTTCCAAAAAGTAAAGACGTCTCGTGTCCACGTAGGGAGAGGTGTGGCGCCGCGGCCAGGGCGACTGACGCTGGAATCTGGGGACCACGGTTCGATCCCCGGCTCCGGCGGCAGGTTAGCCCAGCACCATGTGACTCTGGGCAATAGCTCGCTTAATCTTCCCGACGGCCCCCAGCGCCTAGAGACCCTTACGGGTGATTGTGCGCTTTACAAATGTGGACTTTACTTTACTTTACGTTCCTGGGTGTTGGGTGCCGGATTGGGGGGGAGGCGGCAGCTAGTCGCTGACCATGCAAGCTATCTTGTTGCCTCGCGGTCTCCACACGTAGCTGGAGCCTTCAGTATTGTATCCGCTAGCGAAGCGACGCCGCTGCTTCCCATTCATTAGAGTATTATGGGATTTAGTGGCTCCGGCCCTGGAGCTCCACCTTTAGGCGTCTGCCATCGCTCACGGCTGGCCATGCCCCCCACCAGATGAACCCTTTAAAGTGTGATTCATATTCTTATTGCCTTTACATAAATGATGGTCTACACGCGTCAATTTGCCCAGATTGTTTTGTTATGATAAGATTGAGACTAAAAAGAAATAATTTATTCGAACACTTTTTTTTGTCCTCTTTACATAACCTGCAATAGGTGGTTTTATGTTTTCAGTTTACGGCAAATTGTCCTAAGGCAATATTTGGCATCATAATACAATTTGGAAGTTGCATATTATTTCCTCTTCCTGCAGAACTGACTTTCCCAACGCTGCTGCCTGCTGCACCCATAATACTCTGCAAAGTAAAATCTCACATACAAACAAGTGAAGAGAAAAAGGCAATTTTATGTATTTCAACAATCGTATTACAACACTTGCACAGCTGTGCCCTGGGCAAGCGCATCTGTTCATAATATAGTCCAAATTCTTAGCACAAAACTCTTTGGCACACATTCTAATCACAATTACGAGCAGTGAAAAAATAGCACGAATTTCAGTGAGGGAAACCTGTGTGAATTCGATAAGCGAAATACTGCAATGATCCAATTTTGCAGATGAGAATAAATGAAGAGACCTGTCGACCAGACATAAGAATTTAACAAGCATTGGAAATGCATTAGGTCTCGGATTTATTTGAGTTAGAGCTAATGGCATTGTAAATGGCAATGTCTTTTAGCCATGTGTTATAGAGTGTATGCATGTGGTGTGTAGTGGAATTATGTGGGTTGGATTGGAATTGTAGCAATGGTGGCATGCTGCGCTTTAGATGAATATGTTTAAAAGTAACGTGCACCATACTGCGATTGCTACAATAGTTCATTGTGGATGCGTTAACAATTGATGTGTGCACTGATGGCTGGTGGTGTATGTGCCTGTAGAAATTGTGCACTGATGGCTGGTGGTGTGTGTGCCTGGTGGAAGTGTGCACTGCCGGCTGGTGGTGTGTGTGCATGGTGAAAGTGTGCACTGATAGCTGGTAGTGTGTGTGTGTTTGGTGAAAGCGTGCACTGACGTCTGGTGGTGTATGCCTGGTGGAAGCCTGCATTGACGGCTGGTGGTGTTTGTGCCCGGTGAAAGCATGCACTGACGGCTGGTGGTGTTTGTGCCTGGTGAAAGCGTGCACTGACGGCTGGTGGTGTGTGTGGTTGTGTGTGGTTCCGTGTGTGGTGGTGAGTGTGTGGTGGTGAGTGTGTGGTCTTATGTGTGTGTGTGGTGGACTTAGTTTGAGTTTTCACACTCACACACTGCCTCTACACACTCACACAGTGCTCACCCTACACACTCACGCAATGTTCACCCTGCACACTCACACACTGCTCACCCTGCACACTCACACACTGTTCACCCTGCACACTCACACACTGTTCACCCTGCACACTCACACAATGTTAACCCTGCATACTCACACACTGCTGACCCTGCACGCTCACACACTGCTCACCCTGCACACTCACACACTGCTCACCCTACGTAATGCAAAAAGACCTAGCTCTGCCCTTTCGCCTGTGTTGTCATCGTACAGTAGGTTGTGAGTAGTTGGGCTTGATTGGTTGGGGCATCCCCTCCTTGCTGTTCTCCTCACAGAGGGCCAGCTGCCTCCCTGAAGCTCCCAAGACACGTGTTCACCTGTTCATTGTTTTAGCTCCTGTGTGTCAGAGCACTGTGTAAGCGCACAAGCATTCCCTGCTCTCTCTTGAACACTCACACTGCTGAGTCACTCTCACTCTGCAGTCACTCTCACTATGTAGTCACTCTCACTCTGCTGTCACTCATGCAGTCACTCTCACTCTGCAGTCACTCATGATGTCACTCTCACTCTGCTGTCACTCATGCTGTCACTCACACTACTGTCACTCATTCTGTCACTCTCACTCGGCAGTCACTCATGCTGTCACTCTCACTCTGCAGTCACTCATGCTGTCACTCTCACTCAGCTGTCACTCTCACTCTGCTGTCACTCATGCTGTCACTCTCACTCTGCTGTCACTCATGCTGTCACTCTCACTCTGCTGTCACTCTCACTCTGCTGTCACTCATGCTGTCACTCTCACTCTGCAGCCACTCGCTCTGCAGTAACTCTCACTCTGCAGTCACTCTCACTCATGCTGTCACTCTCACTCTGCTGTCACTCATGCATTTACTCTCACTCTGCAGTCACTCTCACTCTGCAGTCACTCTCACTCTGCTGTCACTCATGCTGTCACTCTCACTCTGCTGTCACTCATGCAGTCACTCTCACTCTGCAGTCACTCTCACTCTGCAGTCACTCTCACTCTGCAGTCACTCTCACTCTGCAGTCACTCATGCTGTCACTCTCACTCTGCAGTCACTCTCACTCTGCAGTCACTCTCACTCTGCAGTCACTCTCATTCTGCTGTTACTTACTCTGCAGTCACTCTCACTCTGCAGTCACTCTCACTCTGCAGTCACTCGCTCTGCTGTCACTAACTCTGCTGTCACTCACTCTGCTGTCACTCTCCTGTCACTCTCACTCTGCTGTTACTCTCACTCTGCAGTCACTCTCACTGTGCAGTCACTCTCACTCTGCAGTCACTCTCACTCTGCTGTCACTCTGCTGCTACTCTCACTCTGAAGTCACTCTCACTCTGCTGTCACTCTCACTCTGCTGTCACTCATGCTGTCACTCTCACTCTGCTGTCACTCATGCTGTCACTCTCACTCTGCTGTCACTCTCACTCTGCTGTCATGCAAAAAACAGTTTGAGAGACAGAGCATGAGAACCCTTGGAATAACTGGGCACCATGTAAACTCCCTGAAGCATGGGCTGCAAAAGGCAGACAGATGGGTATGGTGGCCCTTCACAGGCGATGTCCAGCCCTCCCATCTCTCTCCCCTCTCCCTAGTCTGTGTTTCAACCCTCCAGGGGAGTCCATGGAGGAGAGCGGTTGGTTGGTTTCCGTTTGCTACGAAAGAAACTTTTCGGGTTTCTTGCCTTGTCGCTCAGATATGTTAACACTTAACAGACAAAATAAAACTCTGACCGCTCGCTCAAATACCTGCTGATTCGCAGATTGCTCTAAAAAAACAATGAAGCGTGAAGGAGGAAGGACAGGAGTCATGCCAGGGGTTCTCCGTTAACCGAGAGTTTCACCTAATGAAAAACACAGCATGGAAACTGGCAGTCACTGCAAATGTGCTGCGTGGGCACTGCGCATTCACTGTGTGCGTGCTGCACAGGCGCTTCACATACACAATGGACAGGCATTGCATGCACCCTGTACAGGCATTGCATGCACCGTGTACAGGCATTGCATGCACCGTGTACATGCATTACATGTTAAAGGCACTGCACAGAGACTGCACAAAGTAAACACCTAATCCATGCCGCACTTGCACTGCCAAACGCTACACAGCCGTGCCACGCGCTATCATAAAACACTTTGCAGGCACTGCACGACCATACACAACGAACATGGCCACCGCCTACCATGCGCTGCCCAACAATAGGCACTGCCAAATCATGGGCACTGCACGGGCACTGTACAGCGGAGCCACCCCACATACACTGAGCAGAACACGGACAGGCTGTACACATCCATTACAATTGCTTAGATACTGCAGTATGCGGGCACTGGGCACCTTCTGCCAGCGGTGAGTGCATTCCATGCCCGCGAACACAGGGCACCGCTTCGGCTGCCCCATATACTTGCTTGACAGCGGTCTCAGGGGATGGGGCCAATGTCTACCTCCCACCCTCCCCCGAGGAGTTTATGGCGTAAATATGGGCAGGATATCCCACTGTTGATCACAAGGCACTTTAATCTTCCACGGATCATAACATAAAGATTATAAATAGATCATAAATTAACTGTATGGGTCAATAGGTCATCAAATAAATGCTTTTATTTTATACCAGCCTTTGCACACCCATATACAAGATACACACTTTATTCTCCTAAAGTCTTTCACGGATCACAAAATAATTAGCTTCCTTCTTACACCAAATCGTTGTCAAAGTCAATAGGTCTAGCTTTGCATTGGGGTATAGTTTGATAATAGGCTGGGCAGCTCAGTGTAGTACCAATACCACGCTGTCCTAGATGGAAACATCCAAAATGAAGCCACATCTTGGCTACAGCAATATGAAAGCTGGTAGAAGGGCACCCTTGAACAGAACGCATTACTAGAATTGTAAGTGCTATAAAAAACATCAGAACATAACATTTGCATTCAAATTCGTATAGTTAAAAGGTATACATTACAAAACAAACATCAAAGTAGATACTTTTGACGAAGGCTCAGTATTTTTGTTCCATATTGAAAACAGGGCGCGGAGACATGGAGAAGAGGCGCTGACAGGGAGAGCTTCCCTGTGAAATGGATAAAAAAAAATGAAAGAAGCTCGAGAGTGGTGCGCACGCGCGCGCAACTGCAAGCATATGTTTTGAATTATCGCGGCTGTCAAGCCGCGATAATTCAAAACATATGGCCTCTGGTGCGCGTAACAGACACCAATAGGCCATGGGCGGAGCTACGCGACCGCCCATGGCCTATTGCGTGTTCTGTTAAACAACAGCACGCACGCCAAGGCCAATGAAAATGGACCTTGGAAATAACACGCACGAACTGCGTGGAATTTCCAGGTCCATTTTCAAATCTCCAGGAAAAGGACTCTCGCTGCGCGACACTGCATGCGCAGTGTACGGCAGGCCCGAGCCCTAAAAAGGGCGTGCTTTCTTATAGGCAGCCACTGCAGAGCTCTCAATGTGGGTTCAGAAGGAGAGTGAGAGGGTGGTTGCAGACCGACAATGCTGCTGTGTTCTGTTTCACCTGGAGCTTGGAAAAAAACCCCTCATTCATTGTAATCATTAGAGAGTTTCCATAGTCCAGGGAGCCACAATAAGTTCTGGTAAGGGATTTCCTGGTCTGCAAGGATAGTCACTGCAAGGCTTTTCTGAGAATACACATCAGGCAGAAGTATATTGTAGAGATTAAATTCACATGTTCTTTCATGGACAGATTTTCATCAATTAAAACACTTAGGTTTTTTACTGATTTTTTGGGATAGCAGTAGACCCCAGTTCCCTAGGCCACCAGTCGCTAGACCAAAAGATATTAGCTTTCCCAAAGAGCAGCATTTACATCTTGCCAGTATTCATATGAAGATTGTTGGTGGACATCCATGCATCAATTTTAGTCATACATTCCCTGAACTTTAATTTTGAGATTCAGGGTTAGGCACCATGGTGATGACAAGTTGGGTGTCATCTGCATACGGGATGACTCCAAAGCTGCATGAGCTAATCATTTTGACTAGATAAATGTCAAAGAGGGTGGGTGTAGGAACTGGGTTCGCCAGGTCCCCGGGGGGGATATGGGCCGAGCAGGCAGGCACCGAAGCTTAGGTGTTAAGCGACTATACAACACACACATCCACTGAGACACACATCCACTGAGACAATAAGTGCACGCAAAGACTGAGTCCATACCAGAATGCGTGTTTCAAATAAATACGTTTTATCTGGGTTCAAAATCAGGTCAGTCAAAAATCACAGCAGCATTAACTCATTGCTTTCCCTTAACAACACATGCTTTCCATTTCTTGGCCATAAATACTTAAATACATAAATATTAAATATTAAATAACGGTAGGCCTGGTAACAGCCTTGCTCCTAGTCAGCACTTGCAAAGATTTCCCTTTTAAGACATTTAAATAACATTTCATTACTCAGCAACAGTCACTTCGTCGCTGCAGGCATCGGCGTGTCAATAAATGGGGGGTAAACATTTCCTAGCTGCAAAGATAAGCCAGTTATCAGCAAATGTAGTGCATCTCACAAGGCTGGAATAAAGCAGTTCAATAATTAGAGATAAGCGTTTCTTTAAGGTAAACTCCAACAGTTCATTAGATGAGCAACAGGCACTAATAACCTTTCCTGCCGGCAAAATGAGCATTTCTTTTGGTCAGAATAGGCAGGACATTACTCTCAGGAGCTAAGCATGACAATTCCACTAACAATCGGGCCACCATAACAGAATAACCTTTCCCCTACTAAGGGGTTAACTTTTCCCTATGGATAGTCACAAAAGCCCCCTGGAGGGCTCCTCAAACAACACAGGGCTCCTGCCTAGTCCACAGTACTTATCGGGGCCAACGGGGCACAACTGCAGTCTCCCGCGGGGAGGGCGGTCTTGGAGCCTCCCCGGGGGTTTACCTTACTTCTTCGGCCCCTTCTCGGGCCCTTGCGGAGGTTCAGCACGCTGGGGTTGATACCCGGAGGTGCGCTCTCACTACTGCGCTCTCCGGTAAAGTCGGGGACAGGCGGGGGCTCCGGTACTCTTCGCGAGCCCCCCGCGCATGTGTCAGAGCCGGTCCCGGTCCTCCCTCAGTGCTTGCAGGGACCGGGAACCAATGGGATGCCCAGGCGCCCTACGACCGCCAATAACAGAGCGGCTCGCGGGGCACAGCACAGGGACTCAATCAGCACACGGCGGGGCGGAGTTAACACGGGCGCCCCCATCACGTGATGCCAGATCCAGGCTTCAGGCCTAGCGAGGCCTACTGCAGCCTGACAAGATTTCATGGCGGCCCTCTCCTGGCTCCGGGGGCCGCCGAGGGGATGCAGAAGGCGGCGTTGGCGTCTCAGGGAACGCGCCGGGCCGCAGCAATGTCGGTGAGGCTCAGAGGGCTCCTGGGCTGAAGCAGTAACTTCAGGGGCGCGCTCGGTGGAAAGCACGAAAAGAGGGGGCCCAGCTGAGAAGCGCCTAGTAGCTTAAGCGCTTGGTCCTCGTAGCGCTTTTGGGGGCAATTCACGAATGCGCCTCGGGCAGCTCTCTTTGGGCCCACAGAGGGTCTCCACGCAGTAGCGCTTCTCGCGGGGGGGGGGCACAGCGCTTGCCAGTCAACAGTTCACAGCACTTCTCAGGGGGACCATAGGAAAGCGCTGGATAGGGGAATAAGACAGATTTGCAGGTTAGATAGCCCAGGACAGGCCACACGACAGTGGCAAAACAGCAGAGGGGACCCAGGTGAAGTCAGGGAGCGCAGGGGGTGACACAGCGCCAACACCTGCTCGATTCCCCACCAGTCCTGTGGGCAGTGAGAAGGTCTTCTTGGCGCTAGCTGGTTCCTACGCCCTTGTTAGAAGTTACTTGAAGAGAGGGGGGGTTTGAGTTGAGGGCTTGTCAAGTTCCTCAGCAGATCACTTCAGGTGGTCCCTGGGTTCCCCTCCTGCCGGGCCAGATCAGTGGGCTACTTCAGTGTACCTCACACAGCTTGGTGGGCAGCGCCTAAACCCTGTCACCCCCAGTGGCATAGGTTCCTGACTAGGCCCTACCGCCTAAGTCTCCTGCCTAGGGTCCCCCAGGTCAGTGATGCCCCAACTGACTCAACTCAACTCAACTGAACTGACTAGAAAGTTTCCCTCCCTTTCCTTTTATAGCGTCAGTTGGCAGTGGCAGTTGATGTCCACTCCCCTATTCTGGAAGGTTCCAGGAGCTTCCTCACTCTAGCTATGGGCAGGCTGGCAGGCTGATACTGCAGCAATGTTTAAGGGTTCCAGGCAGCTCCTGGCTACTAGAGTGTGCCTAAAACGATCATGCTGCAGTAGCAGGGGTCAGTGGCAGACATGTTGGGGGAAGAGAGCAACTGCACCTAGCATTGATTTTAATATTACACAGGGCATCTCAACCTCACAGGGCCTATGCAACTTTATTACGATGGGGGGACATCCTGAATTAGGGGAGCGAAAAACAAAAAACTTTAGGGAAAAGGGCCAAGTCCAACAGTGGGGATCAAAGATGAACCCTGTGGCACCTCCTTATCTAATGTCATTGTTCTGGAATTACATTAGTCCAGCTGTACTGAGTGAATTCGATCAGCCAGAAACTTTTCTCACCAGCCTAATGCTTTACCCCTAATACCATTCTCCCCCTGTCTTTGGACTAGGGTTGCATGGGAGATGGTATCAAACGCTGCAGACACGTCTAGTAGTACCAGCATGGCAGAATTTTTGCCTTCCAGAACAAGTTTGATAGAGTCCAGGACCTCCATTAGTGCTGTTTCTGTACAACAAGAATCCATAAATCCTGACTGGGAGAGGTGCAACAAAGAGTGAGCATCTTAAAAAGTTATAAGTTGTTGGTTGACTAAAGTCTACTCAACTTTTCTAAGGAAGGAAAGCAACGATATAAGCCTGTAGTTCCAGCTCTTGAGGGTCCACCCTAGTTTAAAACAAATTGGACTGAGACAGGCGTTTTTCCACTGTACCGGAAAGATTCCAGGCTCAAGGAAAGGTTAACCAGGTTAGTGACTGAAGCAAGAAGGGCTGGTGGCCAAAGGAGCCATGATGTAAGGTGGAGCAGGATCATTTGGAGACACTGATTTGATTCTATTCATCAAGGCCAGTACTTGTTCAGAAGTGACCGGATTGAAGGTATCCAAGAGTATAGGACAAATGGTAGCTGAGGGGTTTGTGGGAGTTGGCCTTTCCAGGTTCCTATCATTAGGAAAATAGACCTTGGAAGTCTTTTCCTCAAAGTAGTTTGTGAGATTGTCAGAGAGAACCTGAGAGGTTGGGATTGGTGACGCACAATTTATGGGATTAGTAAATTCCTGAACTATTTTATAGAGTTCTCTTGTAGAGTTACCCGTGTTGTTGATCCTGTCTACTATAAAGAGTTTTCTTACTTCTTTGATGGTTGAGCGATCCTAACACAGTTTTATAGTTATCTGTGTCTCCAGGAGCTTTGTGTTTGAATTTCATGCAGGCAGTTTTTTTCCCTTGTTAGGAATTCAGAGTACCAAGATGTTGCTGCATTCCTCTTGTTCCTACTAAGTTTGAGCGGAGCGATAGTGTCTAAAGTTTGGATGAGAGCTCACTCAAAATCAATTAAGACTAAATATCATCATAATCCCTCAGGTTAGGAGGGGAGGCCGAAGTGAAAAGGGAAGGTGCTACATTCCTCCATGATCTTGTCAGTCTAGGGGCTCTAACATTCAAATCCTCAAATTTGACAGTGTCCGTATAAAAATTATTAGTATTGTGGTCTGTCCAGAACTGCGGATCGGGAGAGTCTACCTGCACAGAGTGTGAGTTGGTAAAGATAAGGTCCAACATGTGTCCTGCTATGTGTGTAGGACCTGCCACGGTTTGGTGAAGACCTACAGAATCCAGATCCAAGAATAGACATATTGTGCCTGGATCCAAGCTCAGCTTTGCATGGCGGTTAAAGTCTACAACCAACATAGAGATCTCTGATGCTAAGATATGGGGAGTCAGTCATTCTTTTAAACTAGTACTGAACGCTTTCCTTGCACCCTGAGGCTGATAAACCAATGCACCCCTCCAGGCAGACTTTGATGGTATCTCAAATTCAAAAAGACCATCTCTGCCCAATCAGTAATACATGATTCTAGTACTATCACTTTTACAGTCCTACGCAAAGAAAGTGCCACACCCACACCTGCTATAGACTGTCTATCGAGTCTGAGTAGACTATAATCCGAGGAGAATACTTTGGTGATGCAGTAGAGGGCTTCAGGGTGGAGCCAAGTTTCCATGATAAGATATAGGTCAGGTATGTCTGTGCCCAGATGGTCCCATATTTCCAGTGCGTGTTTAGGGGGACCCAAGTGTTTCTGACCGAGCCTTGCTGTTGTTTTATGTGAATTTTCTGACCAGCATTGTTGTCATATAGGAGTTTGTACCTGTCCTGGGGGATGGAAAGGGAGCACATCAAATGGCAATATTTACAAATAAGGGGACTGTCCTAATCTAACGGTAATCCCACCAGACATAATGGACTAGTGGCTTAACTTCTATTCTCTTTCAGGTAAGACCTGGTATATGACATGTGCGTCGTGATTTTACAATTAATAGCTAGGAGGCTGGGTTCTTGGCAGCTGGCGGCATCCAGAGCATAACCCAATATCTAACTCAAAACAAGAAGACGATCACCCAGTTTCAAGCCTTGAGCTAACTATATTCGACACCTCGTGTTGTGAAGTTAAATTAGCAGATTTCATTGTGGTACGCTATTTTATTTTATTTTATTTTATTTTGAGAGTTTTATACAGCGCGAACAAGATCTTTGCAGATATCAGAGCGCTTTACAAGTAAGAATACAGAGTAAAAATACAAGGTAAGAAGCGTATATACAAAGTAATATATGAGGTAGTTAGGTACAAGGTGCTAGTTACATGGGTAGGTCAAAGGACATGAGGTAGGTCACAGGTGTGGTAGTGTAGGTACACTGAGTATAGACAAACAATTGTGTCAATAGCATAAAGTGCAATAACAGGGAGCATATACTTGCTTAAGCGTGTTTAGAGTATTTAGAGTTTAAAGGTGGGCCTAGTTGAGGTGGGTGTGTGCAGAATGTATAGTCCCACAGGTGCGATAGTAGAAGGGAAGTAAGGATCGTTGAGGTGGAGAGGGTAAAGTGTGCAAAGTCAACCAGGTGCGTCAACAATATAACAATATACATAATCAACCAAGTGCATCACACATTATAACAAAATACAAAGATTGAGCGTATACAATTACGTAATTCGATAATACAGGGTATTCATGTGATACTCATGTGACATTCGTAGTGATACGTAGAATAGGTCATGTGTATTTTGCCATGAGGATCGCTTTAACTTCATTCTTAAAGATTGTGTTGGAGGAGATGAGCCTTGTTTCAGGAGGGAGTGCGTTCCAGATCCTGGGTGCCATACCTGAAAAGGAGCGTTTATACGTTTTTTCTTTCCGAAATCTTCTAGGTTTCAGCAGAAGATTGCTTGTGCTCCTAGTAGTTCGGGAGCCACCCGAAATTGTCAACTTTTGAGTGAGGTAGGCGGGTGAATTCAGATGCACAGCCTTGTGTGTCATGCATGCGATTTTCAGTTGAATTCTGGCTTCAAAAGGTAGCCAGTTCAGTGATTTAAAGTCCGGGGAGATATGCGAGTGTTTTTTTGAGCCTGTGACGAGTCTCGCTGCGGCGTTAAGGGACGCTCTTAGGGGTGCCGTTGTAGTTAGGGGGAGCCCGCAGAGGGCGGTGCTACCGTATTCTATGTGCGGGATGACTATTGATTGTACTGCAGTTTGGAAGTCTTTGGCCGGAAGGAAGGGTTTAAGTTTTCTCAGGGTATTGATTTGGAAGTTCGCTCCTTTGGTTGCCTTGCTGATGTGCTGCTGCATGTTGAGATTGGTGTCAAGTGTTATGCCTAAAGATTTAGCTGAGTCTACTATGATGGGCTGTACATTTAGAGCCGTTAATTGCTTAAGCCATGTTTGAGCCGTGGATATTTTAGCGGGAGGTGAGATCAGGAGGAACTCGGTCTTCAGAGCATTGAGTTTGAGGTGATTCTCTGCAAGCCAGGATTGGGTGTTTTTGATCGTGGTGTTCAGCAGCATGATGTCCTTGGGAGATTGTATTTTGAGATAAAGTTGGGTGTCGTCGGCATACATGTGAAAGTGCACATTAGAAGCCTGTAGCAACGTGGTGAGCGGTTCCATAACTAGGTTGAACAGTGTTGGGGAGAGGGAGGATCCTTGAGGGACGCCTAGCGATACCGGTACCGGAGAGGACAGCAGGTTGTTGCTTTTGATTCTTTGTGTCCGGTTGTGTAGAAATGAGGTGAACCACTTTAGAACAGTCCCAGATATGCCCATTCTTGTGTTTAACAGTTCGAGTAAGTTCTCATGTTTAACTGTATCGAATGCTGAGGAGAGATCCAGAAGGATGAGGAGACAGGTATCGTTTTGGTCTAGGATTTGGAGGGCATCGTCCACTATGTGAGTCATGGCAGTTTCGGTACTGTGCCCTGCTCGGAAGCCTGACTGATGAGCGTTTAGGAGATCAAACTTATCTATGTGTTTAGTCAGTTGTAGTTGTACGCATTTTTCCAACAGTTTAGCGAGAGTGGGAATGTTTGTGATAGGGCGGTAATTGTTTAGATCAGTGGGGTCTGCGGTTGGTTTTTTTAGTAGCGGTGTGACTTGCCCTACTTTGAGGGCGTTAGGGATGGATCCTTGTTGAAGAGAGCTATTGATAATCTTAGACCAGAGTGGGAGAAGCCAAGGGGAAAAGTCTTTTACAGCGTTAGCAGGAAGGGGGTCAGAGAGGTGATTGGAGGGTTTCAAGGCGCTGAGCAGTCTGCCAATTTCTTCTACGGAGTTTTAAAAACACTTGTATGACATTTAGCACATGAGACACATACATAACGAGCACTACACATTTGTTCACTAACATTTATGTGTGGTGTTTTATTAATAGTATCAACACACTTCTAAGCTGGGTCATTTTTACACCTGCGTGGTGGCAGGATTCACTTTTCCTTTGGCATTGGGCCAGAGGATGAAGAAGAAGGGAATGTTGTCCTTGACTTTTCCCCTTAATTAAGAAAAACGTTCTGTTAAAATTTGGAGAATATCTCACCAAATCTCTGGTAAGAATTCACAGTTAAAATTACTTTTTTTACCCTGGCAAACACGCTCACGGATTTTTACGGAGCATTAGGCTGGCTGTTAAACATCAACATAAGGGGAACAAAAGCTGTTGCAAACAAAACAAAATTGATTAGTAACTCTTGGGCATCCAAATAAATGTCAGGCGTTGTACTGTCTTCAGCAGTGATAAATCCGCGGTGATTAATGGCAGGTCATGTAAGGATTCTCCTCCTAGAAGCTTTACAACCTCATTGAGTGCTTAAATCAAGCAGACATTTCAGAAGAAGCATTGCATTGCCATCTGCCACCCCCTCCCAGACCTATCCATCCCCAAGATTTACCGGACCTATGCACATATGCTTTCTATAATAGGACTTCGCCATAAAATGTCTGCTGGCCTCAAGGCATATTGCTATATAAGAGGATGTTCCTCTTTTTTTTTTATGCATCGTTTTCCTGGCAGAACAGCCACGACCTGATCAACAACTTCTGTTACGAACACATTAGTCTCAGCAGAGAAATTTCTTTATTCGACATTTAGATAATTATTGTGCTGTTTTCTTCTCATGTTAACTGTGTCCTTCATTATAGCTTTTGAATTAAAATGAACATACATTATTAGCTAAGACACAAGACACAATTGACTTATAGACGGTTTAACATCTAGTGTATGATGAGATGTGGGATGGAAATGAATAAGGTTAAAAGGCAAATAACATTTATTTTTAATTTAATACATTTGTAAAGTTCGTGCTGCTTAAAAAAGCAAAAGATCACATAAATGGCCAAACGGTATCACACTGTTTAACTGAAATAGCAACGTGGACTAGAATTATAAATGGATTTCTCTGCTTGAAATGAGCACCCACTTAAGCATGAAATCTTTCAAAATAGTATTTTTGGCACATCTCGTATAACTTCTAATCAGTAAAACCAATCTGTGTGAAAACTGGCCGGCGTAGGGGAATTGTTCCAGAGGCAGCGGCCCAGTGGAATGCCGTTCAGCAGTATGATTCATTTGGATTTAGAAAAAGGCTTCTGATCACATGACTTTAAGATAAATGTTCAATCACACTGCCACTTTTCAGCTCCCATATATAATGTCAACATTGTATGTCTAATTGCTTCAACTAGAGATAAAACGTTTATTTAGCATAGAGACCTGTTGATGCAGCACAGCTGTCTTTTGTTTTAATCAGATAAATAGTGGACCTCTCCCACTAAACTCACAGTTAGATTTGTGGCCACGGCTTGGAATCACTACCTCAAAGATACTAAACATGTGAAATGAATGTAGCATTACCAGTGACTATGTTACTGGCACTGATTAGGGATACTTAAATATTGTTCATTGATATAGAAAACATAGCAAAAAACGGTGCTGGGTATTTCTAAACAAATAACAGTATAACGGTGGGACACTTCCCAGTATTTTGTTCAATCAAACTAACAGCTGTTTTATATTGCAACTTTTGTGGGCATGCAGAGGTTGGTTTTATGGACATGACAAAGGCCAAGCTCTGTGGATAACCACTGGCATGTTCAAAGGCCTCCTACGCAAGGGTTAAATGTGTGGGATGTTGGATGCTCTGGTGGCTGTGCATAGATAGGTACAAAGGTTAAGTCCTTCCTCCAACCGCTGCCATACACCAAAATGAACTGCTGATGACCTCATTGTATTACCTCATCATAATATATACACTAATTAAAAACAAGATTTAAGAACACAACCTCTGTAGGTAAAAACACATATCCAATTAGATAATTCTATATATATAGTGAAGTAATTGCTAATGTTAATGACAAGGTATAATGCTACGAGAAATATCATCAGTGTCAATATTTATGGTTCTCAACATGAAGTATGAGGTTCTCAGTAGGGTGGGCTATGGTTACTATGGGGGGCGGCGGTGCACGTTTTATGTAGCTAACAATAAATTATACAGCAAACATCGGGAGGGAAGAGAGGTGCTGTAGGGGCATATCCTCCTCCATCGCTTAAATAAAAAAGAAAAATAATTGCCTAGATAGAGAACATTTGAACCTCTAAGAGAGGCTTAATGATGAAGGTCAATATTTAAAGAACGCAAGCCCTCACAAAGCGAAAGGTGGCATGCATCATCCAACAATGTGGACTTCTACCCGGGGAGAACAAGGGAGTTCCCGAGAATGGAAAGAAGGAGACCAACTCCTGTGAATGAGCAGGACTCAATGAACTGGGGAGGGTGTGATACCTGAATGTAACTACCTACTGGGGAAATTACCTCCTGGTGGACACAGGAACATTATTATGGTACCCAGTTGGTAGCAGTAAAGTAATCAGAAGATTATTTTGACCATTACATGGTAGATCACCATGTTTCAGCCCTATTGATAGCTCTCAAATGGGTGCTGTGTGCTTTTTTTTAGGACCACCCCTCTCTAAAGGTAGCCCACTGCTAGGTGTATTAATAATCCTGTACAAAACAGTTACATACAGAACCTACAAATCCATACATTGGTTAGAATCTTACAGTTTGACTGGACACAGGGTGTCTTCACTATTGGTATCAGAAGGGAGGGGGATGATCCTTTTTCCTCAGATGGCTCATGATCCAAGGTGCTAAATGACCACCAGTGTCAGGTTTTCATTATTGCTTATTAACTTCACTTTAACTGTGCATTCAAGGAAATATCAAGGAAATGTAACATTCCTGATGATAGCAGCGTTTTGTGCTTTAATTCTTAATTTTAGGGTTCGACGCATCTCATCGGGGATCCCGGTCACATAGTAAATCCATCGTTACAGTGAACTAAATAGAGTCTTTTATCCAATTCAACATCTAGGAATTGTAGTACAAATATATCGATTCTGTGACCCCTTTACAAATTACCATGCATTCACTCCTACCTATCCAAGGTGAATTCATCCTAGGTAAATCTTTATCTAAATACAATGATTTCATATTTGTTCACAACTTTCTATTTCATTAGTAGATGCAAAATCAAACCCTTGTGTACAGTGCAGAAAGTTTCTATAGTACTGCAGAAAGAGGCAAGAGAGTTGCAGAAACAGGCAAAAGGGGTGCAGAAAGAGGCAACAGGTGTGCAGACAGAGGCAAGAGAGGTGCAGAAAGAGGGAAGAGGGGTACAGAAAGAGGCAAGAGGGATGCAGAAATTTGCAACAGAGTTGCAGAAAGAAGCAAGAGCAGTGCAGAAAGAGCCAACAGAAGTGCAGAAAGAGGCAATAGGGGTACAGAAATAGGCAACAAAAGAGGAGGTGCAGAAAGAGACAAGAGAACTGCAGAAAAAGCAAGGGAGGCGCAGAAAAAGGCAGGAGAGGTGCACCAAGAGGCAAAAGGGGTACAGAAAGAGGCAAGAGGTGTACAGAAAGAAGAAAGATAAGTGCATAAAGAAGCAACAGAGGTGCCAAAAGAGGCAAGAGAGGTGCAGAAACAGGCAAGAAAGGTGCATAACGAGGGAACAGGGATGGCAGAAAAAGGTAAGAGGGATACAGAAATTTGCAAGAGAGGTACAGAAAGAAGCAAGAGCAGTGCAGAAAGAAGCAAAGAAGTGCAGAAAGAAGCAAGAGAGTTGGATAAATAGGGAGGAGGGATGCAGAAAGTGGCAAGAGGGATGAACAATTTTGCAAAAGAGCTACAGAAAGAAGCAAGAGCAGTGTAGAAAGATCCAACAGATGTGCAAAAAAGAGGCAAGAGGGGTACAGAAAGAGGAAGGAGGCACAAGTCACAAGATGGTTACCAACACTTTTTAGTTTGGAGTGTTGGCAACTAATCAGAATGAAGCTCGTGCTTGGGAGGGTTCGCAAATCATCCACGGCCCTCAGATATCGATATATTTAGTTCTTTGAATTTTCAGGAACTACTGAATGGATATACATAGTGCTACCTTTTTTCCATATTTGGTGTAATTCCAATTCCGTTCAACAGTTTGGCTGTAGCCATGTCTAAAGTTCCTATGGAAATTAACAGGGAGGAAATGTGTTTTGGGACCCCCTTTTTTTTCAGCCCCTGTTTGATAAATCATGCTGAAACTTTCAAGAAAGGAGCTGACCTGGGTGAACCATAAGTTTTAAAAATTTCGCTAAGATTCGTCAAAATGCGCCAAAGATATTGGCAAAAGAAAAATGCTTTTTGTATTGAAACAAGGTCCTAACTATAGCTACATATATATATGTATATATATGTATATATATACATATATATATTGAATTTAAAAAAAGGATGACTGCACTCGCGGGGGGTTAAATCCAGGACGGATTTATTTTGCACAAAAGTAACAAAGATCAAGACGTGTTTCGGCGGTACGCCTTCGTCAGTATCAGGCGGCTGCCATGACACTGCAAAATATAAACAATAATACCTCACACAATCTCACGGGATCTGTCTCTCTGAGATGCCATTCTAAAGTCAGGCAACATCGATATCGACGTAATGTAAACAAACATGTTACTGGAATTAGAGTTAAATAAACAAAATTACCCAAATAGTATATCAATGATTTCAACGTGTACATAGCACAGATATACTTCGTTCTAGTTTCAGGAGACCAAATAGCTCATTCGTTGACATTTCGAATAATTTCATTAAGCAAATGCTTATTAGCCCAGCCACTCCCGGTCTGAACCAAAAAACTGATAAAGCCCTCGAATGGGCAAATAAAACACAATTTCAATTGCAAAGATTATTGTACACAATTCAAAGGTTAAATTATCAGCATGTTACTATTCATCTCCAATGAAATTAATTAAATTCAAAAACTAATAATTGCAAATACATCCTCAATCTAGAAATTCAATTCATCTCTTTGGGCCTTAAGTCCCAGTGTGAGGTAAAACATTGTTCGTTGTCTAATGTTATTTACAATTTATACAATGTTCACAGGTGTACTTTCAATTCCTCCCCCATATTCAGACCCAAAAGGGTTTTGGTCACCAAATCAATAATGTAGCAAGACCCCAGTATCCTGAGGCGTTTTTCTCGATCTCCACCTCTGGAGTCTCTAGCTACATGGTCTAGACAGAAATAACTCAGACGTTTGCGGTTACTGTTGTGATGAGTGTGAAAATGGTGTGCTACCGCATAGTTACTATCATTGTTTTGTATTGCCCTTTGATGTTCCAGAATACGGATCTTGGCTGGGTGTTTTGTGCTCCCTATATATCTAAGGCCACACGGGCCACTCAGACAATATCCTACAAATGGTGTCAGACAGTTCATAAATTTCTTAATGGTCACTGGGTCACTCCTACCAGGTACATGATAGCATGTGATTCTCTTGCTATCTGCGCATGCCTTGCACTATATTGCAGGGATAGAATCCGCCTAGACCCTGTAGGCCTCTGTTGATCGGTGCTAAATGGCTCTATACTAGTTGGTCCTTTAGTGATCTGGTCTTATGAAAAGTGAAAGATGGTTGTGCAGGAATATCACGACCAATAATAGGATCGGATTTTAATATATTCCAATTAGAAAATATGGTTTTCTTCAAGCTCTTAGCAGCATTAGGAAAGTTAGTAATGAGCCTGAGATTGTTGTTACCTGCAGTCTTCTCTTTAGGATTTTCCTTGATTAAATCTGTTCTACTTCTGCCCTGGGCTTTCTTCCATGCTTCACTCAGTACTCTTTCTTTATAGCCACGTTTTCTGAATCTATTCAGGCTAGCTGCACCTGCTTCATTGAAGTCTCCTGGCCTAGAGCTATTGCGTTTAATACGCAAAAGTTCCCCATAGGGGATGCTGTTCTTGAGACTTGTGGGATGACTACTACATGCATGTAGCACTGAGTTTCCCGCACTAGGCTTTCTAAAGAGTGCTGTTTGTAATTTGGTCTCTGTGACAAAAATTCTGACATCTAGATAAGAAACCTCAGCATTGCTAATTTCCCCAGAGAACTTCAAATTCAAATCATTGCTGTTTAGATGTTTGATATATTCCTCCACTGACTCTCTATCGCCCCTCCAGACCAAAAAGAGGTCATTAATGTAGCGCCTCCAAATTATGGTCTTGTCGACCCAATGGTCACAGGAGTCCGACCAGGCCGCCGCTTCTCCCACCAGCCAACTAACAAGTTCGCGTAGCTGGGGGCGAAGCAGGCTCCCATGGCCGTCCCCGTTTCTGTCGATAGATCTGTTCCTGAAAAATAAAAATGTTATTGAACAGGCAGAAGCGAAGAAAGTCAATTAACATCTCACTATGTTCTCTGTATTTGGATGGTCTTTGCTGCAAAAACTGAGTGATAGCGTCCAGACCTAGTTTGTGAGAAATACTCGTGTATAGATTGGCTATATCCAGGGTCACCATTCGAAAATCAGACTCCCATGGACTTCCCTCGACATATCGTAGGAAATCTTTGGTATCTCTAGTGTAACTAGACAGTTCCTCCACAAATGGAAAGAGATAGAAGTCTATGAACTTTGACATGTTCTCCAACAAGCCCCCGATGGATGAAATTATCGGACGCCCTGGGGGTTTAATGGGGTCTTTATGCACCTTCGGCAGATGATAAAAGGTGGGTATTCTTGGATTAGGAACTTGCAAAAATTTGAATTCCTCTACTGATAGCATTTCTTTCATGTGCCATTTGTGTGTCAGTGCTTCATATTGTGT